>NC_046199.1:9254144-9557174 GCF_011004875.1 Balearica regulorum gibbericeps
TCTCCTGTTGTAGCTGTCTCATCCTCAGACCCTCACCCCTCCTTGCTGTAGGCTCCTGCTAAGCCTGTCCTGCTGAGGGATGCTCCCAGGTGTGTCTCCAGGACCCCCTGCAAAGAGGGGTGCAGGTGTCTCCTCTCCCTCCCCATCTACCCTCCAACTGTGCTGCTCCAGAGTCCCCTCCTTGCTCTGACCTGAGCTGGCCTGTCCACGTGGCACCTCCAAAATGCCACGTATGCCTCTGCTATGGGCTCTCCTGTCGTGGCTGCTGGCCTTGCATGGTCGCTTGGGTGGCACAAAACACCCTGCACTTTCAGGACCCCCAAGGCTGCGTGTTCCCTGGCATCCCAATTCCAGCGCAGGGATGCTGGGCTGCGTGCTGTGGCCGTGCTGGCCCTGGCGCAGGAAGCCTGTGGCAAGCGGGGGGACCCTCGCCACTCTCCTCGTAGCCCTGGGGCCACTGAACCATCCTTCCTCTGCGCCAGCTGCTTCCTCTGCCCGTGTCCTGTCTGCAGTGGGTGCTTCCTGCCTGCCCCGGGGGAACCGGGCACCGCTGCAACTCGTGGGCTCCCGGCAGCCGTGCCCGGGGGTCTCCCCCAGCCCACCTTAAGGCAGCAGCGGGCAGCAGCACACCGGGCACGCCGGGGTGACCTTGCCAAAAGCAAGTTTGCTCCGGGCCGGGCGGTGCTGGCTTCGCCTCTGCCGCTGGGGAAGCGGCCTTAAACCGGGGCTGCTCGGAGCCGCGGGGGGGGGGGCTGGACGCGGTGGGGGGGGTCTCCGAGCCGGGGCCGGCCCCATCCCGCCCCGGTGCCAAGGCAACGGCGGCGGGGAGGCGGCGCGGCGGCGGGGAGGCAGGCGCGGCTCCGCTCGGCACCGGGGCATGCGCCCGCCCGGGGCCCCGCCGCGGCGGCCCCGTCAGTGCCCGGTGGCTGAGCCCGGGCCAGGCCAGGTCAGCGCCCACGGGCGGCGGCGGGGCCGAGCGTGTGTCTGTGCTCCCCTCAGCCGGGGGTGGGGTGGGGGGAGGCGGGAGCCCAGCTCTCCTTCCTCATTTTGGGGTTGCGAAGAGCGATTTCCTTCTCCAGCCGCAATTCTGCTTCTTTTTTTTTTTTTTTAAATAAAAAAAGGCAAAGCCTAAAGCCGGAGCCGCGCTCTGAAGCCACTCTAATCTCTGCTTCCCAGAAACGGTCGACGATGGAGCTGCTTCCCCGCGGCCCCGGCCGTGCCGCCTGGCCGCTGACCTGCCTGGTGCTGCTCTCCCTGCGCTGCTGGCCAGGTAAGCCACGGCTCCGACCTGCCGCCCTGCCCTGCTGCTGTGTTTTCTGCTTTGCCGTCCTTGTCTCTTCTCTCTGCTGCCCCTCCGCCGCACACCTCCTGTACGCGACATGATGCTGTCTCGCCGCGCACGTTTGGTTTGACCTTTCTATGAGATGACCTAGAGTGCGGGGATGGCAGAGGGGAGCGGGGAACGGGGGTGCTCCTGCAGGGCCCTCGTTCGGCTGCTCCTCTAGAAGCAAACTTCAAGGCAGACATTCCCCTTTCCAGCAAGACAAGGGAATTAGGCAGGGACGTGAAGAGGCATGTTGTTTCCACCCATTTGCTACCACCCCCTGCCAGCTATGTGAGAGGCAAATCTCTGCGAGCAGCCCAAATTCCCACTCGGAGGCTTCCTGGAGATGGGGAGGGTGGTGGAGTGGGCAAGCGGAGGCTCTGGCGAGGGCCGCCTGTCTCTTCCGCCAGGAACTTGTTTTTCTTGTTACCCCCCCGCTTTACCCCCACAGTCCTTGCTGCTCTCTCCAACTGTTGAGCACTGAAGCAGTAGGACTGCGCCATCCTCCCAGGCACCTTGCGCCACCCAGCCCTGCTGCAAGCCCTGGGTCACCTCGGGCTCCTGCTGCTGCCCCCCCCGGGTGCCTCAGCCCTCCCCAGGGCTTGTGGCTCTGCCAGTCCTTTATAAAAGCTTGGGGATGCAGCATGAGAAGGGATGATCAGAGCGTGCACTGCTTCCTGGCTGTTTCCCTTCCCTTGCTAGCAGTGAGAAGTTTCTCACCCCACCAGGAACGAAGCCCTGTGGTGGCTGCTGCTTTCAAGGATGTTTCCTTTCTAGGATGTTTCACTTCAGTGCTCTTCATCTTGGGTGATATTGCTAAGGAATTCCTTTCTTTCCTGCCCCTTGCTGCCTGTGCCTCTGGGGAGGGACGAGGCTTTTTGTGCACACCTCCTAGGGCAATAGCAGTGCACATTCAAGGGCATCTTGCTGCTGACCTTTTTGCCTGGTCTGTCCAAATTTCACTCCTTCTAGCTGGATCCCCCTGCAAATACCCAGCCTGAGCTCCCAAACGGGTGAAACATCGTCCTGCCTGAACGGAAGGCTGTACTCTTCCAGGCCCATCAGAAATATTTGCTGTTGAAGCTTTACTTGGGCAGAGAGTTGAGCGTGAACTTGAGCAGAAAGCAAATGCTTTCAGCACAACACTCCTTGCTTTGAGTTGCCTGATCACAACTGAGAAGTGTTGGCCCCAAGCTGAAAACTCCTGGGCTGCTGAAAGCCAAGAAGGCTTTGGCGGCAAGTGCAGCTTCTCAGTGAACCGCTGCGATTTCCTGCCATGAAAGAATGGCTCAAGAAAAGCTCTTGAGTTTAATTAAACATGGCCTTGGAGTAAGAACCCCATTTTTCCAAGCCAGCCATAGGAAAAGAACCATCCTGGGGCAGAAAGCCCTGGGTTGGGAGGTGATTTATGTCCCTGATTACAGGTGCAAGCATGCAGATCTTCCCCCCCCCCCCTCCATGAGGTGAGAGAACCCTCTTGCGGTGAACCGTCCTGGGCTATGGCTCAAACTAAGCCTGAACTCCAGAAGAGCTGGCCCAGGCTCCTGCTGCTGGAGGGCAACTGCTCTGACAGTGCTTCTGCAGAAGCGAAGGGGAAAGGGAAGGTCCTGCAGGAGATCCTCCTGTAGTGCAAAGAGGAGTGAGATGCTGGGGAGCCAGTTTGCAAAGCCCCGTTGCAAAATCTGCTCTGTGCAGAACCCTTTCATGCAGGCGTTTCTTGACAGAACATTTCAGCTGCGCTTCCCGGAGCCTCTAAAGAGGAAATCTGTTTGGTTGTGGGGCTTTGGCTTTCAAGCTGTATTTCTGCTAATGCTGTAGGAGGGAAGCTCGCAAATGGTGGCTGTGTGTGATCCGAGGCATCCTCTGATGTCACGTATGTAAAATATAGCCTTTACTATAACTGTCCCCAAGCTGCTCTGGGATCTGCATAGTGCTCGACAGCTATCCCCGGGTCTCTCTTCTTGTCTTCCCCCAAGCTGCAGATTCCAGGCCCTTTTTAGAGGCAGCACCTGTTAGTTTCCCCTGCGGGCAGCCCTGCTGCAGGTGAAATTCCAGCAGGATTATTTTGGGGCTTCTCTTGCCTATCAACCTGTTCCTTCAGCAAGTAACTGTGGGGCTCTGGATGCCAGTGACCAGCTGCATGTTGCTTCTGGAGCATGCAGCCATCCCAGAGCTCCTTACCCGGCTCCTTCAGTAGGGGGAAAAAAAAAATAAATCTATTTTTATCAGGAAGCATCCAAGCAGCCTCTCCTGAATTAAACCCTGGTCTCTTGCAATCTGTTTGGTATCAAATACTTCAAAAGGTGGAATACAGAAAAAAATCTGTCACCAAGATGGAAAACTTGCACCACAATGAGAGAACTAGAGATTATTTTGCTCTCAAATTAAACTGAATAACAGGAGGGAGGCTCTGCCAGACCAGGCGCAGCACGACGCCTGTGCTTGTGCCTCTTCTCCGGGCTGGAAGTGCTCTGGATCTACATTGCGAGGGTGCTCACACCTACGTGGGAACTGTCAGGTGATGATTTTCAGGGCTCTGAAACCCTTTGCTAATTCTGGAGTGTAGGATAGAGCAGATTACAGGGTCAGAGCACCTAAACTCCCCTTGATCTTGGGGGCCAAAGGATTGCACTCCGACTCTAGGTGGTTTGAAGTCTAAGAAAATAGTGTCATGGGGTGGCACTGTGAGTGTGGTGGTGGGAAGCAGGCTTGCACTGAAACAGTGCTTGTGGTTAGAAATTGTGGTGTGTCCTGCCCGTTTGCAGCATGAAGACCCCCCTCCCATCCTGCTTCTGGTGCACAAGCATGTCGTGGGCATGCAGGGCTCACACGCTGCTGGCAAATATCTGCTGGGAGGGGGCTTGGCCAGGCTGCTGGTCCTACCACTCCTCGGTGCGAGCACCCAGAAAGGGGAAGAAGGAGATAGATCTTCAGCTGGGTGCAAGGAGAAGCTGCATTCAGGGGGAAGGGAGGAAAGGAGCTTCAGTGGAAACTTTGCATTTTCTAACTTGCATATTCTGGGGTTTTGTCTCAACTTCCCCTTTGTGTTTTCCCATCGCAGGGGGGTGGGGGCATCGCTCTGAGCGCTGCTGCTGGAGTTTGAAGGCGTTTCTGAGCACGCGGTGGGTCAGGTTGGTCCCAGCGTAGGGCTGTTGGGTGCAGGGTAGGCAGGTGGAGAAGTTGGGTGGTCTGACAGGGACTCGTGCTGGGAGGCGTGAGCAGGTCTCGTTAAGGCGGCATGATGTTAATGTGGCATATCGTGTATAATAGATCTCCTGCAAACCCTGGACGGGGTGATCTGAGGAGCACTGATCAGAGCTGTGTGTGAAAGTCTCTAAAGTAGATGGTGGCTCACAACAGAACAATGGAAAAATACCCAAAAGCCACAACTTAGTCCTATTTGAGAGGCTACCTAGAGCCACACAGTGTTTTCTGCAATGACCGGGAGAGCGAGAGCTGCCAGTGGAGCCTCCTGGCAGGCGGCACCGTGGGCAGTGTGAAGCCCTTTGCTCCCTGGCTGCTCTCGGGGCCGCTCTGGGAGCAGCAGCACTGTCAGAAAAGCCCCGTGTTTCAGCGGCCCTGCTGCAGCAGCACCCCCAGCAGCCTATTGCTGGACAACAGCGCACACGCCGCCTGCAAATCCCTTGGCGCAGGGAGCAGGCAGGGTGCTCACACGCCGCTGGCTGGCAAGGAGGTGATGTGGGCTCAGCAGCGAGAGATGCGCGCAGACCACCCGCAGCCCAGCTGCAAACGTGGGCTCTTGGAGAGGCAGCCCTGCTGCCTGCAAAGATAAATCCCTGTGACCCCAGGAAGGCAGGAGAGTTGTGTCAAGGTGGCAGCGAGCTACAGCCCCCGCCGTGCACCGGGCACGGCATGGCTGCACCCAGCCATGCTCAGTTTGGCTGCACGGTGCTTTTGCGGATGCTGCTCTGAGATCCTGTTGCTGCAACCAACAAATGTGCTTTGGGGTTGAGCAATGCCTGTGCCGCTCACCCTGACCACGCTCTGGTGTTGGGGTCAACTCTGGAACACCAAAACAGGTATTTCACCCAGCTCTCTCCCCTCCGGCACAACGTGTACCTTGCAGGGAGACGGACAGATGGAGAGAGGGAGGATGAAGAAGTGCTGGGCTTGCTGCAGGCTGGGCTGGGCTCGGCTGTGCGGGGCGGTGCTGGCCCCTCTGAGCAGGGCGGCCCTCCCCAGCGCAGGGGACCCTTGAGGGGATGTGGGGGGTCACCACCTTGTAGAAGTCTTATGCAGGATTGCAGAGGGGAGCAGCGAGCAACATGTTCATCGTGGGGTGCAGAGCCTCTGTGCTGGGGAGGGGACCTGGTGCCTGGCCGCCCGCTTCCCACGGCCCTTGCTGCGTTGCAGTGCCACCCACTAACGAGCGGTGAGACAGCGCAGGCTTCGTTTGACCAAGTTGGTGGAGTGAGCAATTAGCAACGTTGCCACCCTGGGTGTGCGAAGGGGCTAGCGGGTCTGTGCGGTGGGTGGTTAGGGGTGCTGGTCCATGTGCCCAGAGCAGCCCCGTCCCCTGCCTGTGTCACGTCCCAGTGTGGGGGTTCAGTGAGAGGTGGATGATGCTTCTGTGCTTTCAAAATTCCTCTGCGTTTCTCAACCGCTTCTTGCGAAAGGTCTGAGGGCAGCAGGCAATGGAGAAGCTCAGGAAATAGCACAGCAGCGGAGCTGGCTCTGCATGCCCCGTGTGACCGCTGTGCTCTGCACATGGGGTGCATCAGCCCCCGCCGAGGGCAGGGGTTCTGCTCCAGGGCTGCTGCCCCGGATTTGGGTGTCACCCGAGAAACACGGCTCACTTTGCAGAAGCCCAGACTGCCGCTGCTCAGGCAGAAGACTGAGGCTCAGCCTGGATGATGCACTTGGACGTGACACAAACCCGGTTTCTGTCCTTTTGTGCTTGTCTTCTGGGACAAACTTGTCTCAGTATCAAGTGCCGCTACCGTGTTAACCTTGACATGGCTTTGAAGGGAAACACCAGGGGCTGAAAGTTTTGGCTGCGAGCATCGGCCTGTGCTGGAGATGCAGCGGACTAATGCCCTGGGCAAAAAGCCTTTAACTTGGGGAGTCTGGTGAAACTGTGTTCTTGGTAACTCTGGCCATCGAGATCGAGTAATTGCACAGACAGTGAGAACATCTGTGGGTACATCAAATACTGCTGGAAATCAGGAGGGATTAACAGCTGCCAAAAATCCTTTCCAGCCTCTGTGGAAGCCAGAGGCCGGGAAGGGTCAGAGCAGCTTGTCCTACAGCGGGTCCTCCTGGGAGCATCCAGCCAAGGATTTTGTCCCATCCTGGGGATGGTTATGGCAGGGGGCTGTGGGGGTACCAAGGGCAGCCTCTGTAGGAGTTGCCGCCCTGGGTTTTTCTGGCGCAAGAGATGTGAGGTGCAGCTGCAGCCCGCCAGCCACCAAGGTTGAAGAGCTGGCTGTGCTGCTGTAGCTCCCACCCCACAGGATGCTGGTCCATGTGCTCCCAAAGCCACTCAGCTTCAGCAGGAGTTACCTGCTCAAACGTGACGGTCCCTGCACGACCATGACAGCGGTTGTGCGTGCCCCTTCCCAGCTCCAGGACTGCAGCAGTCGGCAGTGCCTGGCCCCTGTTCTCAGCGGGTGGATTTAAGTGGTTCTCTCACCTCACTCGCATTGTTTAAAAATGTTCGTTTAAGCTGTGATCCGTATTGAAATCTCATTCAATTTGGTCACAATAACTATATTGGCATGGTATTGCCAAAATTAACCCCTCGAGGAGCCGTGTAGGCTTCTGGGTGCTGAACTCTGCTGCTGCAGCTGTTTTTAGGGAGTGGGGAGCAGCAGCATCGCTGGTTCCGGTGGGGCTGAGCCGGTCGGCTCCTGGTGCGTTACACCTGCACGGCAGTCAGCTCGGACCCCTGTACCCTGCCAGCTCTGCAAAATCCAAGGTGGATTTTGTTATTGCCTGCCTGCAGGGAGAGCGGAGCCTCTGTGGTTTTCCTGGAGAGCTCAGGAGTTTCTCCCCACCTGACCGTACGTGCGGGAAGGTGCATTGGCACCCATGGGTATGTGGGTGGGGGTCACTTGAGGTGGTGGCTTTCTGTCACCTCAGTGGCGAGGTGCAACGCTGTTGGCTGGATTAGGGGGCCTCGCTATTGAGATGCTTCGAAGGGGACTGTTCTCCTCTATCGGTGACAAGCAGGAGTGGCGTTTGCCTGACTGGCACCAGCTTCAGCTAATGGCTGGGATCCACCAGAATGAATCCGGGCTTAGATCAGGTGCAGAATCAGAAATGGGACAGATTCAGTGCAGAAAAAGTGGTATCAGATCTGTGTTTGCAAGGGGAGCATGCCTTTTGGAATCCCTTGTATTTTGTGCCCTTGTTTCTTCCTGACTGACAAAGCCAAGCGGCCATGGGAGGCAGCACGGCGTGCCAGCAGGCATGGGCAGCTGGGATTTGCTCGACATACGGGCCGTACAGAGCACGGCATGCGGTCATCTAGCAAAGCTCCGGCCAGCTCCGTTGCCGAGACCTGCAGGCAGTAACCATCGCCGCTCTTGGTGCTGGCACAGCCCTGTCGCCCGTGGTCCCCACTAACAGCCTGCCCAGAGCTGTGTGCTCAGCCTGTCCTGCGGGCAGGGAGCTGGGCTGGGTGTGCGGCGCCACATGAGGCTCGGCCTGTTTTTTCCCCAGGTGTGGACACCCAGGCGGGTCAGGACTCCAAGCCGGAGCAGCCCCAGGACAAGGTGGAGGTGACAGCGGGACAGAACCTCACCCTGAACTGCACCACCAAAAACGGTTCCATCCCCGGCCCCGTGAAGTGGCTGAAGGGCTGGGGCACTGGGAACGAGACCATCTATGACCAGACGGGCGTCTTCCCCCGCGTGACGAGGGCACTGATTGGGTCTGACACGGACTTCACCATCCGCATCAGGGATGTTCGACCCGAGGATGCTGGCACCTATTACTGCGTGAAGTTCCCCAAATCTCTGGATGGTGATGAGCCGTTTCTGCGTGGAAAGGGCACGGTGGTGTCCGTACGTGGTGAGTGGGGCTCCCAGAGCAGCTCCCGCTGGGAACCAGCCCTGCTGGGCGCAGTCCCTGGCACAGCCCATCCCATCCCAGCCCGGTGGGCTCTGCTCTGGGCGAGTGGGGACAGGGAGAGGGCTTAGGGGGCCAGTCCCAGCAGAGGGTCCCGTGGGCCTTTCCCAGGCACATCCGTGCCATCCCGGGACCCCTCGCTCCCTGTGGCCCTGGGGCTGGGCGTGGGGGGGCAGAGCTGGTCTGACAGCCCCACGCTTCTCCCCGCAGCCAAACCCACCCGCCCGGTCGTGTCCGGGCCCGGCCGCAGACAGAAGCCAGGGCAGTCGGTGCCTTTCACCTGCACGGCCGGAGGGTTCTTCCCCAAAGACATCACCGTGAAATGGCTCAAGGACGAGGCCCAGATCTCGGCTCAGCAGCCCCAGATCACCCTTGGGCGGACAAATTCCTCCTACAACATGGCCAGCACCGTGACGGTGACGCTGCAGGAGCACGATGTCCGCTCACAGCTGGTCTGCGAGGTGCAGCACCCCACGCTGACGGCCCCGCTGAGGGGGACGTACCAGCTCAGGCAAGCCCTGCGAGGTGAGGGCTGGGTGGGGACCGGCGCTCGGGGTGTCCAGTTCCCACGGGGCTGGGGGTCCTGGGGCGGGGACGGGGCACCCTGCGGGCAGTGGAGCTGGGGGACCCTGTTAGCAGGTGCTGCCTCTCTTCCCAGTCCCCCCCAGCATCCGCCTGCTCCCTGACCCGCCGAGCCCTGTGGAGGTGAACAAGACTGTGAACTTCACCTGCCACGTGAAAGGGTTTTACCCAGGAGATGTGACCGTCACCTGGCTGGAGAATGGGATGCAGATGAAGGTGGAGAAGATCTCCCGGCCGGAGGAGCGCCCCTCGGGCTTGTTTGAGCTGAGGAGCCAGCTGGAGGTCCAAGCAACGGAAGAGAAGAACGGGTCCGTGTTCACCTGCCGGGTGGTGCACGATGCCCAGGCCCCCGATGACAGGAAAACCACCCTGCGGATCGTCGACCCAGCCAGGGAGGGGCTGAGCGACCAGCCTGAGCCTGATAACGGTGCGTGAGAGCTGCTGGGATGTGGTCTCTGCTGGGAAGGCTGTAGGATGTCACCCCCTTAAGAAAGCTCCCACCAGAAGCTGGTTCAAGGACACAAAATCTGCATGTTGGGGGTTTTGGGGGTGTGTGATGCTGGCAGGTACCGAGTTGTCCTTGGTGCTTCAGGCATCACCAGACCAATCCCATTTGTAAGGCTGCAGGGACTTGGTACCAGTGTTTTCAGGCCTGCAGTGACCTCTTTCATTCGTGTTTCAGGCAACTCACTCATCTATAGCGTCGTGGGAGTGGTCTGCACTGTGTTGGCGCTGCTGGTGTCTGCAATTCTTTACCTCATCCGGGCAAAGCAGAGCAAGGGTAAGGAAACCAGATGTGCACAGGGAAGCAGCTGCTCCTGATCCCCTTCTCCCTCCCTCTGGAGTGTCAGTGCTTGGACGCTGAATTCACGGCTGTGCGGCTGCAGCTCCTGCCCAAGGGGGAGGATGGAGCAGAGCTCTCCGGGTTGTTTATAGGCTGCAGGGATAGCTCTGCCTGGTGCCAGTGCCTGCTAGGAGCAGGGTCAAACGTGCTCGTTATTCCTTGTACCTAAAATACCTGACAACCCCCTGCACCTTTTCCCAGGAACAGTCCTACAGTAAATGGAGTGAAACTCCAGAAAATTCCAGCCACTCACCTCTGGGAAAAGATGTGTATCTGCTCTTGCAGCAGTCTCTGCATGTGGGCTCGCACGCCTGGCGAAGCAGGGGTGGGGTTACGTTGTTTCCTGAACTTTTTCTTTCCTAAACTATTTCTCTTCTGGCAGGTAAAAGCTCGCCATCTGCTCGGTAAGTGCTGATCTCTAGTCACTGAGTAACCCGTGGGCACTCTGAGCTGGACACCTCCAGCCTGCAAATGGAGTCCCTTGGGGTCTGGGTCCCCAAAAGCTTGTTGTGAAAGGGAAGGCAGGAGCGCAGGCTCTGCTGATCTCCCTGGTTGTGGTTTTGCCCCCACAGTGATCTCGTACTCAAAACGTGTGGCTTTTGGTGAGGCTGAACGAGTGGGTGGGAGCTGGGTCCCCAGCCTGCAGAGATGTAGCTGGACCAGCATGTGAGCAAATCCTCACTTGGTGAGGACTCATCCTGTTCAGGGCTGCTGCAGGGACCTTGCTATGCATCTGAACCCCCCAGCTGCTCCATCGCTAGGGAAGAGGCAGCAGGGCACTCAGTCTGACTTGTTTTGTTCTCCCTTTCAGGTTACATGAGCCAGAGAAGAGCAGTGAGGCCACTACCCAGGTGTGTTGCTCAGCCCCTGGGACTCGAGGAGGGAGAGTAGCTGGGAGGCACAAAAAGCAGGAGTTGGAGGGTGGTGGTTCCTGCATGAAACATCTCTGTGCCTCCAGTGGAGGGTGGTGGTTCCCCTGTGAAACATCTCAGTGTCTCCACACTGTGGCAGGAGAGGGAGGAAAAGCTCCAGGATGGGGTAGCCACTTCCCAGCATCTTTTCTGCCTTCACCCTCTCTACTCCTCCTCCTCCCAAGAAAGTCTGGGTTTATGTTGCCTGGAGAACCAGCTGTGCGATAGCCAGTCAGGCTATTTGTGGAGTTATTTTTGCTTTTGGTGATGCAGTTACGAACAAAGTCGTGATCAGCAGCAATCTGTCCATCCCACCCAGCCTCTGCCAGCTCCTGTGTGGGCATTGCTGGGCAGGCTGGCCCCTGCCTGTCCCTACCAGGTGACAGGGCGGTTGCAGTGGTGACTCTTGAAGCGTGGTGGTGGCTCTGAAGCCTGTCAAGTGGCAGTGGTGGCTGGTGATTTGAAAGCGTAGCACGGGGTGGAGCATTGCTGTGGAATCATCCCAGCCAGCTGCTGGCATCGTTCTCCCTGTACAGAGACCGAGCTGTCCTAGGTTAAGCTGCAACGGGGGGCTTTGAGTTGGTGCATCGGGGGGCTCGTCACTCCTCCCAGAGGAGGAACTCTTGGTGTCTTGTGCAGGAATCGGATGCCAACAACCTGACCTACGCGGACCTGAACTTCGACAGAGAGAAGAAGACCATCCGCCGGATGGAGATGAACCAGCAGTCGGAGTATGCCTGCATCCAGACCAGCCAGGCACCCACCAGGGATGACAACCTCACCTATGCTGACCTGGACATGGTGCACCTCAGCAAGGCACCCAGGCGACCGGCCCCACACCCTGAGGAGACTGGCTCAGAGTATGCCAGCGTCCAGATCCCGAAGAAGTAAGCAAGGCTGCAGCGGCTGCCAGGACCGCCTGCCCCATGAGGAGCTGCTGTGCTCCTCCCTGGGAGGATTTTCTTGGAAGCACTGAGTGTGATGTGAAGATGCGCTGTGGTACCTGTGTTTTGGGGTGGAAATGCAGCCCGTGTTACTGTGGGGGTCAGCTCCCATCCAGAGAACTGTTTTTTTGGAGGCAGCTTGGTCCTGAGGTTGCTGGCTCCATCCCTTTTGGGATCCCCCCCAGCCCACAGGGCTGCTCAGCCTCAGACCACCGGGTTTGCCCGCAAGTCCGTGAAGCCAGCAGAGCGGCGGCTCCTCGGGAAGCTCCAGACGGGCTGGGGGGATGGGGACAGCGCCTCCATGCCAGCTCCTGTGGGGATGCTGCTGCCTGGCCAGGCTCACACAGCTTCCCACAGCCCAGTGGGACTGGCCGGAGCCCCAGTGCTGCCTTCTGGGGGTCTCTGCCACCAGCGCCTGGAAAACAAACTCTGGCTTTAAAGGAAGGACCTAGGCGTCCACCTCTCTCTTCCCAAGTGTCCCTTCTGCGGGACCTCAGTCTCGCACCAAGGCCAATGAGGCTGGGAAGGCCAGCGAGCTGAGGCCCCCGTGCTGCGGGCTTTCTTCCATCCTGCTGCCCAGGGAGGCTCCGTAATGGCTCCCCAGCACCGAGCATCCTCCTCCTCTTCCTCCTCCTCCTCCGCACAGCCTTGCCCCACACCGGGACCCACCAGCGCTGCCCCAGGCTTGTACAAAGCGCGCAGCTCTGTGCTGGCCGGGCTGTGGGTGCCCCCGCCAGCCCAGCTCCCTTCCCAGGAGCTCCCTGCAGGTACCGTGTAACATGTTTTGACTGTTTGACATGTAACTGTTAATTTTTAGAGCTAAAAACCCGATGTTTTGTGTTGTACGTGGGTGTACTGCTGTGTACTTAACACTAGAATAAGATGTGCAAAATTAAGACTGAGGCCTCAGTGAAGACCCCTAAACCCCGTAGGGTTTAAAAGAGACTTACACGACCCCCCACCCAGCTCTGCCGTGGGGGCCAGGCACGCTCCTCCCCCAGCCCACCCCTGGGGACAAGTGTCTTCCATCTGCCCCCTCCCTGGGACACTGCATGGGGCCACCATCCTGTGTTGGCTCCCGCAGCACCCGGGTGGCCTTGCAGCAGTGGGCATGCACGGGGCTGGCCCCCCACGGCTGCTGGTGGGGGGCTGCGGGGGGGGGCCTGGTGATGCTTTGAGAATGATGTGACTGCCTGTACAGACTATTTTTTTTTCTTTTTGCTTGCAAGATATTTTTATAATAAAAGTGAAGAGTCCTGTGCTGCTCCTGCACATCAGCGTGTCCCAGTGCTCAGGGCGGTCACCTCATCATCTGTCCTGGGGGTGCATGATGGGGGTCGGCATGTCCTGCAGTGGGAGGGGGGGGCCTCATCCTGCACAGCCCTGCTGTGTGCTGCAGAGGGAGAGAGGAAGATGGCAGCAGGAGGCTGGCTATGGTGATGGTCCCTTTGGGCTCTGGCCAGCTCTCCCCATGCAGCCCTGCTGCGTCTTTGGGTGCCTTCCATGGGAGGTGAGCTGGGGTGCCCAAACTGGGGTGCAGGCAGGCTGGGTGCTAGCTGCAGCCTGTGCTGTGGGTGAGCTGAGCACGCCAGTGCTCTGCAGTGACCTTCTCCACCCCAGAGCTGGCGCCTCAGCTGTGTCTGGCACACAGGCTGTATCTTACTGGCACCAGGAACTGTACTGTGAGGCTTCCCGCAGGGATGAGCGATGTGGAGGGTGAGTCTATGAAGAAGGTCAAAAGGGAGTTTGTTGCCCAGACTGGGCTTTCTCAGCACTGAGCTGCTGTCCTCAAAGTGTGAGCGGGAAGGGGACAGCCTGGCCCACTGCCCTTGGCACAGCTGCTCCTTCCTGGCTGGGGCAACTGCTGGGATTCCCAAGGGAGCCTCCTGTGGGTGTCCTGTCCTGTCTGTCACGCCCCCCCCCCCGCCCCATCCAGCTGTGCTGTGGGAAGACCCCTGCCAGCACCCTGCACACACCTGGGCTGAGCATCCCTGCCCTTGCTTGGCCGGGGGGGCCCTGCCTCCCCTGGGGCATGGCTCCAGGGGCAGCAGCAATGGGTTGCAGGGGGTCCCACATCTTTGGCACCCATGGTGTTGGGAGGGTTACCACTGCATGCTGCCTGCGGGTCTTGTAGCTGGCACCTGAGCCCTGGGCACCCATGGACCCCCAGCCCACCTCCCAAGCCCTGGCTTGGAGTGTGTGGTCCCCTCATGCCAAGGGCTGGATCTGCCCCATGGAGAGCACTCAGCACCGGGCACGGCTTTGGCTTTGTTGGCATCTGCCTTTTATTGGCTGCGGGGGGAGCAGGGGATGGGGTACAGGTCTGACCCTGCCTCTGGGGGTTGTTCTCAGAGGGGGAAGCTTGGGGGGAGGCAGGGGATGACCAGGGAGGTGCTGGGATGGGTGGAATGCAGCGAGCAGCTCGGGGAGGGGAGTTGGGGTTGTGCTCAGCCAGCTGCTTGTGCTGGTGACGGTGCCACGGTGCCGGTCCTGCCCGGCCACCTCTCCCCACAACCGTGCTGGCTGCGTGAGCCATCTCCCAGCTCAGAGGGCCACGATCCTGCCCCAGCTCATCCTTCCCGGTGCTCAGACGCCATTGCCTCGTACACCAGCTGTGATGGTTTCCAGACCCTGTTGTCCTTCTGCAGGAAGGTGAAGGATATGCATTTTCTCCTTGTGTTTTCCCCTCAATTTGCACCCAAGAGCCCTGGGGCTGGACCCGCAGCCGCACCGCCAGCAGCCGCCGGAGGGGTGGCACTGTCCCCTCGATGCACGGGGTCCCTAAGGGATGGGCAGGTGAACCAGAGAGGGACAACTGGGGATGGGGACCCATGGTCCCCCAGAGGGACAAGACAGGGATGATGCTGGCCACACTGGGCTGGGCAGGGGATGGGGCCAGGGGTGATGGCGCAGTCCGGGCTGGCAGCATGGGGACTGCGGTGCCGCCCGTCCCATGCCTGGCTCTATAGGTCCAAGACCTCCCCTGAGTAGGCGCTGGGGTCCTCGTCCGACCGCGTGGTGACCTTGAACTGCCGCCGCAGGAAGCCCCCGTAGCGCTTCTGATTGTCCCACTTGAGCTTGGGCCGGATCCGACGCATGAAGCCACCGTAACGCTTGTGCAGCTCTGCCAGCTCCTGCCCCTCAGACCCGGCACCCGTGGGCTCCTCGCCCCCGTCACCTGCTGGCTCCAGTCCTGGGTAGTCCTCGGGGGCCGCCCGCTCCCCCGGTTTGTGGCCAAAGCCCCCAAACTTCTTGCTGAGGCCGCCCTTGCTGTGGGCGTTCTCGCGCAGCAGGGAGAGCAGCTTCCCCTTGGCCATCTTCTTCATGAAGCCCCCGTAGCGCTTGGCCGGTGCTGGTGGCAGCTCCCCAGGACCTAGCTCCTGCTCCGGCTCTGCCTCGTCCTCCTCCGCCTCCCGAGGGGACGGGTCTGTCCCTTCGGCCAGGGCCACCAGTGGGGCCAGGAGCGCCAGTGCCTTCCTGCACGTCTCCCATTCGGGGCCGGGCGGTGAGGAGCCCTGGCACTCCCGCAGGCACATCTGCAAGACAGCGGCCGCAGTGGCCCCGGGGCACCCGCCGGCATCACCCTGCTGCTCGAGGTGACCCCCGCCTTCCTCCCACCCTGTCCAGGGGGTGCCCCCACCCCAAGCCCAGGGTTCCACACCCACTCTGCTGACAAGCTCAGTGAAGAGCCTAAGCTTGCACGTTGCCAGCACGCCAGGGTGCCCATGCCCACCACCCCAGCAGCACCCAGATCTGCCGACCATGCACTGGCACCTGTGATGCCCCCGTTGCTGTCACCCCCCCGGCTGATGGCTGCATGGGGCTGGCACTCACCAGGGGCCAAATGCTGCTCTCGGCGCCGTGGGTCTGGGCAGCGCAGAGGGAGCACTGGGTCACGCAGTCGGCAGATATCACCGTGGCCAGGGAGAGGCAGAGCGCCAGCGCCAGTGCCCACCGTGCCATCTCACGATGCAGCCGCTGCCTGGGGAGGGCAAGACAGCAAAAAGCCCATCACCTTCCCTGTGCCAGCCCCGGGGAGTCCATTGCCGCCCCGCTGGCAGCCTCAGCGCTGGGCACCTACCGCCTGCACGGCTGCTCCTGGGGATGGGCACCGAGACCTGTGCCTGCACCCACAAGACTCACCTCTGGGAGCTGCTCCTGTGTTCCAGGATGGGGAGAGAAGGGAACAGGAGTGACCTGCGAGGACACCATGGGATGTGATCCCTTACCCCGGATGCAGCCTGGTCCTTGGCACAAGCCCTGAGCCATGGCCAGGCCCCCAGGGCCACCAAGGTCCCCAGGGCAACGACCACCATCCCATCCCATCCCATCCCATCCCATCCCATCCCATCCCATCCCATCCCATCCATACCGTTAGAAAGAAAAGCCCCTTTATTTCTTTAGCGTTCAGTTTCTCTGCAGTATTGCAATCGCCGCGTTTGCGTGGCACAAAGGGAATGAATCACCAGCTCTCCCTCTTGGCCTTGGGGAAGAAAATCATGGCGATCGGAGCCGCCGGCAGAACGGGGACAGGGGGATGCCATCACCTGGTACAGACTCACTCTGGGTGCTGCACCGTGCACCGGGGCAGCCTCAGGTCCCCTCCCTCCCACCTGCTGCTTCTGCTGGGTTGGTGCAGCAAGAGGCAGGGTTAAAAAACAGGTTTCAGGTTCAAGCCCCCCTGCAAGCCATGATTGCCATCCAGCCTGCCAGGAGCCGTGTCAGAATCTCACCTCTGTGGATGAGACCAGGGAGGGCTGATGAACCAGGGAGGGCTGAACACACCGGGCAGCGGCTGGGAGAGGGGCTGTGCCGGCAGCAGTGTACGGTGTTGCTCCAGAACCCCCTGGGCGAGGCTGGAGGGGCCAGTGCCGGTCCCGGCTGCAGTGCCACAGGACTGCAATGCCACCAGGACCGCGATGGCCCTGGGAGCAAGAGCCGACCCCAAAGGGGTGCACTGGCAGCAAGCACCCGCCTGCCTCCTTGGCTGCTTTTGTCTGGGGTGGAAAGGCATGACCCAAAGGGATCTGTTACACATTAATGACGCATATCAGAGACTATTGTATTCTCCAGCAGTATCTGCTAATGTACCATAATTGGTACTGATGAAGAAATGTTAATGCCACAGTATTAATTCATGCTAGATTAAAATTTAATTTGAATTATCTGCACCATCGTGTGTCAAGCTGTTTGCATTCCTCGGCTGCACTGCGGACAGGCTCCGTGCAGCCCTAAGTGTATCACCTCCACTCACCCTGGCAGAGTGGCAGACACTGGGGCAGGCAGATGCCCAGTACAGGCACCGGCAGGACCTCAGCCCACCCTCGCCGCTGAGACACAGTGATGGTCCCTTACCACCTTGCCACCACCAAGACAGCACCAATGAGTGAGAACTCACCGGCCGTGCAGGTAGGTGCCAGCTGCAGCACCGAGGGGAATGAAGGTCCCAAGAGCAACCGTCGGCTGCTTCCCAGCAGCCCCAGTGGGAATCCTTTTCACCCCCTTTTCCCATCCACTTCCCCTCCCTCGCCATGCTCCGCCACTGTCGGCAGCCCCATGCCCTGCTGCAGCTGAAGAATCGGGGACTTCATGGCACTCAGGGAAGCTGCAGATCTCCAGGGCACAGTGGGGCCAAGGACCCTCCATGCCCAGGCACCCCAGGACACCCTGCTGCAAACGTACCTTGTCCAGGCAGTGCCGCAAATACCCCAGCAGCACTCTGCCTGCTCCTGCAACCAGGGTGGGGGGAACTGGCAAAACTGAGGCAGGAAAAGGAGAGGAAAACAAAAGGCTTTGAACAAAAGTGAAAAGAAGCACACAAAGGGAGGAAGAAAAGCAGAGTTAGAGCTTAATCCTGTGTTACCTGGAGGAGCCCCGAGGCTCCGGAGCCGTCCCTCCTGCAGAAATGCAACAGGACTGTGGCAGCATCTGGCAATGCCAGCGGTGGGGCCCGGCTGCCACGGCTGCCCTCAGCACATCCCACCCGTGTCAGGTGTCTGCTGGGGTCCCCTCCTCCCCTGTCCTGTTTCTACTCGAGGTTTTGGTGCCTAGGCTTTCCTCATGCATGGAAAAGCCCCAAGCTGCGCCCATGCACCCTGGGAGCTGGTTACAGACTCAGTAACCCAAGGAGGGATGGGGAATGGGGACTGTGTGTGTGCCAGGCAGCACAGAGACCGACCTCCCCGGTTATGATTAACCTGTGATTATTTCTAGTGGGGGATGTGAACAGCTCTCCCAGGCTGAGCAGGTCTCTCCTCTCACACAGGTCTAACTCAGGCAGGTTAGGACCCTGCAAGTATTTCTGGTGGAGAAGAAGAATCACCTTCCATCCATTCCTTTCCTCACCTTTAAAAATGACCTGGAAATGCCTTTAGGACAAGGCTTCTCAAAAAAGCCGATGACTTTTAGGACAGAATCACAGCAAAACCCAGCGTTGTGGCCACCATTGGTGCTTGAGCCAAATGGGGGGAGACAGAAACCTCTCCCCTGTCCTCTCCCCCCGCTCCCTTTGCCCCTCCGAGACCCAGGTGTCCCTGCTGCCAGGGTGGCAGACATGGCATCAGCATCAAAACAAACCCCAGCAAAGCTCTGGACAGCAGTTCACAGGCTACAAAACCTCTCGAGGGACGAGAGGAGCACCTGTGGCCAGGCAGGAGCCCATCCTTAATAATGCAAGAAGCCCAACCGTGAGCCACTCTTGGCACCGTGGCTCAGGGGGGTGTTTTTAAACAGAGTCACTCTTTGGTGAGCAGGAGTTGCACCCGCGCAAGGGAAGGGGAGCAGGACGGTGACCCCGGCAGCCCTACCTGCTGCTGCTCCCCGTCCCGCCGAGCACCCGCTTCGCCAAGTCAGGACGGGTCGTGGGTGGTGGGTGCTGGGTGTCCCTCCGTGGGCGTCAGGTTCAGCCGGTCATCGGTGGTGGCAAGGCCACGCTGGCTGGTGGCCCTACAGCGGTGCCCGGGGTGCCCACCGGACTCGCCGCCCGCCGGCTCCCACCCGGCTTTTATGGCCACGGAGTCTCCTCCTGCAGCGGGGCCCGGCTGCGCTCGGCGCCGCGGAGCCAATCGGGGCGAGGGAAGCTGTGAATAATCAGCCCCGCAGCATCCTCGCCACCTCCCGAGCAGCTCTCCCGCCGCGCCGGGGCCTCCCCGCACCCCCCCGGCCACCCCGGAGACCGGGGTGCGCATCCCGCCGCTGCACTGCCGCCGGCCGCGTCCCTCGGGGACCCCCGGTCGGGGCCAGCCTCAGTCCTCGGGGCGGAAACGCGTGCCCCAAACACGGGAGGTGGCAGGGGACCGGCACCGGGTCCGTCTCCCCCTCTAGCCGCGTGTCGGGGAAGTTTGGCTGCTGGGGATTTGAATTCCCCCTGGGCACCAAATTCAAATCCTGCCCAATAAGGGGGGGATTAAGCCCTGACACACACACACCCCCCGCTCCGCTCCCCAGGCTGGGGACAGGCACCGTCCTCATGGCGATGCTGGGGAGAGGAGTGAGCCCAACTGAAGCTGCCAGGAAGGGTGAGAGGGTCTTCACGCCCTGGGAAAGGCTGGTGCCCCCCAACCCACCCAGTCCAGCTGCAGTTGGGCAGCAATGTCCTCTCAAGGAAACCCCCCCACCTCTGCACCGATGGGGCTGGACCCACCAAGCTTCCCCCCACTGCCCTCTCTCCGTCTCCCCTCCTCCTGGGGACAAACCCAAAGAGATGAGCCAAAGGGGCAGGGGCAACGGGGTGGGGGGGACAGAGACCGCCCCCGCCTTCCCTGCTCAGCCCCAATTCCCGATCACACATTTCTGAGCTGAATTTGGGGGTGAAGGAGGGCAGCGCTGGGCATGCCAGGGCATCCTCCGAGCCCAGACACCACTGTCACCCAGCACTGTGTCCCAACACCCCTCCAGCACCCACCCCACTGGGAGATGCAGGGCTGGGGGCTCTGGGGTGCAGACCCCATGGGGCCAGGCCAGCCTGTCCCATCCCCTGCAGCCCAGGTGGGTGTGAGCACATCCCACGCGCTGCCGGCAGTGCAGCCCGTCCTCTCGCTTTGAAGACACAGCTATTTTTATCGGAGCTCAAGAGGGATGTTTCCCAGCAACCTGCCTTTCTCCCCGGCTCGAACACCAGCTGCTGGACCCCGTGCCCCCTGCTCAGCCCTCCCGGCGCTGGTGAGGGGCACGGGGGCCATCGGCGTGGCCGGGACCCTCCACCAGGCACCCAGCAGCCACGGCTGGGTGAGCAGGACAGCCTGCTCCAGCTGCCCATGGTCCCCCATCCCCAAGGCTGATAGCTGCCTCCACTAGCACCCACGTTTGGGGTGCCAGGCTCTGCTCCCCCCAAAGCATGTGGGACCCCACAGCTTTTGCTCAGAGGTGGATTTTTGGCTCACCGAGGCTGGGACTGTACCAACACAGCAGGACTGAGGGAGGAGGGCGAGGCAAGGGCAGAGCACCCTGCATTTCCCCAGGGCCGACGGAGGAGATGTCCCCTGCAGGACCCATCCCGGGAGGTGGCAGCGCTGTGACGAGGGGGGATGGAGATCGGGCCCTGTGGAGGGCATGGGCAGAGGGCAGCCACGGCCCCCCCTCACTCGTCGTGCTGGGCTGAGCAGGCTCAGAACAAAGCTGAGGAGAACAAAACACAGCTGCAAACCACCACAGACACCCTTTGGCCAGGGGCTGCAGGCATCTTCCAGGCAGGTTTAACCCTTGCTGCCAGGACTAGTGTTCCTGTGGGCACCACAGACACAGTGAGGAGGAGCATTTCTTTCACCAAAGCCATTATTTCTATCAAATAGCCCTCCCAAACCCATGAAGTCCATCCCTAAAGCCTGGCTTCCCTGGCTCAACCTGCCATTATGCAGGCAAATGGCTCTGTCCAGGAGCCACGGTCTCCAGGTGAGAGCAACAGCATCACCCCAAAGGCTGGTGCCCACCTGAGGACCACGGAGTGCAGAGAGGAGCAGCGTGGCCACAGCTGCTGACAGATCCCCACCCCAAAAGCAGACCTGCTTGCAGCATCCTCCCAGAGCCCAACGGCCCGGGGTGCATCCGCCTCCCCATACAGGGCAATTGCACCGGAGGGAGATGCGCTTCTGGAGACGGAGCAAACCCCATGGGCAGAGAGAAAAGTCATTTGTAATAAGGTTCCTTCCTCAGGACTGACTCCCTTTGCTCCAGGAGGGAGGTTGAGGTACTCCTGTCCCTGAAGCAGAGTCGTCTTATTTTCTGTGTGTGCCACACATGCTGAGATGGGCGAGAGGGTCCTCCCTGGGGCCGGCTGGGGTCTGGGCAGGTGTGTGGGGTGACAGGGTCCCCTTGGGAAAGGAGCTGGGAGCAAGCCCACTCACCAACAAGTTTAATTAATATTCATCTGTCGCTTCCTAATGGGAAACTGTCTCTGAGTCACACTGACATTTCCCTGGGACAATGGTAATTAAGCACCTGGGTAAGAGAAATGTGCAGTAATAGAAAAGTTAAGTTTTCTTAACTACATGAGTGAAAAGCAGGTTCACCGAGGAGGGGGACGAGTGTGCGTACCAGGCTCCCGCGAAAGCAGGTGGGAGTTAATGGCAGCTAACGTCACACAGCGCTGCCACTCTGCCCCGACGCCCCCAGCCCATCCCCGGGGACTCGCCCCAGACCAGACAGGGAACCTCGAGGGTGCCCGGCTCCCCATCCTGGGATGGGGTAAATCGTCCCCACAGGTGGGATGAGCCCTTCCAGCCACCTGGGCTGTCCCTGAGCAGGAGGATCGCGACCCAGCACTGCCGGTGGGAGCATCCCATGGGAAGGCAGTTGTTCTGCTGCAATTCCTCCAGCACCATCAGCTTTATCCTATTCAGTGGGACAGGGCTTTTCCAGAAACGGCTCCATTGCTCACTCACCCTCCCGGCCCTAAAGCGACGCCAGGCTGCCGCGGGCAGGGTGGGAGGTGGCCTTTTTGCAGGCAAGCGCAGATATGGGGCCAGCAAGAGCTGCCCGCGGCTGCTGCCTGCTGCTGGGGCTGTGTGGCGCCGGATGCGCTGGATGCATTTCATGGATCGTGAGAGACTCTGACAGTTCTGTGGGGAGAACTGGGGGGGGGGGGGGGCTAAGCCTGGGGGTCTGCTCCCAACTGCCCACGGGAGCCGTGTAGTCGCCAGTTGACCACGACAACACCATAGCAAACCTCTGGCAGCTGCACCGGTGCAATCTGGAGGCAGATGCCAGGCAGGCAGTGAGGAGCAGAGGGAGGTCACTGCTGTGGGGGATGCGGCAGCAGGCACAACAGCGGCGTGGCACTGGGAGCCGATTCAGCCCCTGCCTGCGTCATGCCACGGTGGCTCGAGGTCACCGTGCAGCCCAGGCGGGCACACGTGCAGGCACGTGGTGACCTCCCTGTGTAGGCAGGAGGCACAAGTGGCCACTTGATGCTGGTATAAAAAGCAGAGCCCACATAAACACAGCGAGTCACGTCACTGCCATCATCCCCGCTGCCGGCACGCACCGCGCCAGGCTGCCGAGCGGCACCAGGAGCACGGGGCTGTGGCACGAACCCCCTCACTCCCGGCCTGGGAGGTGAAGTGACTCCATTTAAAAGCAAATTGAGTTAAAACCACTCGCAGGAGCTGCAGCCTGCGCCGTGCCACTGTGCTGCAAAGGGTCAGCCCTGCCGTTGGAGCCATCACCCGTCCCACACGCCGACCCCCGGGTGCCGGTGGGTGCAGGGGTCTCCATCCTCCTGGGGGGGACGGACCAGTGTGACGCAGCCCAGACGTGCTGCAGGCTGCGTGATCGGAACGGCACACGCCTCAGAAGTGAGTCAAGAACCCAGTAATTTTTTGAGCTGCTCTGTACGCTGGCTCTGCGGATGTTCTCCTTGACCGTTGGCTGAGCGCTGCTAACGTCACCTGCGTGGGGGGCAGGAAAACGCGGGGAGAAGTGGCTGGAAAAAAATGGGGGTTTGATCGCCATTCCCCCCTGCAGCCCACGAGGAGCGGCATTGTGGCATGAGAAGCCCCAAACCCTGGGGACCGCCGGCTGCCCACCCCCAGCAGCACCAGGCCCAGTGGCCCGGTACCAGGATTAGACCTCCCGCACCACCTGGGGCGGACAGATGCTCATGAAGTCCCCACCTGGGGGGTGAGGAGCAGTTTGGGGACGGTGTGTGGGACAAGGACCCCTGCGTGGGGACATAGCCATCCCATACCACCTGCCCGTGGGAGCCACGCGGCCAAAACGGCCCCACGGGGAGCCAGGACCCAGGTCCCGGGGGATGCGGCCACCGCCGGGGGACACGCTGCAGCCCCGGGGGCTCCCACCCGCCCCCCTCCCGCCCCTCAGGGTCCTGCCGTGTGGCAGTCGCTGTGCCCCGATGTACTTCCCGTCCCACGGGCACTCAGCGGGCACCGCGCCGCCCCACGCCAGCCGCGGGGCCCCGAGAGCCCCCGTTGCACCAGCACCCGCCCAGCCCTGGCCCCCGGGGCAACGTCCCCGGGATCTCAGCCACTTTTCCGGGGAACTTCCAGCTGGAAACCCCCCGGTGAGCCCCGGGAGCGGCGTCGGACCGTCCCCGGCAGGATGGGCGCGGCGCCCAGGAGGGGCCCCCGAATTCCACCGGGGCTCTCAAACCGCCCCCGAGCCCCGCGCCCGCCCTTGCCGGTGCGGCTGCACAGCCCCGGTGCGCCGCACGGCCACCGCCAGTGCACCGGGTCCCTCCTCACGCTGCACGGCCCCCGGGACATCACACTCCCCGCGGGGCATCACCCCCTCCTCCCGGTGCACCGAGCACGGCTGCACGGCCCCGCGGTGCACCGCCCGCCCTCCCCGGTGCACCGACCGTCCCGGCGCGGTGGGGGGCGGGGGGGGCGGGTCACCCCCGCCGTTACATAAGGGGTTACGTCAGGGCGCGCAGCCCCGCTCTTATCCCGCCGCCGCCGCCCCGCCCGTTCACACGCCGCCGCGCAGCGCCCGGCCCAGAGCCCGTAGCCCAGAGCCCGCCGCCGCGCTCCAGGTGAGCCCCGTGGGCCGGGCCCGCGCCGCCTCCCCCCGTGCCGTGCCGTGCCGTGCCGTGCCCTGCGGGGAGGGGGGGGGGACGGACGGACACCGGAGCGACCACCGGGCGCCGCCACCCCGATGACCGGCCTGTTTACACCGGGGCGGCGCGTACCACGGCGGCAGGGTGGCGGTGGAGCCGGCCGCCGCGCTGAGCCCCCGCCGCGCTGAGGTGCCCTGGCGGCGCGGCGCCCCGGTTACCGGGCGCGAACTGGGGGGCCCGGACCGCCGCCACCGAAGCCCGCCCCGCCGTTGGGGGGAGGCCGGTTCCCGGCGCGGCCCCCGCCGCTCCCCCCCGCCGCCGCCGTGGTTCGTCCCGCGCCGCCGCGATTGGCCGAGCGCTTAAAGGGGCAGGCAGGGCGCGCTTTTCCGCCCTCCGACGCGGCGGCGCGTGCCCCCTCGCCGGCGCGGCGCTCCCCGTCGCGCGGGGCGGGGGGGGCAGCGGCGACGGGCGCGCGGCCCCCCCGCAGCGGCGCCATGGAGACGGCGGACGGCGGCCGCCGCGGGACACAAAGGGCGACGCGGCGGCGGCGGGCGGCGCGGCGGGGCCCTATGGCGGCGACGGTGGCGGGGCCCGTCCCGGGCGGCGGCGGGGCTCCGCGGTACAGCCTGCTGGCAGAGATCGGCCGCGGGGCCTACGGCGTGGTGTACGAGGCGGTGTCGGGCCGCAGTGGCGCCCGGTTAGCAGTGAAACGGATCCGTTGCGACGCCCCCGAGAACGTGGAGCTGGCGCTGGCGGAGTTCTGGGCCCTGACGAGCCTCCGGCGGCAGCACCCCAACGTGGTGCGCTTCGAGGAGTGCGTCCTGCAGCGGCACGGCCTGGGGCAGCGCATGAGCCACGGCAACAAGCGCAGCCAGCTCTACCTGCGCCTCGTGGAGACCTCCCTCAAAGGTACCCGACCCCCCCGGGGCACCCCGGTACTGCTGCCGCGCCGAGGACCACCCCCACCCCCCACCCCGGCCTCCAGCGTCCTCCTCCCGGGATGCTGCCCGCACCCAGGGCCTCCTGTCCGTCCCCCCCCGGGTTATCCACCCTGGGTCTGCCACCTCTGTGCTGTCATCATCGCCCCCACAGCAGGTGACCTCTGGGATCCTCTCGTCCTCCTTCCCTGACACCCCCTGCTCCAGGCCCTGCTGCTGCCCTCCCTCACCCCACAGCATCACCCCAATCCCTCCTTGGTGTCACCTACCCCCAGAGGAGCACCCAAAGCCCCCCTGCCCCTCCCCACCAGCTCTCACAACACCCCTCCCTCCACCTTAACTCACCACTTTTCCAGTATAACTGCCCCCAGGCTGCCCCCCCTGCACCCCTGGTTGTCCTAGTCTCCTCTGCCCTGCCCATGGGGTCTCTTCTTGTGCCCTGCACGTCTGCAGCACCCCAGCCTCGTGTCCCTCCTCCTGAGGGACCCCATTGTCGCCTCCAAGCGCAGACCCAGCCCTGGGGACCATCCCTGAGTTCTGCCCTCAGTCCTTCCCGGCACCCCCTGCCAGCACTTACCTTCTCCCCCATTGCACCCCCCTCCTGGGGCTCCGTCCCATGTCCTGACCTGCACTACAGCCCATGCGTGTCCCTCAGGAACCTTCGTTGGTCTCTGCCCCAGTCACACCAAGGGGACATCTCCCCCCTCTCCACCTGACGCACATTCCTGTCTCCTCTGAGCACCCCAAGGCTGCAGCCTGTTATGGTGTCCTGCCTGCTCCTCGAGCTCTTGCAGCTTTGGGACCGTTGTTTGTGCTCTCCTGTCCCTTTTCCCCCCTCATGAGTCCTGGCTCTGTAGGAACAGCCTTGGAAGCACCAGTGCCTGTAGCCTGGCCTGACACCCCCATCTTCCCCTGGGGTCCCTCAGCAGCATCATGGGGCTCTCAGGGGTCACCTTCTCCTGCCACAGTTGATGACTGCGATGGTGACATCTCTGAAATGCTCCCTCCCTCTGCTCCCTTGGCTGCTTGTCAGACCCAGCTCTGCCAATGTGCAGCGAAGATGTGGAACAATACCGTAGCCCTGTATCCTCGATGCCCCCCAGCCTGTCACAGCCAGAGCCAGCTCACCCCAACCCTCCCCCCAAACCTGTGTGTCAGGACTCCTTGGGGAGCTCGGTCTCCCCATGCCCCCCTGACTGAGCCCCCCAGCATAGGCAGCCTCCAAACCCTGTGCCAGGCACAGGCTTCCTGCAAGGCTGCCCAGACCCATCCTGTGAGCAAACCTCTGGCTCTGACTGTCCCTGCTGCACTTCTGGGGGAGCATGTCCAGGGAGAGGGGACATGTCCGGACCTGCCTGGCTCTCCCCCACGCAGACCTGCTCTCCCTTCATGCTCTACACACAACCACCCAAGGGAGCCTCCCCAAGAAGGACAGTGTCTTAATTTCTGTATAGCCTGGGTGTTTCCTTAATGTGCTGTCACGGGCACAGCTCCCTGGGAGAGGAGCCGACTCTTCCCTTTGGGTGTGTGTCCAGCTGTAGCAAGTCAAGCTCTTTCTGGCAGGTACAGGGGTTTCCTGCTCCCCTTTGTCATGGTGCACACCCTGAGAAGAGGTGGCATGGCTTGGGGAAAGCTCTTGGGTAGCTATAGGTGCCCCCCATCTCTAAGTGGGGGACAGAGCCCCCTGACTTCCCTGCTGTGGGGAGGACTTTGCCTGCCCTGGTCCTGCTGCAGCCCTCGGAAGAGGGGAGCAGAGCTGGGCTCTCTGTCCCAAGGCTGGAGAGCAGCAGTTTCACTCCCCAAACCAGAGTGCATTCTTCCCTCCATCTGCCTTCCTCCTGACTGCTCTCCGGGCTGTGTTGTGCTGGCCGCAGGCTCGGGCAGATGCTGTGTTTGCTGCCTTCCCAAGCTTTGGGTCTGATACGGCATCGGTAAATATTTTCACAACAAAAACTAGAGCTAGGTGAGCCTCCCAGATCTGCTTGCTCTCCTTCCCTGTCCGCAACATGCGGGCTGTGTGCGTGGAGCTGCCGTGCTGTCGCTCCGGCTGAAGTAGCCGGCACGTAGCTGTGCTGCCGTGCCATTCTGCACGACCGCAGCTGGGCTATTTATGGGCCTGCACAGATGCTGTGCCAACACACCGAGGCTCAGGGCACGGGGGGGATTAGTCGGAGACTTTATGAATTGGGAGCACAACTGTCGGGATACCAGGCGATGCTGGGTCTCAGCTACAGTGCAGAGCCTCCACCTTCATCATTTTAATGAGATGTGGAATAATAAATTTAAGGGCAGAGCGCAGAAGGGAAGCTGGAAGCCCAGCACTGAGCCCGGAGGAGAGGCACATACTTGAGCAATGTGCTTGGTGCCCTGATACACGTGCACCTTCAGGGCTTGTGCACAGCCACGTGCCTGTTTTGTTGTTCCTAACCCACAGCAGTGATAGAGCCGCCCCGTTAAATGAACGGGTATAAGATGTTGCTTCCTAGCATGTCACCTGTGGGGCCACCAACTTCCCACCAGTGCTCAGCCTTACTCGTGGGCTGCCCTGGCATCGCCCACGGGTGTTACCATCAGTCCAAGCACCCAGGCTTCACGCCGCTGGCTCTCATCTCTGGCGCAGCCTCTTTGCACAGAGGGAGTCAGAAGTTACATACGGCAGTGGGATGCTGGTTCTGCTGTCATTAGATTTTTTTTTCTCTGTGTTGCTAAGCAAATTAGCAAGCTGTTAATGAGCTCCCAGGATAGGTTGTGGGAGGGCTGCTGTGAGGATGGAGAGGTTAGTGTGTGCCATCCTGTGTTGGGGCAGGGAGCACAAAGGGATGCTTGCTTCATGATGGAGAATAGGTCTGGTCTGTTGTCTGCATCTCTTCAGTTCTTGGCTGCTTGACTCCAGTTTGTTAACATCTCATCTTTAGGAAGCGGCTTCCCAGCTCTTTATGTTTAAAGCTGTTTGTTTTGAAGGCAGGAAGATGATTTAACAACTAAAACACTTTCAGATTATAGAAAGAAAATGAGGAAATATTACTCTTGGCTTAAGCCTCTCCTAGCAGTGCTCCACCCAAAGTGAAGTGCATGGTGCTTGCAGCTACTACTGGGTCAGCAGTGTCCTCCCTGTGCTTGCTGAGGTTCAGGGGCCAAGTTTTAAATCTGAGCCTTCGTTATGCTAAAAACAAACCTTGGCTTGTCAGAGCCAGCAGGTTCTGGCTGCTGGTGAGCCAGTGTTTGAGCTGCTTCCCTGTGGGAAGGGGCTGTCGGCAGCGCTACCGTGTGAATGGTCTCACCCTCCCACCTGCATGCCCTGGCCTGATGCTCCTGGCTGTCTACGATGGGCACTGGGCTCTGCCGTGCTCCCCGTCGTGGCGTGGTTCCTGGCTGAGAAGAGCCAAACCCTCCTGCTCCCTGCGTTGGGGCTACGTGGATGCTGAGGGGAGCAGGAGAGCAAAGCCCTGCGCCCTGCTGCGACATTGCTGGGGTTTAGCAAACCTGAGGTGGTGGCAGCAGTGTGAGCTGGGGCTCTCCTGGCTGTGCAAAGGTTTCTGCTCCCGAAATGAGCTGCCTCTGCTTCATTTTCCATGCTGTCATGCTAGTCTCACCAAAGGGTGGCTTGCAATGGAGAAGCTGCTTTTCCTGGTTGGTGTTTCGGTCTCCAGAGCCAAGCTGTCCTGTGCTGTTCCCAGTTGGCCCTTTGGCTCGTGTGCTGAGTCCCCCTCCAGCACTTTGGGGACTCATTTGGCCCCTCAAAGTACACCCAGCGCCCTGTGTCTTCAGCCCGTTCATGGTCCCTCCCATCCCCCAGACCTAACCTTCATCTTCTGCTGAGGGCAGGGAGGTGCAGCCAAATCCTTCTGTTGTGCAGACTTTAATTTCCATAGTAGTAGCCATGGATACAGACTGTTTGTGCAAATAACCAATATTCCCACCCACACCGATCACTGACCATTGCAGCCATGGACGCCGGGCAGCCCAGGGCTTGGTGTCCCTGGTAGTCCTTGGCTTTACCTGCTGCTGGAGATTTCCTTTCCCAGATGCTCTCTGGGGCTTTGCTAAAACAAAAACCCAACTTTGTCAAATGGGTGGAGTTACTTAACTGCTTTCAAAACACTTGGATTTGTCTGTGTGACTTGTTAACTGTGGTAGAGGCGAATGGTGTCCTCGAGCTTCTCCCTTACAGTGCTTGAGGGTAAAAAAAAAAAAAAACCAAAAACCAAAAAACCCCAAAACAACCAAACAAAAAACCTTGTTCCTAGAGCAAAATGATGCCCTGGTTGTGCATCACCTGGATGCTCTGTGCAGGTGATCTGGGGTCTGGCAGCAGGATTTGCATTCTGGCATCGGCAAACGGGGTCAGGTCTGCTGGCGGCGCTCCCCAGGGCATCCTGGGGACCGCCGGCGGCAGACCCGGCCCTGTTTGCCGTTGTAATGCTGTTGCTCTTCTCCGTGTGTCTAGTTTACGTACAAGAGAGTGGTTTGCCTTGGCAAGGGTTTATGGAGTGAAACCTAGATACAACAAATTGGACCTGAGATGTTCTGAGCTTGAAGAGCTCAATGAGATGTCTGGTGAAGGAAGAAGCTGTTTTGGGGCATAACATTGAGTAGCAGCACTAATGAGCGAGGCAGCAATTATATTCATAAGTACGGCTGAGATTGCACTTGTTTGCTACTTGGGCCTCCAGTTTCCTCTCTTTAAAGACTTGTTGGCACTTAACAAAAGCTGTATGAAGTGGCAGAGCTCCCCTAGCACAATCACAACGCTTGAATGGACAAATTTAGTCTGAGAAGAGCCAGCATGCTGCAAGGCTTTGACACTGGTGTGAGTGCTGTTAGCAAGGCTGTACTGGCACAGCGTTAAGGGGTGCGATTTACTCCCCACTTGCAGTTATACTAGTGAAACACAAGGTATAAGCCAGTCTTTGCCTCCTGCGGCAGAGCTCAGGTGGGAGAGCTGGTGTTCACGTAGAACTGATTTTTTTTTCACATAGACTCGCTGCTAACTGTGCTTTTAGTGTTTGTTGCTTTGGCTTTCAGAGCCTGGGGAGAATTGCCTGATGGTAGTGAGGGAAAATAACCCTCCACTTTCAAGTTCCCCACAAACAGCCAGGAAGACACGTGCTTGGTCTCTCTCACACACCTGCACTTTGCTGGGAACAGGTCCCTGAGCTGGCTCCCAGGCAGTGGGCTCAGATAAACGTGGGGCTGGTGCGTGACAGTCAACGGGATCCTAACGCTTGAAGCCACAGCATCACTGCTGGTATCCTGCAGCATGATAGGTCCTGGTCACGTTCTTAAGGCCTTTACTAGCCGTATAAACCAGACCCATTCCTTGCCCATGCTGAGTTAGTGTGAACATTTTGTAATGTGTCTGAAAAACCCACTCTTGCTTTTGTCTCTTTTGGTTAGGTGAGAGAATCCTGGGCTACGCAGAGGAGCCTTGCTATCTCTGGTTCGTCATGGAGTTCTGTGAAGGGGGAGACCTAAACCAGTACGTGCTGTCACGAAGACCCGACCCAGCGACAAACAAGAGCTTCATGCTGCAGCTGACCAGCGCCATTGCTTTCCTGCACAAGAACCATATTGTCCACCGGGACCTGAAACCAGACAACATCCTGATAACTGAGAAGTCTGGCACTCCCGTTCTCAAGGTGGCTGACTTCGGGCTGAGTAAGGTCTGCGCTGGCCTGACTGCTCGGGGCAAGGAGGGTGGGCATGAGAACAAAAACGTGAATGTGAACAAGTACTGGCTGTCTTCGGCTTGCGGCTCCGATTTCTACATGGCACCCGAGGTTTGGGAGGGCCACTACACCGCCAAGGCTGACATCTTCGCCCTCGGCATCATCATCTGGGCCATGATTGAGAGGATAACTTTCATTGACGCGGAGACCAAGAAGGAGCTGCTGGGGACCTACATCAAGCAAGGGACCGAGATTGTGCCCGTTGGGGAAGCGCTGCTAGAAAACCCAAAGATGGAGCTGCACATCCCTCAGAAACGCAGGACTTCCATGTCTGAGGGGATCAAGCAGCTCTTGAAAGACATGTTGGCTGCTAACCCGCAGGATCGACCTGATGCCTTTGAGCTTGAAACCAGAATGGACCAGGTTACATGTGCTGCTTAAATTCAGGGCAGGGCACCGCTGTGCTTTGCAGCTGGGTAAGTGATTTGCAGTTTTTGTGTTATTCTGTCTGCTGTATCAGCCCGATAATGTACTTTGTAGTGACACAAAGGAGTCTTTTATGTTCCCAGAGCTACTTCTATAGTGACTCATCAGAGTACTGCTTCTGAGTTTTTTTTCCACCTATTCTACTGCAAAAATAAAGTAGAGGTGGGAAACAGAATTAGCAGCTGCATGTCCCGCTGCTGCCCAAAGGCCCAGCAGAGCTGGCAGGACTGGGCAGGAGCCCTGCTCCTCAGAGGTCCTGGCTAGTGGCTGAGACAGGCTGGTGCATGGCGGAGACACCCATGAGCACCCTCTGACATCAGCTTTGTGTACGTCCGTCTCTCCCAGGGGCAGGGAAGTAGCTGCCAGTTCTGCCTTTTCTGCTGTGTGGTGTACTTTCAGTGGTCAGTGCTCTCTAGCACTGTCCCCTTCCCCTCTGAGACTGACAGGACACCTTGGGGCTCGGCTGGCTCAGTGAGCAGGCACCGAGTTTAGTGGCAGGTCCATCTCAGCACAAAGCTCTTTCCTTTGCTTTCACCTACGAGGCACATGAGTCCATCTTGTTTCATTTCCTAAAGGCAGGACTTCCCTTTGGTGCCATCTGCAGTTGCCCAAACCCAGTAGGATGGTTTTGTGTCCAGCATCTGGGTTTGTAGACCTGTGTCTGCTCAGGAAGGAAGCTTACAAAACAGTTGTGTCCAGACTGATCTCAGCTTCCTTCAAGCAGAATCCCCTCCCTCTTCCCCCCAGCTTGGTTCCTAAATAGTCCCAAGCCCAGAGGTCCCAGTCCTGAGGCCTGGGTGGTCATGCATGGTCTGGAAAGACCCCCCCCCCTCCCCAGGCACATGGGGTAGCCGGTGGTGTCACTAACCTGTGACACCAAATGACTGGGAGGTGTTGCCTGCATGGCAAAGCTGTCTGTAAACAAGAGCTGTTTAGGGATTCTCCTAGGGATTCTCCTGGCCAAACAGAATCACAGAAAAATTACAGATTACAAGGGGCGAGGCTGACGTCTTCCCAGCCCAGGTCCTTCTCAAGCTCCTGCAGAGCTGCCTGACTGTTGTTGGTCGCAGGAGACTTCTGACAGCCTGCCTGTGTCAGATGCTGGCATTGCATCTTGGGCTCCCGGCCCTTACCTCAGCCCAAAACCACACAGATCCTGGTGGACCAGAGCAGACCACAGATAACAAGACAGCAGAGAGGGACAAATTGGCTGCCCTGGCCAGCAAACACCCAGCCTTCAGCCTCACAGCCGATGGCTTTGTGCCTGGCCTGCTCCCGAGAGCGAGCCTGCAGCAGCAGGGTGGTGGGGAAAGTGGGGGCATTTTGGCAGGTTTTGCTAAAAAAAAAAAAAAAAAAAAAACCCAAAACAAAAAAAACCCAAAAAAACCCTTCTTGCTGCCCACCTGAGGGTTCCTGGGGTTACGTAAAGCCTGTCCCCAATGTGTGCGTGTGCCCAGGTAAGCTTTGTGTTGTTTGCAGAGAAATAGGAATATAGAAACGGAAAGGCCCATGGGGTAGGTCTGGTTCTGTCACTTCTGGTTTGTCCAAACTGATCTGCAAACTATCCCATCTGCACCCCTGGCACAAAATATTTAACGCCCTTAAGATCTCCAGCGCAAGTAATTGATGTGACTGCTTCTGCCTGGGGCTGGGTACTGGTCCCAGTGCAAGTGTGAGCTGGGAATTAGGGTGGGGGAGTGAGTCTGCAGAAATGTGAGCTCTTAAGATGGGTGTGATAAAGTCCTGGGGTAAGAGCAGTCCATGTCGAGCCCCAGGGTGAGGCGTGGATCTCCTCCGGGTGCGGGGAGCAGCTCTGCTGTGTGGCGGAGGGTCAGGATTTGCCGTTTCCATCTGCGATGGCTCTGTGCTGACACGATGCTGCTGAGTTATGCAACCAACCCGTGCCCTCCGGGGAAAATTCATCCTGCGCATATCTGCAGAATAGTACATGCAGGGATAACAAACACCGAGGGGACAGTCCTACCCCAGGGCTGTTTGCTTAAAACCCAGCTGCCTTCTGCAACACCCCCCCGCCCCCCCACCTCCATCCCCGGCTGGAGCCGGCCATGAATCTGCACCGATCGGTTCCGTTGGTGACACAGCTGCGGCAGAGATGGATGCACTTACATAACGCAGCCTGGCATACGTAGTGTGGCTGCTTGGCCCAGATAAGAGCCCGGCGCTGGCCATATGTTCACTGCAAACCCAGAGCGTTGTGCTGTGGGGAGCGTTCCTCTGGCTTGTTTATGGGGCGGCAGAGTATTTGGTGTGCTTTCCTATAGGGTTTTTCTAACGCGTTGTGTATTTGTGCATTTGAATCAGCCTACCTCTGGCTGTTCTTAAATGCAAATCTTAAATTGGAAACCTACTTGAGAAGCTTAAAATGGGATTTAGAGCAGGGCCTGAATTCTACTCTCAGGTAATTTAAGTTGACCGAGAAACTCAGGTAACCTCTTCCAACTGAATTGTGGCACTGGTGTGGAGCTTATATGGCTGCTGGGTCATGCAGTGAGTTCCTCTTCCCTAGGACAGCTTCAGACTCTGCTTAGCCTTGGTTCATGTCATAACCTGGAAAACTGTAACCCTCCCTGATCCAGGCAAGCAGATTTTTGCTTACTCTTCAGTATGCCACTGAACACGTCCAGTTAGCTTCATGTCCCAGCAGCTTTGCCTTTAGTTCTGCTACGGATGCTGCACGCACCTGCCAGTCAGCAGGCTTCATGCTCTGTTACCCTTCTAAAATATAGACATTAAATATCAGTTCTCAGCTAGAAAAGTGTTCCTGGCTTGGTTTCTGCTGGACATGAGGGTGTCTGGCATGGAGACTGCTTAGCTCTGTGCTCTTCTCACTGGTGCTGCTGGTGGCCCTGGGGCGGTGGGTCCTGCAGAGGTGGGCCGCATTTCCCTGGGCAAAACGAAGTTCTCATCTTTCTTATTCGAACACTGTGCTTCCCCACCTTCTGCAGAGGAGTTTATCTAAAGTCAAGATCTCTGTTTCAAAAAACATGCCTTTTGGGCAAAGAGGACAAAAACCTTTCTAGTACAATTAGGGAGTGGCTGGATTGTGCTGGGTACCTGCTGAGTGTCTCTTGATTGCCATGTGATAGCCCAGCACCATGACTGCATTTCACCCATTCTTGTCCCTACCAGAAGCTTGGGGCCACTCTCTCCTCCTTTCCTGCAATGTGAACGTTTTGTTTTTTGGTTTTTTTTTGGCATGTCTGTCTTGTAGCTGCCATTTGAGTTCCCCAGGGCAGGCGAGGGGCCTCCCGTGGATGCTGCTTCTGTGGGACCCTCTACCATTGTGGGCTTGTGCGGTATGGATTGAGCACTTCTTAGACAAGTCGTTGAGGAGCAAGGTACAGCAAGAGCATGTGGCTGTTGCTGCTCACTGGAGTGGCACCAGTGGTCTCAGTCACAGAAGTGAGAGGAGCAAGTGGCAGCAACATCACCCACCACCTACAGCTATACATTTAAGAAACTTTGTAGTTTTAATTCACGTAGGACATCATGTGCAACGGTTGTGCTCATTGTAGAAGGCAGCTTGTCCTGGTAGATTGTATTCCGTGATAATTTCACTGTGAATAAAACAGTAGGTCTGATTTTGGGGGGCATGCTCAAGGTGAATGGCAGGAATCTGTGCATGCAGTGTGGTGCAGAATGCAGCATCTCGGGGGCTGGAAGGTGTCTGGCAGCCAAGGCCAGCCTGGTTCACTCCAGCACTCCTCCTCTGTTGCTGGTTTTGATCATTCCAGTTTCAACTGGAAGTAACTGCTTGCATTGTTCTCCTCTTTGCATTTTCAAAATGCAACGGGAGCTGATGCTGAACAAGCTCTTCTGCTCTCCCTGCATGATGGTGTCTATCCCCAGTGAGTGCTGTGCCCAGCCGTTCCTGAGCACCGCTAATAAACTGCTGCCCTATGGAATTTCAGAGCTGGAGGGCAGGGATCGGACACACATCAGCAGTGTCTGTGATGGTGAGCTGCCAGCGAGCAGGGCCGTTGCATTGAGTTGGGTCTTGTCTGTTAGCATCACTTGACTCCTCTGCGGTAAGTGCCCTGACCCCACTGGACAGGATCAGGTGAGCAAGTCAAGGAAAAGGATGGTGGTTTCATTTCCGAAATAATGTTGGTTTTGACTGCAAACTATTTTCAGTTTGTGAATCTTGGCATGGCCAAAACAAGCCATTGGACAGTAAAAGTAAGGTCAGTTCTTCTTGGCTATAGCAGCAGGCAGGGTCACCCCGCAGAGTGGTGGCATCTTTCTGGGCAGCAGTGATTCTACCTGGAGAGGAGCAGGGCCCTGAGGATCAACTGGACCATGCCACCTCTGGCCAGGTGTGTTAGTATTTTTGTTTGCTCACCGTCAGCCCGCTCTCCCTCCTGGGGGAGGCTGCTGCAGCTGGGTATAAGTGAGCTCCCAAGGAGTGTGTACAAAGTGTGAGGAAGAACTTGGGAGATAAAGCAGGCTCTCAGCCCCCTTCCCTTGTACCCTGTGTTCCCACACAGGGGCAGATAATGTGATTAACATGAGAAGGTGCTGGGTTATCTCTGCCTCCCCTGTGCCGAGTCCTCTGCTACCACACAGACAGCATTGCCATGTCCCATCTCTGTCGTGACCCACGCATTAGTGTCATCTTGCTTAGGTGCTGGATGAGGTCTCCATGGGCTGCTGGTTCATATCCTCCTGATGCCGAATGAACATTCGAGCTGATTAAAACTATAAGTGGAATCTGTGGAGGGATTAAAAGCTCTTGAACAAGCCCCTGAAACAACGTGCGTCAATGGAGTGAGCTCTCTTGTCTCAGAGCTGTGAGCTTGGGGCCACTCAGGCAAGAGCCTTCCCTGAAAATGCTCCTACTCCAGGGAAGCGTAAACAGAAATGCTGCCTTACTTGCTAATGAAGCTGCACCACAGGAGAAATCTTCCAGAAAATTCCTTGCGCAATTCCTCGACCTGCTGCCTGGGTGCGTCTTGCAAGCCTGCCTTCTCAAACAGAAAGGCTTTTTTCTGATTGCAGCCTGCGAAGGCGGCATCTCCTGGTTAACCTCTCCTGAAAAGCGGCATGCCCATGGCCCTGGCTTCTGCTCCAAGCAGCAGAGGCAGCCTCTTCCTTTAGAAATGTGTTCTTCAGGCAAGGATTTCTTTAATGAGATTTCCTAGGGCTAAAGGATTGGAGTAATTTGCTGGGCAGTGGCAGTTTTTATTCAGCAGGTCTCTCCTGCTGCTCCATTGCTGTCACCCATTCCTGGTGGAAGGGGACCTGCTGCTGCTGAGAGGGGGAGTTAAATCCACCCCCCAATTCTTTTCTATGTAACTGACTGAGCTCAGAGCTCAAGTTTGGGGAAAAATTAAACTGCTGTTAACTCCTGGAAAACTACCACCCATGCAAAACATGAGGGGTGATGAGGTGAAGCAGGGCCCTCCCCTTGGGTTGAAGGTTTGCATGTGTTTCAGTGACTTCCAGCCCCATCCCCTGCTGCAGGAAGCCCTTGAGGTGCCAGCGGGCAGAGCTGACAGCAGCGGGGAGACCTCCGGCTCCCTCCGTCGAGCAGGTGGGTCCCAGCTCTCATTGAACCATCACCGCCACTTCCCAGCACAACCCCTGGCCTCAGCTCTGCTGGTCCCTCTGAAGGTTGTGATATCCTGGATGATATATTTCCCATACATAAGTAACATAGCATACATGTGTGCTGTTCCTCTGCTGGGTCCAGCCCTGCTGCTGGATGGGATGTCCGCAGGGAATTTGCTGGGTTGCCAACAACCTGGGAGGAAAATGCTGGTGGTGTATTTGCGGAGTTGAGCATTTCTGTGTCCCTGAGCTAGGAGGACAGGAGAGTGCGATGCCAGAGCTGTGGAGGAATCGGTGCAGCACCCATGGCACCACAGGAGCCATGGAGGATGCTGTATGTTGGGACTTAGGCCAGAACAGAGACTGGCACAACAAAGATCTTCTCGTTCTTCCCTAAAATCCCTGGCACTGCTGAGCATCCTTGTGGGCTGTCACAAGTGCAGCACGGCTGTGCTGCAAACCCATCCTGCTCTGCTTTCAGTTGCACCGAAATGGATTTTAACTGCCTCCTGCCACTTGAGAAGCCTGAGCTGCTGCTGACGCACAGGGCGAGCGGTGCAGGGTGTCCCCGATGTCACAGCTTGTTCCACCTTTCCCAGTGGAGGACCGGGAGCCAGCGCTCGCAAGCACATCACGTGGGCCGTCAAGGCCAGGCTGTGCTGCAATAACGCTTGTCCTTATTCCAACCGGGCTGTGACCATGGCGAGCCCCACAGCGTGGGGCTGTGTTACCGGTTTGCGGCGTGATGCTCAACCCCACGTGCTGGGGCAGCTGGATGCGTACCGACCTTGGCAGCGAGCTCTGTGCAGGGCTCTCTGAATCACTCCTGAGAAAGCAATGACAGTAAACTGAGTCCAGACACACTGTACCCAGATCAATAACAAAAGCACTGCAAAGCAGAGAGATGTGGCAATGCCCATCTTGGACTAACTGGGACCAGTGGGAAGGCTGTGGGAGTGGGCACCCTCTCCGCAGTGAGGTCCTCCAGCCCTTGCATCCAGCAGCCGGATAACTCCAAGCTCCAATCCAGTTACCATTGCACCTTCCACCCGGTGCAGTTGTTCGTAGGCATTGCTGTTTGCAGTCATTGTCTGGGGCTCTGTAAGGAAAAGGCGTGCACTTGTCTTGAGTTCTCCCAGACCCTCAAATGATGCTTTAATTAAGGCTTGGGAACGAAAGGAGAGGTGCAGTGAGCCCGCTGAGCCAGCGATAGTGCTTGCTTTACCTACCTGCAGTCTGGGTTGGGTGGCAGAAGGAGGGCTGGCAGGATGTTGTCACAATGTAGTAACTGGGACAAAACCGCTGACGTACCTGACCTCTCTTCCTCTGTTCTTTTCTTGCAGGTTTATTTACCAGGGACCCATAATCTCCATTATTTACGTGCAACGAGGGAAGTTGAAGATAAGGGAAGATGATGATACAGAAGATTCCTGGTCTGCAGGATCTCTGGCAATGTGAAATCTTTGGGTGTTACTTTGTTTTGTTGGGAAGAGGTGTTCTGGGGGTGCAGGAGGGGGCTGCAGGGGCTTGTAGAAGAGCACAAGTTGGCAGCTATCATGCTCATGAGACTTTTAAACAAGATCTGAAGAGCAAAGCTTCCCTTGTGCAGCCCTCCCCATGTTTCCTGTGCTGCCATTGCCTCAGTAGATGTTTCTAGAGAAGATCTGGTTCCATAAGGATGTGGGAATTGGCAGCCCAGCAGTGAGGTGTGCTGCCAGGCACCAGCTCTGAGTCTGGCTGGGCACAACTTTGGGTTTCAAGCTGTTGCTTTCACCTAGGGGAAACGGGAGCAAAGGGATTGCTAGGTTTGCACTGGGAGTGCAGTGCTGTAGAAAAAGTGAGTGTCTCGGACCACATGTTGCAAGCAGCTAAATAATTTCATAGCCAGGCAGCTTCTGAATTAAATAGGTGGATGCTGCCCAGGCTATGAGCAGTTGACATTAGGATATGGCAGCATAAACAAGCTGGAAAGCTGTTTGGCAAGGCAGGTCTGCTGCTGTGACGGGCAGACCTTCGTTCTCCCTGAGCTGGATTTCACTAGTGACGTTTGTTACAGTCTTTCTGTATACAGAGGGCGATGGGGAGCCCGTAAGTACGCTTTCAGGTGGACATCATCTGTATAAAAGAGAAACAAAGCAGTCCACTACTCTAGTTCATTTAATGCCAAACTTCAGTTGTTAGGAACGATACTTGGGAGAGGAGGAGGTTTGGCCTAAATGGCTCACAGGCTGGATTCTAGCCTCCCATGAAATATTCCCTGCTAGATAATTATTTCTAGGAAGCAAAAGGCAATGCTGCTGTTCAGGTTTGGTTACAGTACAGCTCAGGTAAGGAGATTGGAACCTCAGGCTGAGCAGTTAATACTTGATTTCCTTGCCTATATTTAGAGCAACACTAATATTTTGGGGCTGACCCCGAGTTGATGGTCTTTAGACTTTGCTCACTGTAAATGCAATGTAAAGCACCACCTCTTCTCCACCCTGCAGGTTCTGAACCAACTAAAACATTTCTCACCAGGCTAAATCACCCGGCAGCGGTTTGGGGAGAGGGCTGGTCTGACCCAGCATTGCTCATGAGCTGCCCAGGTGCTCAGTCCTTACCGCAGCTGGCCAGGACCACAGGCAGAAGAGGGGCCCCTGTGACCCCCTTGTCCCTGGCTGTGGGAACTGCTCCTTGCCTGCATGCAGGCTCCAGTTTTCCTGTGTCATCACTGGAAGGTTCCTGAACTGGCAGCACTTCCTTGTATCTGCTCGGTGTAGTTTGCTGACCTCACAGGAATGAATGGAAACACAGGAAATTCAGGTGGGTTAAGGCAGAGCTAAAGCAGGGAAAGGAGGGAGGGGTTTTTTCTCTTCCATCTATTCCAGGACACAAAGCTAAGGCTGTCACTGTAGGAAGGCCAGGTCCCTCTTAAGAGGACAAGCCAGGAGGCTCCAGACCATCCATCTGTGACTTGTGAAGGTTTGGACAGCACAAATTTGGCACCAAACCCCCATTCCCATGCTGCTCTGCTCTTTGTTCCTAGGGATGCTTCTGTGGGCTGTGGCCAGCAACAGCCAGACCATGACTGTACAGACTCCTTCCAGGCTGGTTACTGGGGTTTGAGCAGTTTGGGGTTGGTTAGCAGGCGCTGCGCTCGGCCCTGGCTGCAGAGCACTCGCGGGGGCTTTGAAGGGCGCTTTGGCTGCTCTCATTTCTCTCTGACTAGCAGCAGATCCCTGCAGCGGCTGTGCCGAGGAGCTGCAGGCGGGTTTCTCCCCCAGCTCCTGGGGAGGGCTTGCAGAGCCCTGCGTCCCGCAGGAGGGCTGTGGGGAGACAAGAGCTGAACCCCATAGTTCACAAGTGCAGCATTAGTGCCCTGATCACTAGACCATCCTTCCTCTACCTGACAGAGCCTTTACAAGCTGTTACAACTGTTATAACCTAACCCTGGCTTGAACGGGTGCAGTAAGAGGGCTTCACCCTCCCAGCCCTGCTCACATGGCCTTCCCTGCTGGAAGGGCTCCTCACCAGGCGTTTACATCCCAGTTGAAGGGAGCTTCCTAGCAGGAGGTTTCCATGGGTGGAAACCAAGCCTGAAATGCAGGATGTGGAGGTGGAAGGTGGCGAGTGGGTTGCTCAGCAGGACCGCTGCCTCCAGCCAGCTGCCAGCACCCTGCTCCTCTCTGGGGACAGGAGTGAGCTGGGCAGGCAGGGTCCAGGCAAGCCCTGGGAGGGTCAACCTTCTTGGTCCACTGCTGTTTCAGGCCATCTTCAAACCACACGTCTCCACCTCAGCTTTTGCATTGCAGATGTGTTTTAAAAGCAGCATGATGTTAGTGAGCTAGACCGTAGTGCCTTACTTAGGATTTAGCGAACACTTCCAAGGATGAGTCCTAGGGCTGCTAGCCTTTGGCCAATGTGGATGCTTCCCTTATTAGTTTGTCCTTTTAAGAGCATTTCTCCCTGATGATTTTGCTGCTGTTTGTGCTTGACTCCCATACCATACGGGAACCTGCCTCGTGTTTACAGCTCCTAGCATCTCTCCTCCCAGTTACTTTGGCCCAGACCAGCACTCCCTCTAGAACAAGGTGGGAACAGAGAACAGCTCAAATCTGCACATGCTGTGGGATGGAGGATGTTTAGGCTTCTCTTCCCAGCTGGGTCTGTTCGGCATCTCCAGCCCAGCTCCTGCAGGCTGACCTTCTCCATCCACTGCGGATGTTTTTGACATTAGGATGCGCTGCTGGGAAAACTCAAGCTTAGGAAAGCAGCACCGAGCCTGCAGCCCATTGCCCAGCCCAGGGCCAGGCTGTCTTCATCTCTTCCTGGCTGCAGCGAAGCTGAGCATCCAGGTGCCAGGGGGGCCTGGTCAGTGTAGGGGGAGCCAAGCACCCTCTCGTGAAACCCTGCCGCCCTCTGGGCTTGCGGGGCCCCAGCTGGTGCCCATGCAGGGGGAGTGATTGTATGAAACTGTTTACTTCTGACTATGCTGTTTACAAGAGGGATGTGGGATGGGTGGGGGGAACAAGCCAAGCCTCAGGAGGATTGGGAAACGTGTTATCTGCACCAGCCTGCAGCAAGGCTGACACCGCCAGCATCGTGCAGGTGTCGTGGGGATCTCTCGGCCACTTTTGGTTCATGGGGAGGAGAAAACAGAGGTGGCTTTAGCCTAGAGGGGTTAGATTAGCTTCACCCTTGTCCCCTTGCTGCTGTATTTGAGGTTCAGCGGTGCTAGTGACAGATAAGAGTTACCCCTGTGGTCTTCCTTTACTCCTCAGGACCCAGCTCCTTCACATATCAGAGGCTCCCAGAGCCTTGCTGGAGCAATAAGACTTAAAACAAGCATTACCATCGTCGTGGAAATCCTCCGTTGTGTGCGTTGTATGTCTCCTCCATATGCAGTACTGAGTCTGGGTTTAAGCCTGCCAAATGTCATGGGGTGACTGACTGCTTCAGGGCACAAACTGGGACACGTTTCCCTGTGCTTTCTGCAGGTCACGAGAGCAGGGGAACATGGCTGCTTCCCTTTGTTACCTCAAGGCATGCCCAAACCTCACACTACAGCTGCCTGGGGCGAGGGGAGCTCCTGGTCTCATTTTGGTGATGCTGCTGCAGGATGGGCCTGCGGTGCTCAGCCCTGCGCCGGCTCAGCTGTGCTGCAGGAGCAGGCTGCGTGCTGTACCCCGGCTCCTCACAGCCTCCCATCCCATCGGCCAGGCTGTGCGGGTCCGAGGCTGGGCCGAGGGGTGGCAGCTGGAAGACGGAGCCCCGGCTCCCTTGGCAGCGGGCTGCGGCTGATGCTTGTCCTGCTGGCTCCCTTGCCGAGGCGCTGCCAGGAGCCGTTGCTAGTGGTGGGAAGAGCCATGCCGGCAGCTCCTCTGCTGCTCAGCTGGTTACTGGACACATCCCAGCGTGTGGCTGTTCGCATCCAAAAGCATTTCACACTTTAGAGCAGGGTGTCGGGGTGGTGGGCACAGCTGGAGGAAAACTGCAGGGAGCTGCTCTCCTCCAGCTGACAAATCCTGTTTCTGTGCAGTCTGCCCAAGTGCTTTTAACTCCAAGGGTGATGTCCAGGCTGTGGGAAGCGCTCGCAGGGGCCACACGGGAGTGCTTGGTGGCCCCAGCCCAGTGCCTGTCCCCTCCCCAGCAGCTGCCCAGCCCACCCTGGGCCTTCAGCTCACTCATCCAGTAAAACCCAGCAGCTTTGCGGAGGCAAGCGGCTTCCCTGCTGTGCCAGGGAGGTGCTGGGGCTGCAGCAGCGCAGGGTGAGCCCTGGGATGGGGGGCCTGGCCTGGCCCTGCTCCGGGCTCCCCCTGCTCCCTGCAGTCCCTGTGCTGAATTAACAAGAGCAGGCAGCTTAAACCCAGACTCCAAACTAAAGATAATGATACTAGTAAATGAATCTGTATTTTTATTTTTTTTTTTTTTTTTTTTTTGCACAGAAGCTGGTAATCTAGGACCTATGTGTGAACAACTTTATATAAATATTTTTTGTACTTGGTTTACTTGGGTTGGTATGAGACGTTCTATTTAAGTTCTTTGAACACTGTGGATACCCTGATGTGTATGAGTGGCAGAGGCTTTGTAAATTAAGAGACGTTTGTGTGAATAAAGCTATTTGATGGGGTTGAAAAGCCACATACAACTTGAAACACAAGCTCCGTGCGTTTGTCCTCAGCCAGCAGTGGGTTTGTAAGGAAGGGGAGTCCCTGAGCAGCGGTGGGTGGGCCAGGTCCCTAAAGCAATACCTGCTGTGTCCCAGAGGGCAGGTCTAGCTAAGCCAGGGCTGGGCTAGCCAGCCTGACCCAGGGGCTTAGGGTGCTAAATCGAAGGCACAGTGTCCAGTGCCAACCAGAACATGGCTCCCTGGCACGCAGCACCCACAGCCATTCATCCTCGCCCCAGATTAGGATTAACCCCGTTCTCGCTGCAGACACCGTGTAGGCCATGGTGATTAGCTTGGAATCTGCCTGCGGAAACGACTCCCTGCGCTGCCCCTTCCCTCGCAGCACCGTGGTTTGGGAGCCAAAGAGGACAAGCAGCTTCTCGCCCAGCTGGCCACCTGCTCTAGAGGTGGCTATAAACCCAGCAAGGAAAATGCCCTGCAGAATTGCAGCTTTAATAGCCACAAATATTTCCTCCCTTTGCACAGATCCTCTCCCCCAAATCCCAGATGCACAAACCAAAACCAAGCCAGTCGCAGCAGCTGGGAGCCCTGGTGCTCGGCTGACATCTGTGATGGGAAAAGCACAGCGGGGCTGAGCCGTATCCTGCAGTGACGAGTTTTCCTTTGGGCAGGGAAAGGCAGCAGGCGACTGCCCAGGTGTCAAGCAGCTTGGGGCCACCTTAAGCTGTCCTGGCACGCAGGGCCATGCACCGCCGCTCACCAGCCCTTGCGTGACTGCTCTGCAGCCTCGTGCGACCCGGGGCAGCCACAGCACCCGGGCAGGGACGTGCTCAGTGGCCGGTCCTCCCCTCCTGCTCCCCGTCTGGTGGCCCCAGCACTGCTGGGTGCGGGCTCCCCCCGGCATGGCCATCAGCATTGTGCTCCCTAATTGCTGCCGACAGGGACCCAAACTGAATACTTTCAGCCCAGCGGGGCTGCAGTGGGGCTGGTCAGCCCTAGCCAGAGCCATGCCGAGGGACCAGAGCTGCCCCACTCGCCGGCAGGGAAGCAAGGGGAGGTCCAAGCTGCGTTTCCCCATCCCCACAGGTTCCAGCTGGGTTATCTTGGGACTGAGGGGCATTGACTGCATGGCACCCGCTGTGAGAGCAACCCACCCAGGTGCCCAAACATCCCCCATGGCTCTGCCTAGAGCATCCTGCCTGCAGGCAGGGAAGGGGCTGGGTCAGCTCCTGTGGCACTGGCAGTGGGTGTGGGACAAGGCCCGAGACTGTCCCTGTCCTGGTGACAAGTGCAGCTGCAAGAAAGTGGCTGTGCCACACTGCTGCTGCTGCGTGGTCACCAGCTCAGTGCTCACTGGGTGAGTGGGGCTGCTCACACTGTTGCCACAGGCTGGGGAGCAGGGGAGGCCCTGCCACCAAGTCCAGGTCCGAATCACTGCATCCCGCCGGATGAGGGAGAGGAGGTAATGCAGCAGAGGAAAGATTTGTTGGGAGACGCACACTTCGACCTTGCCTGCAGAGATGCTGTGTAATCCTGCTGCCCCGGACACAGCTGGCTGTCCCCCACCACATGTAGTCACCCCCCCCAAATTCCCCAGCACATGTGCTGCTGCACTTCGAAGGAGGCTCCTTTTATTTCCATGACTTCCCTCTGTTTTAAGCTCCACCAGTGACAAGGATCATTTTGCCACCTCCAGGTTCATGACACTTCTCTGTGACCAGACACGTAACATGCTCCGGGAGCTCCCATGGCCCCTGACTCTCATTAGCTTGGCCCCCTGCAAACGTGCTGAAGATGAAATCCAACAGGAGCTTGGGGTGGGAGCCCAGGTCAGCTTGCACGTGTGCCACCATGCCGCAGGCAGGAAGCAGGTAAGGGCAGGTGACCGCACAGCAAGAGCTGAAAAGCTTTTAACATCGTTAATGGAGAGGTTGGTGTCAGTCATCGGGAGAAATGTTTCACTCCGGATTTGCCCTCTGGAGACCTGCTATTTCGTATGCAAAGAGGGCTGCTAAGCTCCATGAAGATGTTTCAATTACTTGCTAGCTGACAAAGTACCCCAGCACCAGCCATCCCCTGCCCTGCTGCTCCTTGGGGACCTCGAGAGGGCATGTGCTGCGGTGGAGCTGCACGTGGCAAAGGGCACGGCCAGGCAGCAGGCAGAGAGCAGGCAGCAGGGTGAGGGTAGGATAGGCAAGGACACCCACAGCACGAGGCCAGACACAGTCCCAGGTGCCAGCTGGGCAAGCACCAACCTCACCCCTGAGGGATGGCAGAGAGCCGTGGTGAGATGCTGCCACCGGCTCCGCTCGCCCTCTGCATCGCCACATGGTACGAACATTTTCAAGAGCCTGCTCTCCACAGAGGCTCTGGCACTGCATTTTACAGCTAGAGCACTAAGTCATTCAGTGCAAAACATGAGTCCATATTTCTTTTAAGATCTCTTGAGCTCCTCAAGGAGCAGCCACTTAAGCAGTCCTTGCTGGACCACAGAGACACACCAGCTGCTTGAGCTGGTAGGAGGAGAGCAAGGCTTGTTTTATTGGTACAGGACATTCATCTGCCTCATCGCCACGTTGATGAATAGCTCTATTTTACCCCGTGTCAGGCTCCAGCAAAGCAGAGGATGAACAGCTAAAGCTGCGGTAAGCCCACACACTCCATTTAGCCGGGAGATGACTCAGACGAGGCTCTTCGTGCGGGTGGAGGTGACGATGAAATGCGAGGGTACGAAAGCCGACACGCTGGCGAGTGGGGGCTCTGCTCTCCACACCGGCCGCCATGCTGCAAGGCAGGAAGGTGGACCGTCCTGACCCTCTGTCCCCCTGTTCAGTTGCAGGACAGTTGTGGGCACCCTTGGCACAGGCACAGCCCAGCCCCAGTGCTCTGCTGCACGGCAGATAGGGCTGTGGATGGCACTGAGCTCTCACTTATTAAATACCCTTTATCCCATTCCACACAGCATCCCGACAGCTCTCCAGCACCACGTCAGACAGGAGCAGTGCAGCCCTCACCATGTGTGGGATGACCATGGCCACCCCGTCCTTCCTCCTGCAGAAACCCCAGGCAGCAGCCCCAGCCCTGCCCAGGAGATCCAGGGGATGGAGCGGGGCAGGGAGCAACATCACCCAAACCACCTCCCGATTCCAACCAAAGCTTCAAAAAAGAAAGGTGGCAAAGTCAGAAAGCCAAATATATATTTTGCCTGCTATCTGCCTCGAATGAGCATTTGTGGAGCCGCACAGGGTGCGGGGCGCAGGGTGCCCACCCCGTGCACACTCCACCTGCCTCTCCCCGCAGCGGGGACCGCACGTGGCAGAGGCAGCAGCTTCGCCCAGAGCTTTTTCAGGTCAGTCACAGTTCCATGAACAAAAGCCACCTCTCGTCTTCAGCTTGTTTCCTGGCAGTGTTAATGGTCTGCGCTCCTCTGGGGACCCAGCACTTGAGAAGACGCACTGGAGGCAAGCGGCAAGGGAGGGAATTAAGACCTTATTTCCTCTGCCAGAGATAAGATCTTTAAACAAGCTTCTCAGCCAAGAACTTTAATTTTTTTTTACAGGTTTTGCAAGAGAATCTTGTTCTCCAGAATTGCATCCGCCTCCAACCCACTTAGAGCTGCCAAAGCCTGTGCTTCCCCCGGGACCAGCCTGCGAGCGGCAGAGATGGATGGGCTGACATGGGCATGACTTCACCCTTGCTGTCCTGCCACCGGAGCTGGGAGCTGTCAGTATTCCCAGAGCGATGATCCTGCTCTGGCCCTGCGCTGCAGCCCCGCCAGTCCCCACGGATCAAGCACAGGGACCACCCCCATGCGGTGCCACAGCCCCCTGCCCCAGCATCAGGGCTGGATGAGGCCCCCGGGATGAGTATCCCTGCGAGCAGCAGCAAAGCCTGACTCAGTGGCACACTGCTGCAAATTCCAAATCCCTCTGCGTGGATTTGGCCCCACGGTTGCTCCTGTTTTAACCTGGGAAGGGCCAGCATCTGTGGTCTTGTGAAAGATGCTCATTCTCTCTGTGAAATGCCTTCTGGAAATCAGTGAGGGGCACTAAGCTGGCCATGCAGGGTTCACCTCCCCTCTTCCACAAACCCAAGCAGGTCATTATCTCATCGTGTGCCTCAGTTCCCCCTTGTAACACAGAAATGCCCCAGTACTGGCCCTGCGTTTGGGGAACACAGACAAATGTTCCTAAAACCACCATAGCCTTCGATGGCAAGGCCCTTGCCTTGCTCATGCTCTGGGGGTTTGCAGACACCCCCCCCTTGCTTGGAGGCGGCTGTGGGAACAAACACTCTGGGCTGTTTTATCGGGCACATTACATCGGTGCTGCAGATTAACGCACCAGCCCTGAGAGATGGAAGGGAGCGTGAGCCAGCCAGCCAGGCGATAAATCACAGGACGCAGGCTCCAGCTCTGCCCACTGGTACTAAAGGTGCTGGTCACCATGTTCCCAGCGGGACGAACGCTGGTGCCTCGGAGCCGCTTTCGTGTCCCACGCCCTGGGGAGGGCAGACACCCGGCTCTCTGGGCTGACCACGTCCCAGTGTTAGCCCAAACGTGCTCCCTGTCAGCTGCAGCCCCGGGCCAGGACTGACCACAGGTGACAGCCATGGGACAAGGCCGCAGGCTCAGGGAGTTTCCCATTTTCCATCTTCACTCTTTCTCCTACATCCAAGCAAGTGTCACACACACACACACACACAGAGCCCCCTTGGGAAGTTTTCCTGTAAAAAGGTGCATGTACACTCACGGCTCGGATGAGCCTGCCAGCAAGGGCTGTCTTGTGGGATCTGGGACACGACAGCCTGCCTTGAACTTAAGCTCAAGGGCGTCTGTATTGTAAAGTGCAGCATAGCACAAGGATATCCGAATGGGCTTTTGATGAGCTTCCAGCAAGATAAACGAGCTTCCGTGACCCCGCTACATCCTCCTGAGCTAGATCATTGGTAAACCAACCGCTGCTGTAGCCCACAGCTCAGACAAGCTCTGACCTCTCACATCCCACACACACGTGCTTGGGTTAATGTCACTGCTGGAGAATGGAAGGTCTGCCCACCCTAGGACTCCCCTTTGGTGCTGAGGACCTGTCCAGGCTGTCCAAGCACCAGACACCCAGCAGGGGAGGAAAGGAGAGCTAACAGACACAGGCTCCCTTTCCCTTACCGGAGGAAATCCCGAGCACTCAGCCCTGTACGGGGCAGATTTCCCAGCTGGGCACAGACAGGGAAGATTTTTGCCCCAAACCAGCCTCCAAACCCACAAACTTCTTGGCCTGCTGTAGGCAAACAGCTACCTCAAACTGCAGCAGGTCTAGGCTGTGGGGCTCCCTCCTAGGGTGCCGTTAGTGCATGTAATGAGCTGGAGATAATTGTTGCCTCGGGGACGCAATTAACTCCTTCCTGGCCTGGTCCAGCTGGGGCTTTTCCATCTCAGGAGAGCAGTCATCCCCCCCTCAAGTTCCTTTGAAAACTTACATCCCTCTTCCTTCTCAAAGAGCCTTCTGAATCACAGCCTGACGAGCAAAGCGAGTTCACCTATGTGTGGTGATGATTTAGATTTGGGATATATCTGGAACGTATAATTTATTTCAGGGATATGAGGCACCAGTGAAACTGGGAGCAAGCAGTGAGTAAATCAGTCGCTCCCTTGTGATACCGGGGTTTGAAGCAGCTCAGTGCAGCCAGCTGATGGGCAGCCCTGCTCTCAGAGTCTCGCTCCCATAACGACGAGTTATGGGTACCCTTGGGGGGCTGCAGGGGCACAGTCAGGAGCCCTGGAGGAGGTGGTGACATCAGGAGACTTTTATGACAGTGCTGCCAGCCACGGCCCTGGTGACACAGCCCCTAGCAGAAAGGTCTGTGTTGAGCAGCCCTCTGTCCCTGGGGGCACCTGGAACCAGGCGCTGCCCAAAGCGCTGCTCCAAACCTGCGCCTTCACCCACGGGCTCCCACCTGGAAGGAGCAGAGGAAGAACCAGGCACAAAGTTCATCCTCCTCCTTGTCCCCGTGGTGGTTTCCTTTGCAGCAAATTACTGTTTCAGACATGAAATATGAAGACAGAAATTGCCAGCGACTTTTAATTTGGGTTCTGCCAATTTCTCTGTTCCAGCTATTGATTTTCCATAAAGATGAATCCCTGCTCCCAGCTCTCTCTGACAGGCACTATCTGGGTGTTTTGCTTACCCCGAGAGTGGAAATATATATTTTATTAAGTGTCAGAGCTCACTAATGAGAAGAGGGAGGAAAATCAATTGTCTCCTTATATCTTGATCTCAAAGACAGGACTAACAAGTTCTTTATTTTGATGCTGTGGGCAGGAGGACAGGGCAGAATGACAAATGTGGCAGGCAACGGCTGTCAGCTCTGCTACGGAGACAGCTGAGGAGACGGGGGGAAAAAGGGGTACACGGTGTTTGAATACTTCAAACACATTTGTATTTGTATTAATTCATACAGAATCATAGAGTGCTATAAAATCCTATAGTTGAATCAATCCCTGATGCAAAGCTATTGAAAACAGTGAAATTTCAGCTGCAGACTATGAGCAGGTTGATACACATATTCCTAAAATCAAGCCAGAAGCTTGGCCAGCTGTTCAGGATAGGGGCAGCCAAAGGGGTTCCATTTTTCCATGCTAAATTTGGGATGAAGGTTAGCATTTATGACAATGAGAAGTACAAGCAAGCTCAGTGCAGAAGTCTCTGCACAACTCCAGCAATAAACCCAAACGCGCACATGCTGTGCTCACAGAAAGTGCTCAGCTGACATTTAACCCTGCCAAAATGATGAGCAAAACTTGCTAAGCCCAGGGCTTCACCTTTGCTGCATGAGAAGCTCAGCCACTGCACTCAGCTCAGCCGTGCAATACTTTCATCTTCTACCTTCACCTTTTTTTCAGGTCAGTTCTGGGGTACAGGAACACCCTGAACAGCCTAGACCTCACCAGCTCGAAGGCAGGCATGCTCTCTGCTAAGAGCCATTAAATACAAAGACACCCCCACATCTTCAGAAATCACGGGATGGGAGGGTGCAAGGGAAGTGGACACAACGTGCAAGACTTGCTTTAAACACCTCCCTGGGCGTCTGGCACAGGCGGTGGCTGAACAGGGGGTGAGGTTAGCTGGACCTCCGCAGAACGACTCTCACGTCCTTAAGCCCTCAGACAACCAAGGCCAAGGGAAAAGAACAAGTCCAGTTCCCAGCACACACAGCCTGAACGACAGGATTGGGATCCGTCAACATTCATTTCCTGCAGAAACTTGGTGTTATTACCAAATACTGATCTCTGCTAGCCCTCCTTGTGCCCCCAAGCAAGGCTATCAACCTTCTTTCACTCATATTTGTTATCTTCCTTGTCTGTTAGAGAATCACACCTGACAATTGTATAGTTAATCTCTTGGCAGCTGTGAAATGAAATGGTAAGCTCCGGCTGCCTTGAGAAGATGCATTGATTTCTTAAAATGACAGATCGCCGCCTCCCTTGATGTTCAAGCAGAAGCTCAGGGCTGGTGTTATGGATCTTGCCTACCATTCAATTAAAAAAGCTTAGCAGAGGTGCACCAGCTAAGCGTACAAGACAGCATTAAGGCTAAGCCCTGACCCAAAGATTTAATCACAGGGAGTATGAAGGCACCTTCAGACGCAGGATGCCTATCCGGTTTGCTGATGAACACACTGGTCATGGTATTGAGCTTGCCACCGTGAACCAGACAAGCCAGTCTCTGCTCCACAATAAAACAACCGATCGGCCAGTCAGGTCCCACAGCAAAGCAGAGCAGGAAAACCCCTTCCTACCCAAAAGGAAGTTTGCTGTACTTAATGGAGCAGTTTATATCCTATTTCAACACATCTCTTTAATAAAGATTATGTGTTTAAGTTAATAAAACTCCTGACACTGTGTGAAACAGCCTGAGTCTCGCTGCAGAGAGCAAAGCACCGGAGAGTGTCTGGCCTCAGATGTAAAGATTCACCCTCAAAAAAGTGCAACCCACCCCCCAGCATGCCATAAAGCCCAGCAGATCCCATTAGTACCCCAGAACCACCTGTGCTTTCCCAGGCAAATACTCGCACCTGCAAAGCAGCAAAGAGCCAAGCGGAAGCATATCTGTGGGTATCCCAGATCCACCCCACGCTGGGTCAGAGCAGGTCCCAGGCAGAGCAGCAGTGGGATGCTGACGATGATGTCCTAATGCTCAGGAACTCAGGGCAGGGTCATTCAGAATCCTCCTCCCAGAAATGCTATAAACAGCGCAGTTGTTTGGAGCAGCCCGGATAGCTGGGGCTGCGAGGATTCACTGGCCCCAGCGGCAGAGACACACCTGCACCGGGCGACTCAAAACCCCAGCGAGGTGCCCACGGTGTGAGAAACAGGTCAGCCATGTGCCGGCACAGTGCTTCACCGAGCACACCTCACGGGGTGCCACTTTGACCTAAGGGCTTCCCAGGACGGAGCCAGCTTTTCTGCTCAGTGCTGCACTCGTCATGCCTTCCTCTGAGCTAGCGTGCTGCGCGGATGTGGCCAGCAACCATCTTCTGTCTGTCCTGCCTTGGCTCAAGGCCGTGTCTCCCCACAGCTCACTGCTGAGGTCTGGGCTCTGCAGGGATAAGAGCTTTAAAGCAGCTGCAGTGAAGCAGCTCGGTTAGGCTCCTTGGCCTTGGAGCTAGGGCTCATAAAACACTGAGGCTGCTGCTTAGCTCCACGGAGCAGAGGTGAAACATGCTGGAGGAGCAAAGGGAACATGACAGACAGGGAAGGAAAGCTTTCAAAAATCACATTTTGGATTCTCCAATGACCACAAACCCCGCAGTCCTCAGAAAACAGTCCTTTTGTTAGCTTTAGTACTCCCACAGCCCCATCGCAACAGCAAGGGGGGACTGAAACCAAATGTGCCCGTTCGGGGGGAAGCACAGAGCCATCGGCCCCTCTGCTCTTCTCCTCGGTGCCCTCCAGGACGGTGGGAAATGCCCAGCCCTGGGCCAGGGGACAGACCCTTCTCACACCTCGAAGCTCACCACAGCCCGTGGATCACAATGACGCCCCCTCGCCCCACGCCCGGCATCAGGAGATGCATCACATTGTGATTACAACAGCCAGGCATTGTGTGCTGTAAGCGACCCGACTCACCGCCTTCGCTATAAAACCAGACGCTGCTAATTAAGCGGGCAGAGGCGAGCGTGGCTACGCTCCTCTCCCCATGCACGTGGCCATCTCCCCTCGGGGCCGGCCTGGTGTCACCGAACCCGCAGGGACCCAAGGTACCGCGTTTCCCAGGGACCAGAGGGCAAAGAGGGGGGCAGCTGAGGAACACATTACTGAGATTTACGGAGGGGAAGGTACAGACGGCTTTGGGGCTGACAGTCCTGTAGACAACTGGGGTATGGCCCCACAAACCACTGCTGCCAAGAGCAAAAAGCATCACGGTGAAAAGCAGGGGCCCCGAGGGGAGAAGTCGGTGGGTGCCAGGGGCTCGGCCCTGCCAGCTGGGGCACAACTGGGTGGTGGAAACTGACTGCAGGGAGAGGGAACGGCACCCGTGTCCGCCCAACGTGCCGGAGCCTTGTCCCCGGGCGATTTGCCTGGAGCTCCCCGGGCCTGGCAAGGGCAGGCAGGGCCACCCCAATGTGTCACCGTGGCAGGGCCGGGAGCTCCCCGGGGCCTGGCGAGAAGGGTCGGGGCTTGACGGGGCAGGGTAAGGCGGGCTGGAGCCTTCCCGGCTTGGCCCTTGCCAGAGGGGAGCAGGGCTTGTACCTCAGTCTGGGGCAGCGCGAGGAGGCGGCAGCCCTGGGGCCAGGGGCTGGGTTTGAGCCACAGGAAAGCCATTGGGGTGCCTCCAGCTCCCATGGGTGCCCCCTTCCACTCACCCACCCAAACCTCTGGCTTGGGTGAGCCCAGGGCTGCGCAGCCCCCAGGTTGTGCAACTACAGCGTCCCAGGCTGCAAACATAGCAGCACTACTGGGAATACAGCCGTTTCTGGCAAGAAAAAAGGGATATAAAAACAGAAAGGGAAAACAAGCACAATCACAGCTCTGTCTGTGGGCAAACAGACTGCTCGAGAGAGCCAAATCACTCTGAAAGCGGGGTAACATAACCTGGTGCATGTGCTGTCCCTGTTGCGCTCCATACGGGGATGCCAGGAACTGGCACCGCTTTGGTTTAGGGTTTTTTTTTTTGGGTGGCAAGAAAAAAGTGAAAAGGAAATACAGCTTGTTTTTAAAGTTGACAGCTCTCAAAAAAAAAGTTGCTGTGAATGAGCCAATTAGTATAAATTGTAGCGCAGCTAGGGGCCAGACATCTGAAAGGTTTATAAACGCTTGCAATTCCTACGAGAAAGTATTATTAGTTCTGTAATGTATTTAGGGAAAATGAAGCTAAGAAACATTGCTTTGTCAACTAGATATCACCATCTAGCTTCTACAAGACATGTAAGAATTAAAATATCCCAGAACTTAAATAATTATAACCAGAAAACTACATAGAATGAGGAATGTTACCTGTTGCTAGGGCGTATCATTGCAGTCTGACTGGGGTCACAAGATCTTACTTTCAGAATTCCGTATTTCTTTTTCAAACCGAACATGTTCAGCTTGTGAAAGGCACGTTTTTGCACGTCAAGCTGGGTTCTCATTAAAATATTACTGACGACAGGGACACAAGCATTTATTTAGCTAATTTCTGTTTACGATACATAAGCTGTGTGAGCCACAGGTACTTCTGCTAAAGCACAACAGAGAAACACCTTCCATCTTGGCTCAGCAGGCACCACCGACCAGGGCATGGCTTTGTTGGTAAATGAAAGAGCTAAGACTAAGAGAGCAGATGTGACATCACAAAGGATCACTACCTCACACCTTCTCACCAGCAAACCGTTTCCTCATGGGTGCTTCACATGTGTTTCATTCTCTTCCTGTACATTGCTCGTGGACTAACATAGGTGTTCTACAAGAAAGCAAGTAGATATCACGGGCCGAGGTGATGCTGTAAACTAGAACCAAAGAAAGGGAAAGCAGCACATCGCTGAAAACATTGTCAGGTTATGACTGTCAATCTGTTGTTGAAGGTAGAGGTGCAAGGGAAAACACTAGCACTCCTCTTGGAAGCTGCTGCGAGGCGGCACTCAGCGTATTGCGTGGTTCTGCCTGCTGCATACCAGCTCGCCTGGGGGGCAGAGGGTTAATTTGAATCACCAAGGTGATTTATGTAGCTGTAGGAATTGGCTTAGAAGATGGGTCTCAAAACTCGACAGCCTGGCAGATTACAAAGAGAGAAAAATAGACATCTCCAGAGATGTAGAAGAATTGAAAGAAATTGCTTACAGGAATACAAAGGCATCTAATTAGAATGAAACAGAAGATAATAAGATAGGGAGAAATTTTGGCACAGTATATCAGAGAATAATTCCTGACAGCGAATCTATTAAGCAGAGGTACAACCTCTCAAGGGGGGGAGCAGGAGACCGGGTGGTTGGAATATGTAAGAGTAGACTATACAAAAAGAAATCATACAACTATAAAGGAAAATTCCTCTGGAACTACACCTAGTCTAACAGTTCTTTCCCATCTGTAAATTTATAAGATAAGCTTTATAATCAAGAGAGGAGTATTATACTCCTCTCCAAGAGAGGAGTATTATACTCCAGCCATGATTATACTCCCTCACAGCTGCTTTTCCTTTGGTTCTTAATGTTATTATCGCTGCTTTCTTACACAGCAACTGAGCTTTGGAATCATGGCTGTGATTTTGAATGAATTTGAAACCAGCTCGGGGAGTACTGTGTACAACAAAGAACAAGACGACAATGCCACCTGGGAGCAGTACTTGGAAAGGAGAAACCTTGTTGTGCAGTTCCTGCACTCCAACCTGAGCCTCCACCACCTTCAGCACCACCAGAACAAAGTGGAGCTTCTGAAGAAGTGTTACTTTTACTTGGAGATTGAGCCCAAACACGTGAACGTGAGAAACCAGAACCACATGATGCATCGCACTGACATCTTGCAACTAATAGACTCCTGCCAATTCCAGAGGATGAAGAAGGTGGGGAAAAACCAGACTGAAATCCAGCTGTCACTTTTAACTGCGCTGTTAGAACAGCTGGAACAAGGTCGGGAGGAGCTGAGCTGTTACGTAGAGACCTGGGACATGAGAACCTTCCTCTCCCGGTGGGACTTTATTATGCAGAGACTGTCCAAGCTCTCCGAGTTTATGGAAACTCTCCTTTCCTTGCAAGTGCCGGGAAAGCTCTATGTCAAGCACCGTTTGGTGTCACCAACAGATCTTAGAGGTACTAGACTCCCCAACATCAGCCTTTCTCTCTGTACAAAGATGCCGCTGATCTTTGATCGAAAAGAATCATTTGCACACAAGAACTGGGCCAAGCTCGTGTGGTTTACTGAAAATCAAGAGTCACAGCTTGAACAGTGTCAGCTGCACCTTAAGTTGCTGACAAATGAGAGTCAGACAGAAATGGGATACGGTAGGATTCAGGTAGTCACCTCCAACACGTGTATAGTCCAGGACCTGCAGCCTGGCAGATCATACAAATTCACAATTAGAAGATCAAACACTCAGACATTTCTCTGTGACAAATGGCAGGACAGCATTATATTGAAGACAAAAACTAATGCTGTTGAAGACGCGGATAGCAGCATTTGTGCACCAGAAGGATGAGGTGGCACACAAGAACGTATTTCTGATTTTATCCATTTGAAAAAGATGAATGAGAAAAATTAAAGGTAAACCTTATTTTTAAACATTTTGCGTAAAACTGAACTCATTCTGTTCTTAACAGCCACCTTCCTCAAATCTTCCCAGGTTAACAGTAACGCATTCCAAATTTCTCAGATAAAATAAGATCCTCAGGCAGCATTTGGGACTCGACAATTGCTTCCCACTGCCAGAACTCACAGGGAGGAGCAGCTAGAAGCAGGCAGTCTTGCAGGACACCTCAGGTGCAAAGCACAGGAGATAGAAGCATCTCCATCATCCAGTGCTTTCCATCCACCCAAAGATGCCCAGTGCCACCTTCTTGTAATTATGTTGGTTTGGGGTTTTTTTACCACAAGTTATCCAACCTCCCCGCCCCCCCGTCCTTCCGCCAAAACACCTGAACTGAATCCTAAGCTCTTCAGATCACTCGCCCCACCTTATCTCCATCTCTGGTTTCTCTCACCCTCTACATCCTGTGTGTTACACCTACCTAAGCATGATTTCATGCTTATCCCTCTTACAATGCATGAAAGATCACCCTGATTAAAAAACCCTAAAACAACAAAAAACCTCCAACCACCCGCCCAAACTCCCGCAACAAACAGGGAAGGGCAATACATCTGCATGAGAAATACGTAGAAAACAATCTTTTCTGCCACATACTGCAGTTAATCCTCATTTTCTTTTTTATCATTTGGTTCAGACCAACTACAGCTGTCCTCACACAGATTCCAGTCAAAACATCACATAAACAGACCTTTTAGTAATAAAATTTATTATTTAAATTCAAATAATTTGTACAATTATGGCTTAAATATCAAAAAAAGGAATGTTGAGGTTCATTCTTATAAACGGTAGAAGCAGGTAAAAATATTTGTATCCAAAACGTCATTTGAGGTTTGCTCCAAGTCACAGACATACAAAAGATAAAAACCTGCCACATTTAAAGTTCCTTAATTTACACTTCATGACACTTAACATTTCATTTCTATTTTAAAAAACCCAACAATTTATTGCAGTAAATTGATCGTCCTACATAGATCTGTCCAAATCCTCAAAAACAGTCCAGTGGGCTTTTCCTTTGCTGGCTGGAGCCAAGGAGAGGTTTCCTACTTCTGGACGTCTGTCACTTCACTGCCAGCCCAAGCAGGACGCGATGACTGCGACCGCACGGACCGTCACAGGCTGACGCTGGCACACCGCTTGCTGCGTGCGCAGGTTCCCGTTGTTCAACTTGGGCTCAAGCTGTAGCTAGGGCCGAGGAAATTAAGTTATCTTGTTGGATGAACTGACATTTGTGTCCTGCAACAATGTTCTTTTGTCTGTGAGCTGTGGAAAGCGTGGAGCCCGTGATCGGACAGGTACCCTGTGCACCATGCTGCCAGTGGTTTCCTACTGGAATTACCAAAGGTTTGGTGGTTTTGGTTTTTTGTATTTTACGAATATGTGCTTGAACATAAAATTCTTCCAAAAGTAAATTCAAAGCTCTGTGTGCAAATGAAACCGGACTACTTTGAACTTTTTTTTCCCCTCTATTAATTTCTATGATTCTCTCTATCCATGAGCATAAGGACAAGAACACGATAACCAGCTGTCACTAACAGTCTATAAAAAGTTTGATTAATTGCACTTTCTGCTATCCCTGACTATTGCAGCTGCATGACCAACTCTACAGGTGCCTGCTCACAGCCTTAAACAGCCCAAGAGCCCAGCCTGGCTGCCACTGCTGTTTGGGAGGTCTAGGGCAGCGTTTTCTAAACACCAGTTACAAAATGCATCTTCAGAGGAAAAAAATTTAAAAAAAATAGAACTTATATTGTCTTGCAACACAGAAGTGACCAAGCAAAGCATTTCAGTCTAAGCTTTACCCTCCAAGGAGTAGCAGTAAACATTCCCCCCCCACCCCCCGAGAGCAGAGATGCTTTGTGAGGTCTCTCTCTTGGTCTATCCAACCACATGGCCAAACCCTGCACAAGAGCATTGGACTAAGCAACTCCACTTGGGATGAGTCTCCTCATTTGTGTTACATGTAATGAAATAATCAGCAAAAAAACAACAGGGGAGAGACTCTTCACTTACACGAGATCATGAAAATGAGACCCACTGGTTCTAAAGGGACCAAGGTGACTTTGTTAGAATGCTACTGGCACCATGCTAAAGTACTTATCCCAACGATTCCAGCATCTTTTGCAATGCTCCACATCATCTTGGAGATACATAATTGCATTTCAGTAGTCCCCAAAATGATTCCCATACAAGCTTATTTTAAAATTGCAATAATATTTGGCAAATCAGGCTGGTGCAGAATCTTTAAAGATCCCAGCTGGGATGACTTCAAAGAGGAACAACGTACATCTTACCAGCTTTTATCAAGCATCTTTAGAACCAGCAGGAGGTACTTCCTACGGGCTTTTGTCCCTCATGGAATCGCCAGCCGTATGACCGTTATTATGCTTCGGGAAGACAAGAACAAGCCTGGGTGGTCTCTAGCGTACAGATCAAACCCACCAAATGCAGAAGTGCAGGAAGGTAGTTTAAAATAAGGAAGATAACAAGATTTCTCCATAGGTTCTTGAGTCAAGTCTAAGACAGAGTCATGAGAAGAAACACAGCGGTAAATAAGGACTTTTCCAGACACGATGCTTTCTTATTGCACATTCCTCCACACTGGGAAAGCCATGCTGCATTTTTCAGTCGCAAACATGGGACAAAATTCATCCCTGCCATAGTGCTGTGAAGTCACAGGGACCTCTCACTCACTTATGCCAAGGAGGACTTGTGTCCCAGCACAGTATATACTTGGTGCAAAACCACTGTGATTGCATCTTGGCTCCATCCCATGTGAACATCTAGAGACAGCCAAGCGTGTGGTCTTGGGGAGAGCTGAGGCAGGCACTTCATACATTCAGAATTGAAATGAGATAAAAGACACCCCTCCCTCAAAAGTATCACGCTTCAAAAAGCAGCTCTGTGATTCAGCAGAGAGCACCGCTTCACCGCTATACATCTGCATCAGCCATACGTTAATTGGGCAAAAGCAGCCTTCTCTAGTGAATCACAGCTTCCAGTTCACAGCAGTTTGGCTACTTAAAATTAAAAAAAATACATTATACACATATATGCTGTGGTACATTTATCAAGTTTCCATCACTGCTCTTAAAAACTCAGGCCATAAGACTGTGAAACAAATTCACAGAGTTAAAAGTTAATAAATTAGAAGCAGCTTTAAAAAAATATGGGGTAGGAAAGGGGGGTTCTTAAAGGAGATTTCAAATAAGACTCAGAACAGTTTGAAATACGCTTACAAATTCCAACATTTCCTGGTAGAAGTGGTCCTCGGTTTTCATTAACTCTATACCGGTGAGGACAACCACCTTTGTACAAAGATTGTACAAAGAGTAAGTAAACCTATTTACAAAAGCAACTTGGCCTTGGCTCTGTGGTATTTACATGCTCAGAGAACAGCGTTTTGGCTAGACAAAGAGTGGTACGTGGTTCTTTCTTTGCTTTCTTCCTTCACTAAAAAAGAAAACAACAAAAACCAAAACAAAATTGGTTTTCTGCTTTGAGAAACGAGAAGCTGTAAAAATCCCCTGGCCTTGGTTTTAAAATGAGTGGTAGTACTCAGAAGCTTTGGTCCTTTATGGCAAATCGCAGCTTGCCGTGCGGCTCCGTTGCGTGCAATCATTCTACCCTCCATGAATGGACTGAGTATTTGGTCCCCAAAGCGCAGCTGCACTGGCAGATAGGATGGGGGCTCTGCTGAGCATCTTACAGTTAAAAAAATAGTATCTTCATCATCAAGAAAGTCACACAGCCATCCCTTCATTTCCAATGCTTTTTGGTTTGCTAGAGCTGAAAGTTCCTGTCCAAGGTTGGAATGATTAAAAAAAAAACCCACCAAGATGCCAAAGCACGCACCGAAGCCGAGCTGTCACTGTGCAGGGGAAGATCCTGGCTCCCCCACTGCATTTGGCTCCATAGGTCCTTAAATAACGGAAAGATCGCGTCCTTCCCAAGGCACACGTAACGCAGTTCAGGTAGAAAGGGACGAGCTCATCGACGTACAACCCATCCTCATCAGCGGAAGGCTGAGATCTTCCTGACAAATATCCCCTGGGCTGCAGTACAGCAGTTGTGCTGTCTGTAATGCTGAAGCAGTCTCCTCCACAAAGGGTTGCACTCCAGGAGGTATCGGTTCCCTATTGGCACAGGGATGGGGACAACGGGTTAGTGGCCAGAAGAGGCTTGGATGATACCATCACAGACTGGTCACAGAAACTTTGTCTAACATCTCTAGCCTAAAGGTGCTGGACAACTTGCAGGGACATTTCCTTCAGCCAGAGCTCTGAAATCCCAGCTCCCTTCTCAGTGCTGTCATATCTGCATGCGGCTTCCCTACACATCACAGCCTAACGCTGCGTGATTAGGAGGAAAATAAGCAGTAAAATTCTGTTAGGAGAGAGCTCTAGCACGCAAGTGATGGAAACAACATGGTCTGAATCAGAGAGTGAGAAAAACTAATTAGACATGCTGTACACGAGCCACGCACAATCTCTGCTTTGCACAGATTGCCCAGATAGCCCAGTTTCCAAACCACAGACAGCCTAAAGGGCAGAAGAATAAAGCAAAGCTATCAGTTGTACTAGTTTGGATCTCCAACCCTTTATCCAAGCATCCTGTTACCCTGCAGGCCTGTGCACGCTCCCAGGAGACCCACCTAAAATGCAGAGTCCTTCCCGAGCTCGCGTGATGCCGACGTTGACCTGGTTTGGGTCGGTAACAAACCCCAGGTACTTCTTCTGCCAGCTCTTCGTGGGCTTCTTATCAATCTCTGATCGGGGGCAGGAGCGTACAGCCGACAGGATCACGTATCTCCATTCACTTCCTAGAAAGCAGAATCGAAACTTTTTTTAGAAGGAAGCATCTGGCCTCCCCTCCACCCCACAAGACACTCATTTCTCTACAGCAAGACCCACAAAACTGCAGCTACAGTTTGGGTTTCTCCAGCTTTGGAGCCCATTGGACCCCTGGTTGTTGCTCTCCAAAGAGCACGTGTTATGGCAGTTCTTTAGCACCCCCTTCAGACATCCTCCACCTTCCTATCTCCATCAGCCTCACCCTGCCTGGGCACTCCAGATGTTTCCAAAGGATTTATTACAATGACAAATCACCCAGGAATCTGGCCCAGGGATGCGTCCTCCATGGCTGAAACAACTCTGGTGTAGGATTTGCTCCACGACTGTCTCTGTGAGAAGTTGCTTCAGTCTTTGGGAAGTGAGGAGACAACAGAACCAACCGTCCCCTCTCCTGCCAGCCTCACCTTGACTCTTCATGATGGTGCAGACGGTCACTCCGCGGATGCCCTCTTTCATGAGGCTCTTGCTGATCTCAGACACCTGGGCATTGTAGGGGCTCAGGATGGCGATGCTCTCTGGCCGGATGGTGCCATCTAGTGTCAGCTGCTTCGCTATCCTCACCTGGGGAGACCAGGGTCCTGCTCACCTGGGAGCGGTGTCCAGAGCAAACCGGCCCTCCAGCACCCTGTCCCCAGGGAAGCGATGGTGCCTGGCTGTGCCACTCTCCCTGCTCTGGGTCACGCTTCCCTACAGCTGCCTCTGGCCAGGGGCATCGTGGCATGCTCCAGACGCGAGAAGACACCAGGCAGATACTGCATCCCACTGATCTTTATCCTACATTGCTACTCGTTGTCCCTCCATGATCCCCAGAGTCGCCCTGCATGACACCCTCCCTTTTGCATCTCCAGCAATTCCCCAGGACCCTGCTCACCGCCTGCTCCACTTCTTCTAGGTTAGCTTTGGAGTTCTCATTTCCTTCCTCAGTAGAAATCATGAGGGTCTGCTCCTTCCCCTCCACGTGCCCAAAGATGATAGGGCAGCAGCCATTATCTTTGTGGTGGAAGACACTGGGTTTACGAAGAAGTTGGGGGCACGTTTTCAGTCGCATTTCATAAAACTCCTGCGATGGGAACTCACAAATGCCTTTGTGCTGGCAGAGAGAAGGGAAGAAACTGAGATGAACAAAACCCAAGGAATTTCTCAACCTGCAGCATCTTCACCTGCAATGCCATTGTGCTATAGCTGGCACCTGGCGAAAGCATTATTCATTACTCTAGGAAGAGAAAGCGCTAATGGAGAATATCTGTTTCCCAGTGGCTTGAGGCAAGCCCTGACAGCAGCATTTTCTGTGATGGAGAAAAGACAATCCACTTGAGGAAGGCCTCACCATGCGGTACTGTGTATCCAGCATCCACGCCTGATTCCGGTAGCGCTCAAAGAGAGACGTCTCCATGCCAAGACTCTTGCAGAAGTCATTGTTGACCACAGGCCGCAGCTGTTTATGATCCCCAAGCAAAACAACCTGGAACGAAGAGTGGACACCTCAGCTATGAGACTGGTGCCACTGGTGAAAGCAATCAGCTCTTTGAAAGGCTACTTGTACACAGACATTTGTTGTTATTTATTTATGTTACAGCTACAGCAACCTCAATCAAAGACCATGTTGGGCACTATATAAAGACCCTGACCCAGATAACATGGAGCCTTGTTCCCATCTGACAGGAGAAAGACATCATACAGTAAGTCTACTGAAATCTACTCTATGCTTCTTGTCATGTTAATACTTTGTACCTAGGTCAGCACATTTTTTGGTGACAGTGATACCCACCCTGTAGAAGCAGCACCAAAAATACAGTCACACAACCACTCTTTTCTTGCAGAAAGCCAAGAGCGAGTTTAGAGCAGACAGTGTGGTTGTAACTGTCTGAAGACAGAGAGCTGACCTGATACAGCAGGGAGGCGAGCAGATGCAATAGTTCTCCACCACAGCTTTCAGGCCTACAGCAGGTCTGCTGACTCTGCTTTATGTGATATGAACGGGTAATGCGCAGCTCATGCATCTAGTGAGAATACTTATGTACCGGATGTACCTCTCTGTGCCTCAAGATTTTAATTATAGTTAGTAGAGTTATATCTCAAAGGAAACAACTCCCTGAAGGCTGAAACACTGATACAGCATCATAGATGCTACCAAGAACAACCTTAAAACGTGGTTAAACTTGGAAGAACAGCCCAGTAAGGAGTGGAAGACACACAGAGGTTCAAGAGCCCTGAGCGGCCATCCTAGAAACACGTCTTTGGAAGGGACTTACCTTCTCAGCACGGCGGTGGCTGACCAAGGGGATGAGGGTCTCAGGCTCAGTGGACATGGCACACTCATCAATGATTATCTGCTTGACATTGAGCTGCTCCAGGGAGTTGGCAGATGCAGCGGAGCACGTGCACAGGATGACATCGTGGGCTGCCAGTTCATATGCACGAGCCTCTGACAAGACATTTTTGTACCTAGTGGTTGATGCAGAAGGCACCAGGTTATGCACAAGGGAAATTCATGCAGGACCCAGGCAGAGGCTATACTTTCCCAAATGATTATGGCTCCATCTCCCTCCTCAGGATGAGCCAGTATTCCCACAAAAGGGCTTTGGACGGTCACTGTAGGAAATGTCCTGAATTCAACCGGGCAGGGGCTCAGGGTGGAGGATGTAAATGTCACCACACATAACGTGACTTTTGGTCCAGACAGACAACAGCACCTGAGCAGAAGCGATGCTGAGGCTCTGCACTGTACCACTAACCCTGAGCTAACCACTTTTTATCATCATTCCAAACACACAGTTTATTAATCTGTCTTGATGCTTTCACCTAGTCCCTTGGCTTGCAAGAGCCAGGACTTTCATACCAGTTTGTGTCAGATGAGATCTAGCAAGTATAGCCCAAAACCTCTTCTCACAGGGGGAGGAGATTGCTGCACTGCGCTCCTTCGGGCAGTGCTTCAGAGGGGGCACACAGCCAAAGTCAGCTGTCTCTCACCACCAACTCTTTCTACTCACCTCCTTACTTCTTCTTCTGTTATCTGCTCTCCTTTCTTCATCCGAGTGTCAAAGTTACAGATCTCTTGCCAGAAAGGGCTGGGTGGCCGCCGGATGCGATGATGCAGGATTATTTCGCTGAATAAAGAGTCAATATATAAATATTTATCCCCAACACAGACCCAAGTGATCTCTTCTACAGTGAAGCAGACCACACCTGTCTATGTGGAGAAACCCCATTAGCTAAAGAAGCCACAGCCAGACTGTTCCATCTTTATAGACCTAACAGTTCACCCTTGAGGACACATAATACAACCGCTTTTCTTTAGTGGTTGCAAGCAGGAATGAAGTCAGAGACTTTTAGAGCTGTTCAGAAGAGAGATGAAAACATCCAGGATCTTTTCAACAACCTGAGTTTCCTGACTAGCTGCTACATTAGACTACACACCTTCACTTGAAAAACTTAATTACAAAGCAGGTTAATAGTGCTGCTCCACAGCAGCGGAGTGGAACCTGCATTGGTCTGGCTTGTTCAGCTTTATCAGTGCAGAAAACATCGCTTCCCAGCGCTCTCAGAGCCTGCAGGGCCATGTGGTCCTACCTGAGCTCATGCTTTGGTTTTGCATCCCGCAAGGCTTTGCGGTAGAGGTGCCGGTGGCTCCCTGGGTATGGGTATTCCATCGTTTCAATGGCCTCCCCGTAAACTCTCAGTGGTTTCAGGTTCTTCATCTTCAGCAGCATCTCTGGGGATGGAGAACAGGTCTACTCAGACAGCACCAGGCACCAGTGATGCTGAGAAAGCTCATGGCCTGTGAGGTGCCCAGTGTTTGCCATGCACTCGCCTCTTCTCCCCACCCCTTGCTCATCAATCCCACCTTTACCGGTCCTCACCCTGCAGTGAGGGGTCTTCTGTAAGGACCAGTCCTGCTTTCTGGCCCTCCTGTCTCCCAGCCTCCTGCTCATGCCACGTGTTCTCCCTCCCACCAGTACGAGCCACTTTAGGGACTTAAAACTGATAGTTACCAGCAACAACATCAACAGACTTGTTGGATGGGCCACAGTACAAGATGCACTTTCTCCTCTTGGGCGTTTCTTCTTCAGAGGATGGTGTTTGCTCCTTCTCAACACTCTCCCCATTCAGCTTATGGAACCAGTAGACAATGTGAGTTCCAACAACAGTTTTTCCTGTGCCTAAGAAAAACAAGGAGGTTGCTGAGAACACTTTAACCATGACAGCCATGCTCTAGATCAGCATCCGGATGACCAGCCATGAAATAAAATCAAGAACAGGGGGGACTGCCTTGAACAGCTGTGGGTGATGCCAACCCACACTACCCTCTCCTGTTTCACCAAGCAACAGCTTAGCTCTAACCTGCCTTTCATAACGAAGTAGGCACGTACTCGTGCTGTCCCTCCAGCCTTACCTGGTGGGCCTTGGATGAGTGTGAAGGGTTTTCTCAGAGCATTTAGAATAGCCTGGTTCTGACTCTGGTTGAGCTTCCTGTGGCTGCCAGGGAGGTCAAAGGATTTTTGCTGCAGGATTTTGGATGATGTCACTGTTACGGCAAAGAGCCAAGAAAACAAGTTTAAAGGTTACTGAAGACAGCACACAAGCAATTCAACAGGAGGATGCGGCAGGTACCAAGCAATTGTGGCCCATTTACAAGACCTCCTAAAAGTAATCCTTGTCCCATGCCGAGATGTTCTGCCCATGAGTTTTCTCCATGAGTCCTGGGGATCAAAACATCACCTGTGCCACTCTCCAGCAGGGCATCCCATATTACCTTCACTCTGCCAGGCTAGCAGCTCCTCTCCTCCCCTTGGCACAGGAACCTCCTGATCTGGGAGTGTGACCCCTATGGCAAGGACCCACAGAAGCTGCCAGGACACCACAAGGTAAGAAAGGTGAATATTTGCACTTACCTTTTTTAGGAGGTTCATGACCAAGGGCGATGCTTTTAGCAAGCTCAGAGGCATACTTCAGCTTCCAAATTGCCTTTTCTTTCCGTCTGACAAGACAGGAAAAGATAAGAATGAATGGAATGTAGCATAAATAGTGAAAATTGCGATACAGCTTTGTACAATTGTCTTGTTTATTCTTTGTCTCTGCTTTGATGTTGCATTAAATCCTTCCATAAAGAACTTAAACCAAAACAACTCTTATTCTGCTCTTTTACATTTAGGACTATTTCTCAACTGTTTGAAGAGCTGAGCCTGCAAAGATGTTGAGAGCGAGGAGCACAACTTCTGTCCCAACTCCCATTTTGTTATGGCCCACCCCATTTTATTGGATTAGCTTCCAATCTTTTCCTAAAATTCACAATACAAAAGGAAGCACATTCTGCCCTGAAAAAGCTACAGCAGTCGTGGCTGCATAGCAGTCCATGCTGTGTACAAAGAAGGGCAAACCAGACATCAGCTCTGCTTTAATAAGAGCAGATCTTGCTTCACAGCAACAACAAAAGGGGAATGATTGGGAAATCAGGGAGCAGTTCTGCTAAGCAAACCCTGATCCAGTGCTTCACACTGCCTTTTATGACACATATTGCAGCAATCTAGTAACATAAGAAACAGATGCCCAGGGAAATTTCAGCATGACACCTTCCCCTATCTCCCCATTCTCAAGGTCAACCCAAAGAACAAGAGTCCATCTGGAGAACAGATCTGAGAAATGCTGCCACCCCCACCAAACATCAACAGCCCAACAGCATGGCCAGTCGGAGCTGGGTAAAGACAGATTCTTCAGGGGATCAGCTGCACCGGTGAGCAAAGCCCGTTTGGGTGCAGCAAAGGAGTCCCATGGGAAGCCATCACTCTGCACGGACAGGTTAACCAGAGCACAACTGCTAAGCACACTTACACGTCTGGCAGCATCTTTGGTATGAGCTCCACTGTGAACCTGGCAGAGGGCTGTGAGATTTCCACAGGGATGTTCTCCATAGACATATAGTGGATGTAAAAGTTCAAAATCTGCTTGCTAGTCCTGTCTGACTTCTCGTCATCGCTGAACTCTTCAGTGACCCCGTGAGCCACCCAGGTGTAGGTATCTGGATCAACCACAAGTTTACTTTCTGACCTGCCCTTGTTAAAAAAAGTCAGATTCTGGAGGCCGTGGCTAAGGCATTCCTCATCGCTCTGAAGGCTCCCAAGCTTCAGCCCACCTAAGCGAATGCACAAGTAACAGTAGTTGAAGTCCACTTCAATGGAGCACTCCTCCAAAACCTTTCTGTCTAGGCGGAAACTCCCCTGCAGCTGTCCTTTGCTTGTCCTTTGCTCTGCCCAGGTTATTTTAACATCATGGAGGACAATTGAGTCGTTTTCGGCCACCGCACATGAAGCAGACTCCATAGCGCTCATCGGCATCCATACCTTGTTATACTCCACTGCGTGCTTGTACTTGTCTTTGGACGGCAGGGTGGCGTAGGCAGAGAAACAATCAATAGGCTTTTCCACGTGCTGCAGGCAGACGTCGAAACCCGGCGTCACGCACCACAACTGCACGAAGGGCACCAGGAAGCCCCGGCAGACGTCCGTGGTGAGCTGGAACTGCAGCGCGTCGCCAGCGCTCAGCTCCAGGGAGAGCTCCATGTAGTGCGAGCACTGGCTCTTCCTTACCCAGCCCATGTGCCGCTGGTACACCTCCTTGCTATTCTGAAGGAGGGAGGCCGCGGTCTCAAACTTCTCACTCCTGATGGCTGTGAGCACATTTTGCCAAGTCTGGGTGCCAAAGAAGGTGACACTGCGGTCACGGAGAGGTCCTTCCTGCAAAATGTGCTCCTTTATTGTCTCCACAGAGTACACCCTCCTCTTCCACGTCAGCCTGATGCTGCTCCGCTGCTGGATGAATATGGGCTGCTCTATCAGCTGAAGAGACCTGTAGTTAATTATCTGGGGGTCTGGAAGACTCTCATTGTTCAGTGGAAACAAGGCTTTAAAATACTTGTTCATCCCCTCGACATCCACTACAAAGGCAATCTTCTGCAGGACTTGGCCCTTCAGCTGGGTGGCCATCTGCAGGCAGCGGGCTCTCTTCTCATACATCGTTGCCTGGGAATTCTTCCTGTTGAAGTCATGACAAAGAAATTCAATGTCGTCTGAAGAATAGACAACGGGCTTCTTGCGGAGCACAGAATGAAGGTGCCTCTGGACAACGACATCCACGTACCGGCGGATAGGAGAGGAAGCCCAGGTATATGAGTCAACGTGCAGGGAGTAATGGCCCGCTTTCGACTGGACAGTGGAGTTGGAACGACTGAAATAGGAGCGGCTGAGCAGTCTCCTGAACTCCAGGGCCACGGGGGCCAACTTCGGGTGGATGTCATCAGTAACAACAAGGTCTAGCATCTTGTGGAAGTCACGGACATTAGCAGCTGACTGCAGGTGCTCCCAGATGGGGGCCAGGAGGCTGAACTCCACGTTTTTAGAGTCTTCGCTAGGAGGCACCTCTCCCAGGTGGTGCGAGAGATGGATGGACAAAGGAAGGAGGTGGTTGTACTTGTTCTTCATGAGTGATAACTGTTGAGGGCTTGGCTCACACTGACACCGGAGAGGAGTGACATTTCTGGTGTCCTCCTGGTTGGTAAGGAACTCTGCCACAAAACTGTTGAACATGATCATTAACTCCTCTATCATCTGATGGGACCCCCTGTTACCCGGGGAGCTTTCCTCATCCAGCCGGTCATAGAAACAGTCCTCCTGCAGCCGAAACTTCCGATGGATCCTGGAGAAGTGATAAGCCACAGCTATGCAGTCCTCCAGGGTATTGAAACGAAGGGCCCCTGCTGCTCCCTTGTAGTGGTCCTTAATGCAGAGCTCTGCCTCTTCATAGGACAGCTGCCTGTCCGAGCGGATCATAGAGATGGTGAAGACTCCATTTAACATCTCATCAGTCTCCTTTTCTATGGTGACAAACAAGGAGATCACCCGACGATCTTTCTGTGGCAGAAGGCTACAGACATCTTGGCTAATGTGGGGTGGGAACATGCACAGTGGCTCCTGGTTGGGAGCATAGTAGGTAACACCCCGTTTCTTTGCTTCCAGGTCCAAGGCACTGCCTTTGGGAATGACACCAGCCACATCTGCAATGTGGATCCCAATCTCATAGTGACGCCCAAGATCCCTAACGCTGACAGCATCGTCCAAATCCCTGGCACCTTGGGGGTCAACAGTGAAGGTCAGATAACTCCGACAGTCCTTCAGATTTTCCTTGGTGAGGTTCAGTTTGCTGCTTGAAGTGTATTTGGCTGACTCCTTGGTGACAGCAGCTGGGTATTTCTTCTCCAAACCATACTCCAAGTCAAGGATCTTTAAGCCTTCTTCCAAAGTCAACGCCGCACGCAGAATCTCCGTTATTATCCCCAAAGGGTAGTAAAACCCTTCCCGCCAGGAGATAACCTGAACACAGAAGAACTGGGATCTCCTCGTCTCCTGGCTGATCTTCTCGCAGCTGACCACCCTGTACTTCCCATTGACAAGTCTGCGGATGGGAATGACATTGGGTTTCTCTTTCAGCCCTGGGACGAATATTTTGGTGACAGTGGGATCGATGGGTATCATCACCCGGGGATCAAATTCATCCATCATGCAGATGAAAGTCCGTTCTCTCTCCGCACGCTTTAAGATGCCCACCACCTTCCCCTGAGGGCGGTGGCTGCCGCTGTCAGCCATGCCGCTCTGCAGGATTTCCACGAGCACCTCGTCCCCCGTGAAGGCTGTCCCACAGTGAACTCTGCCTTTGATCTGGATGGTCATTGCAGGGGAGTCGTTGAGGGTGAAGGCAGAAGCTCTGTCAAACCCTTCTTTGATCAGCTCGCACCTCTTGTACATTTTGGGGTGCATGTGCAGATACTCCTGCATCATCTGAGAAGAGAAGCTGACATATTCCTGCCTGCCTTCCCACACGTTTGAAGCCTCAGACTTCACATTCAGCAGCCCTTCTTCGGACACTGTCACCAGCACGTTCTTGCTCTCATCTAAGAGCTCCTGCAGGATGGGATCATCAGGATTTATGCTCTCAGTCTCAGAGCTCCAGGAATCCGTGTCACTGTCCTCCTCGTCCTCCTCTGGGCTCCTCCTGCTCCAGCTCTCCTTGTCACATGCAGCTTGTTTGATCTGGGCCATTGTCAGGTCCTCCGGGAAGACACTCTCATTCTCGATGCACTGCTGGATGAAGCGCTTCCATACCTTGCTGCACTGGCCATGGGAGCACAAGGCCACAGCATCCCCCACTGCAATAACCAGCGACTGAGCCCGGGTCATGATGGTGTTGAGCACTCTGGCTTCGTTGAAGAACTCAAGGTGGTGGGAGGCCGAGACGCGCAGGCTCATGCTGGTGTGGACCGTGCTGATGATGATGACCCGGAACTCCCGCCCTGCACCGGAGGGGACAAGGGAGAAGTCACTCATGGGAACCCAACAGGGAAGACCCTGGCTGGCTGCCGCCTGGCACTCTGCCCATCTACACTGTGTTACATGGCCATGGGCTGATGTAACCTCACTTGGCTGAGTCATGGGAGTCATCTGATGTGAATAGAGCAGCTTTTGGGGATCGTGAGGGCCTCCAGGCATGAACCAGGATGGACACCACAAGGCCACCACCACACACGCACCAGGGAGGCAGGCCACTGGACCAGTGCAGCCATGAGCGCCCATGGAGCAGCCCCGCGTGCTCAGTGCCACCAGCAGCCCCCACCAGCCACTCCACATGGGTAGAGTTTTCTGTGAATCCCAAATTCCTCGGGGAAACGAGGGTCTTGCAGGAACAAGAGCAGTGACCGTTCACAAGAACCCCTCTCTCCTCAAGGACAGCTCTGCTGATTGCATGACAAATTACAAACAGCAAGAGGCACCCTGGTGATTTCAGAGCTGGGAAAAGACTGCAAAGAAAGGGTGTGGAGATCAGAAACACACCCCAGGGATCAGTTATCCTCACCATGAGGAATCCCAGCTGCACAATAAAAAAAAAATAAAATAATAAAAACATGGATGAGTCATAAACTAAGGCCTTCAGGACAAAACCAGCCCTATCCCTCTCTCGTCATCCAGAGCAGCAGACTCCTCCTTTAGTGAGCTGTTCTGCGATTTTTGCTGTGGCTGGTACCCACAGGCCATCCTGGTTTCAATTCCCTTCTATTACTAGCCTCCCCCCGCTGGTACTTGGGCTTCACATGATTCACACATGCTCAAATCCCTGGGATTGCACTTACAGGGTTTTCACCCTCCTACAAAGCAATGTCCATATATTTGAAATGAGTTGACAGTTGGGTGCAGATTTAATTCAGTGTGAAATCTTATTCACTAAGGAAAGGACAAAAATCAAAGAATTACCAACCAGAAGGGGATGGAAATCAGCCAAAGGATTTCCAGGCACTCCCTCCTAATCAGTGCTGCTTGGGCTGTGGCCACTGGCTGCAGCAGTGGCAGAGCTACGGGGAAGGGCAGGGGAGCTCTGCTAACAGCACCCCATGCACCCTCCCAGAGAGGTATTTTGCCATGAGATCAGCTGGGCATTTTGCATTTTAGCAAGGATGACAACACTAAGATGCCAGAAAGACCTCTGCTAACAACCCAGCACCTCTTCCCCCTGCTCATTACACAGTGGCTGTAGCTGCGATAGACTCTCCTGTCCACCAACATGACTGCAAAAGTTCTCCCTAGCACACAGAAGACCTCAAAATGCAGCCAGGCATAACTAACTATTGCACAAGACACAAACCTGGCAAGTTTTCATAGTTTTCTACCACCACATCTTGTAGCTGCTTCTTTCTCAGCTCTTGTCTTGTTGCAGAAACCTGGTAAGAAAGAAAAAGGCACAACTGAATACAGTTTCAGCTCAGAAACACCCCGCACCCAACACCAAGGTCCCTTACCCTTCTCAACTGCAGGTCCCCCAAGGAAGTTACTCGACAGCAATCACGCATCCTGGGCTGACTCCAGCCAGTGCTCTCAGTCTGTGCTACAGTTAACCTGCCTAGAGGATGCTGAAAACTTCTTCAACTAAACCATCCCACCATGAGGCATCTCTGCTCCAGCTACCCGTGACATACTGCCCAAATGGAGAGTGCCTCAGAAAAACACCGGTGGCACGCAAGACCCCAGATTCCCTATTTTTGCTGGCACAAAAGACGGGTTTATGATAAATAGAGCTCAGCATTTATTAGGGAGCGTTTAGAGAGCAGTCAGCAGTGCACGCATACTCCCTTCAGGTGGGGAACACGTGGTTCTCCTACATACCTGCATCCCATGGGAGACCACACAGATCCTCTTCAGATCTCGGACGCCCCACTCATCTGGCCACCTCTGATAGATCTCCTTCACTTTCTCAATCACTTCTATTATCTCGGAGGTGTTGTGCCAAGAAATCATGGACATATCCCTTTCAGCCACGCCAGACACATGGCAGAACATGAGTGGGTAGATTTCGGGATGGGGTGGGATGTTCCCACTGGCTTGGATAGCATTGCCTTTGCCAACGTAAAACTGCTTGGAGACAAACTCAATTATGCCCGCAGTGGAACGATAATTCTCATTGAAAATGATTCTGCTCTTCACGGCCACTTCGTGCCTCTCTTTCTGGTAAAACTGAAAGAGTCGGTTTAACAGGGTGTGATCAGCAGATTGTCCATCCCCAACACAGAACAGCTTTGGGGTTATCTGCATGTGGTCCCCAGCGAGGACAATCCGGGTCTCAAAAGTGGCATAGGAGAGTGGAACCAAAGCTTCGCACTCCAGCATCTGAGCAGCCTCGTCAATCATGATGTGGGTGAAGTAGCCTGGAGGAACCTTCAAGTTCTTGGATAACATGGAGGTGGTAATAATGATGTGGTGCCTGTCGATCTCCGCCTGTGTGGGGTGCCGGAAGGAGCGCTGGTCTGGCGAGAGGCAGCAGTACATCTGAGTGATGGGGTCTGTCAGGTTGATGGGACGGTCAGTGGATATAATCCTCAAGGGAACAGCCCACGGATGCCCGTTGGTCACGTAGTTATGGAAATACTCCCGGATGTAGATGTCAGCAGCACTAGAGGGGAAAAAAAGGGGAAATTACCAAGGAATTGTAAGTGCCGTTCCCAATGCTGTGCCCATCATCCCAATGCGCTATCTGATCATTCACCAACACGCACCCAAAATCTCCCCCAGCTTTGGCTGACAACGCACTCGTCACAGGAGATATTCACATATGTGCAAAGAAGCCAGTGTTTACGCAGCCACCAATTCCAAGCCTATTTTGAGAACATGGTTTAAAATAGGAGTTGATACTTGAGACTAGGGCATCTCTTGATGCTGATAAGGAAAAATGCAATGTGCCCAACAAAATCTGTGTCCCTGCTGCTCCAGGGCCAAGTCACACAGACCTCTCCTCTGACAGCTAACCATCCCCAGCCTGGGTGGGTGATACAAGATCTGCACAGAAAAAGCTTCAGTGCAAGCAGCCAGCCTGAAACAGGCTAAGATTAGCAGTCACCCATCTATTATACATTAAAAACTAAGGCAGTAACAGCCTGCAGGATTGGATGTGGACACTCTTTTCAGCGTAACTGCTCTAATTTTAACAATCTTGTCCTGGTTTCTCTGAAGGCAGATTCAATGGCAGTCAGACCAGATCTGCATTTTTCTCTTCCCCAAACTCCCCGGAAAAAAAATAAAAATAAAAGGCATGTGCACAGAGCACAATATTATCCCAGCAAGGCCAAGCAACGGCTTTCTACTTCTTCCAGTACATAGTAAAGACCAAAAAAGAACTGTTTCTCCAACCCCATTCCCATTTTATAATGGGGCAGGAATATGCTGCCTCTTCCACAAAAACTTCCACCTATGCCAGGCTTCTTCCTTGCAGGAAGTGCTAGAGCAGTTGAAGACATATTAAATAAAAATGAATTTATTTAAACATGCCACTGAAATGCATACTGAGAAAAGGGCAGCTCAGCTCCATCTCATGCTCCCTCTCATCCCACCAGGCAAGCAACAGACCAGCTTGCTTGGACCTGGCCAACAACTCTGGTTGCCTCTTCCCTCACCCCCTGCTAACCTGTTCGTGTGAGTGCAGATCAGCACCCGTGTGTTGGGCTGCCTGAGGATCTCCAGGGTGGCCATGGCCAAGGTGAACGTCTTCCCTGTGCCGAATGGCCCGTAGATGAGAAGAGGTGGGACCTGCCGGCTGGTGGTTGCCTGGCCCGTGATGAAGGAGATGGCTAGTTTCTGCTTGTTATTCCCTTTCTGCGGTGACCCAAGAGAGTAGGGGACAGAGCAACTGGCAACATCTGGTAGGACCAGCTTCTCATCCAACAGACGGTCCACAGCCTGGTGCCACTGCCGGAACAGCAGCTGGTCGATTTGGAACTGGATCTCCACCTTGTGGGAGGTGTTTGGCTTGAAGTTCAGCTCTGAGCAGCATCTCTTTGGTATCTGTAGCCAGATGGTCTTCTCCGTGGTGGCTTTATGCTCCACACTAACCTCATAAACCTGATTGTCTACAGGTGGGTCAAGTGCCAGGAAAGCAGTAGGCACAGACCTACTCAGCAGATACCCCTCATCTGTGTCCGTTGAGAGGTTATAAGGGGTAGGCACTTCAGCAAACAGCTCACCAGAGAGGGCAAACTTCATCCCCATGGAGAAGCTTTGCAGCATGGGGGTCAGTGTGATGCGGACCCGCAGGTTGAGTCTGAAAGGAGGAAACACCCGAATGAACAGCAGAGAACTGGCCCATCAGCAACCGCCCTCCCCACTGCAGAGGGGGAAATGCCACCTACACCCAGAGATGGTCTGCCAGCCCCCTGAGCACAGAGACAAAAACCGTGCTTCTAGCTAATCTACGGCCTCAGGACAAGACCCAGCCCTTCCTCTCCTATCACTACCCAGCCAGCCATCTTTCTTGGCAGGTTTCCATTTTTCTGGGAAGGCGTCTCAGGACCCAGCCCAGAAGGGACAGAGACTTCAGTAGCAGCATGACCCCAAGGGTTAGCAATGGACCCGTGGTCCACAGCAAGGAGAAAAGCCTTTGGATCATCCATGCCTGGCACTTACTTGGCAATCAGAGCCTGTTCAGCTTCTTCTTCGCGGAAGAGGAAGTTGTGCATCCTCTCACGATAGTTGAGACGGGTCATGGGAACAGCGGCACCACCCTCACGTTGGTAGTCCAGTGCAAGAGCAGGTGGTTTGTATTTAGCCAGCAGATCCACATCTTCACTGGTCCTTGGCAGGCTGGGAACAATGATCCGGTTACCTCTATCCCATCGCACGAAGTTGACGGGGCGGCTGCTCTCCCTGTTGCTGGGGACTTGCTGGGGGGTCTCCCGCTGGCCCACCTTCACCTTGATCTTTTGTATAAGGACGGGACGTCTGCCGAAGTCAAACACCACCCACTGCTCGAAGATGCCCAGCGTGCAGCACTCCATGCACACCTCCACCAGCGCGGTGGGTGGGGAGGAGGACAGGGTGGCCACGTGCTCCCCCCGAATGTAGTGGAGGCCCCGGGAAAGCCCATTCCCTGAGAGGTAGAAGTTGACTCCAGGTTCCCGCTTCAGTAGCGCCACGTGCTGCAGGGGCATCTGCCGGTTGAGGAGAAGATGGGGATACAGTGAGGGCAGCCCAGGGGAAGAGCCCAGCAGCTGATGAGGTCCTCCCAGCAGCATTTCCTACCAAGAGCTGCTGCAGGAACTGAATGCCATGCTGGATCTACAGCACACTTTAAATTCTCCTTAAAGGAGCTTATTCCTCGTGAAACCCCACAGCAATTCTTTTAAAGTCTTAAAGAACCTCAGGTTTCAGTTTTATAGCAATTGAGCCAGTCTGCTGTAAACATGAAACCTCCTATGTTGGAGAGGACAGTTAGACCCAGCCTTTTGCCCTCAACACCCATGAAATCCTGGGCAGGAAAGCAGCTGAATCTTGTTATTTGTGATGATACATGGGAGGTGCTGAGAGCAGCCAGATCCACCCCAGCCCCACCACACGAGACGAGACAGGAGACACAGTGGCTGCACCCCTCATGCACAGCCCCAGCTCAGGCACCACCCGAGCCTGAGCTGCTCCCGTATACCCAACACACATCCTCATTTGGACATACCAAAATCTCTATCCTTCTGCCTCTTGCAGAAATAACAATCAAAAAACCCCAAAGGACGGGGACTGTGCACAGCAGCAGGCACTGCCAGTGGCTCACAGCCTCCTGCTGCACAGGGCTGGGCTTACCTGGGAGTGGACCTTGAACTTCCACTGGTACTTCATCCTCCTGTCCTCCGACTGTACGTGCAGGGGTTGGTCACACACAACTCTGACACCATCGACATGCTCAGCCATCTGTAGGGGAGGCACAAGAGCAGGATTGAAGGCAACATCCTAGGGACACACTGCAGAGCCCTCCTTGGGGCCATCTTCATCCTTTGCCTTTATGCTACATCCTCCCGAGGGGGGACAATCAGTAAATCCTCACACTCGGTCCTCACCCACTGCTGCTCAGCATCTCCATGCAGCAGCCTTGGGAAACGAAAGGACCCACAGCAGAGCAGCACAGCTGGGTGCCCCGAGCAGGCGCTTGAGCTGCCATCTCAAAAGGGGTGAGGGAATGGGGATGCAACATCGCTTTCTGCGTCATCATTAGAAAGGTGAGCCGTGAGCTCCATTCCTAAGCTCTTACACAAGAGGCTTCTCGTGATGCATCAAGCTACAGGGGACCAATGCGTTCCCACCCCGCTGCCCACGACTCACAATCAACACTTCGTTGGAGCACGTCCGATACTCGGCAATGAGCCGGTCCTGGTAGGACAAAAGCCCTTCCTTCAGGGCTTGCTTCTTTTTCTTCACGGCAACCTTCACCCTCTGGATCCATTCCTGCAGCTCCTCGGCGGAATGAGCCTTGGTGCAGCTGTTCCCCATTTCGCACACCTCCGCTCTGTTGGGAGAGAGGCATCCCAGGTGGCACAGGGGTTCGTGGGGAGCCGGCAGCCCTCTTCCCCACCACACTGGATGGATGTCTTACCTGCTGCACAACGAGAACTTGGTCAGCCCGAACGGTGGCGCGCGGTGGACCCACTGGACTGAAGTGTCTGCCGATAGCATCTGCAAGTGCTCGATGGAGGAGCAGTGGCTCTCGAAGCTCTCCTGTGAGCTGAAGGTCACCAGGCAGACCTGGCAGTAGAAATGCACCAGCGCAGGCACCGCCGGCTCATTGTTGGTGCTGCAGGTCCCCGAGGCTGGCAGTAGGTCGGAGCGACTCAAGCCGTGCTCCCTCTCGGCCTCCCAGACGGCCATCTCCACGTCGCTGTGTGCGTACTGGCAGCGCTGTGGGCTGTGCTTGCAGGGCTGGCCCCTGGAGACGAACCTGCAGTAGCTGAGGGTCGGCATGAACTCGGGGCAGGGCCGGATGGCGGTGTACTGCTGCTTCCTCCGGCTGTCTGACACCACGTGCACCAGGAGGGGGTCCCAGGTCCGGTGGAAATCGCAGAGCCGCCCCTGGCTGCCCGCCGAGATGCGCGGGGGGCAGCTGAAGAAGCAACGCTTGCAGATCGCCTGGAACTGCCCCCCAAATTCGCTAATGATCTCACTGGCGGCACTGGCCGTGGGGTGGGGGGCGGCGGTGGGGCGAGTCCCCAGCTGTGCCTGCAGCACTGCTGCCTTCAGCCAGCGCCGCTCCAGCTTCTGCTCCCTCTCGAAGTTCCAGATCATGGCCTCCTCTGGGCTCCAGGCAAAGGTGCATTGGCTCTTGTGCTTGGTGCAGCCCAGCCCCACCACGTAGTACCTGCAGACGGCGTAGCGGACTGGGTTGGGGAAGCCCGGCCGCCTGGACACCTTCCTCCAAGCTGTGCTCCAGCGGCTGCGGCAGCGGGCCAGGAGGATCTCGTACATGCACTTGTGCTCCACCTCTCGCAGCTGGTAGGTGATCTCGTTCTCCTTCACGCTGCACTTGGAGCAGACCAGGCGCAGCTCCAGCTGCTGCTGGAGGCTGCCCAGTGGCACCACTAGGCCGTTGGCCATCTGCATCCTCAGCGGCAACTTGAGTGGAGCGAAATTAATGGCCGGAAGTTCCTACAAGGTGATGACACCGGGGCGAGGACGTGCCATGGGGCGGCTGTGTCCTAGCTCACTATGTACCTGCCAGCCATTGGTGCGAGCTCACAAAGCCTGACAAAGAAACAAGGAACAAGCGACTTAGCAGGAAACATCAGCCGGTCCCTAGCTGGGTGCACGCCGAGGCACTGGCACAGCCTGGCCCCGCTCACCAGCAAGCAGCCAGGAACCTCACCCAGCACCCAAACCCACCAGACACACTCGGCATCCAAGCCCCTGGGGTCTGTCCCCACATGCTCGCCCAGCTCCATTCACCCGCCAGCCCAAGTCCCAGGAGACCGTGTCCTGCAGGGACCAGGCTGCCAAGCCATGAGGGCTCCTGGCAGGACTCAGCTCGGTCCCGGGTGTGCCACAGCCTGCAGACCGTCGGCATTTATCACCCAACGCGGGAGAGCTGGCTGCAGCGGAGGCTGCCCTGGAGGGCCCGGCACAGTCCCCACAGCAGCCACCAACCTCCCAGCCTGTGGCCGGACAATTCGACTTCCTCTTCCCGCTGCCGGTGCCTCCCCCACCTTGGTTCGCTTCTGCCAACTTTCTCTTTCTTTTCCTGCTCTCTTCCATGGGTCTGGCCGGGCAGCCCCACCACTGCCCCATGCCAAGCAGGAGAAACCCATCTCCAACCTCCCAGCCCATCTCTGCCCACAGCTTGACAGATTAATTGGAATTAATTAACAAAGCAACCGCCCTCTGCTCCTCAGATGCAGCACCCGAGGCCGAGAGACAGGCGTGCTGGAACAGAGACCTGCCAGCATCTCCTCCAGCCGACAGCTCGGTAAACATCCGGCTGGGAGAGCTCCAGCCCCGGCCGTGAGGAAGGTGACTCACGGCTCCCTGCCCTCTCCGGCCACCAGCTCCGGCATGTGCCAGCAGTTTCCTGGGTTACCAGAGGTCAGGAGTGTCCCTGGGAATGATGCTGCAGGGTTTGGTGGCTGGGCCAGGCAGGGTGAAGGGACCATGCCGGGGCGGATCCACGGGCAGGGTGCTCTGCCAGGCAAAGCTACCAGCCTTGTGTCGAGCATCCGCCTCGGGCTCCTGACCCACAGCCACGAAGAACCGGCTCTAGCGATACAGAGGAAGAGCGGTATTTACAGCTGCAGTCCAGCAGACAATACAGCAAAGGGGCAAACTTTGCCCTGCTTCTGCAGAAATACTTTTTGTTTTTATTTAAGACTCTTTTCCCCAACTCTGGGATAAATGGGGTGCTTGGTGCTGGGGGAGGTGGGCAGGGGTGTGCTGAAGCTGCTGCTCCAGCAGAAGCTCTGGCAGCAAAGAACGAGCCGGGACTGCAGGGGGGAAAGCAGCCAGAGCATCACCCACTCTCCCAGCTCACCATTAGCAAGCTCCTCGCATCCCACCCCAGTGCCACCGCACCCACCCGCTGCCGAGCTAGGATGAAATCACCTCATCCTACTTCTCTGCCTGTGCATCAGGTTGGACACACGCTCAGAGGATAAACACCAGCCCTGTTTATCTCTCAAGGTCTGGCAGCGAGCCTGACGCTGGGCAGAACCGATACTTTCTGTTTCGGTAAGCTGCGAGACTCCGCGGTGGAGTCCCACAGCAGCACCGGCTCTTCCTCCACCACAATTCGGGTCACTGTGTCGTGCCATCGGCTCTCCGCACCTACAGCTAAATCACCCTGACTCATCTCTGCACTTAAGTTTCCAAACCTTTACTTGCAGCCCTCCCATGCAGGCTAGCAGCCCTTACTTAAGGCATGAATTATAGCTGCTTGCGCAGTGTGGTCCTGCCATGGCTCTGCCTGGCCTCTTATCTATAAATTGTCCAAACCTACAGCATCTGCAGGGACCACCGCAGTCCTGCTCAGGCAGCATCACCTGCGCGCTGTGTCCTGCAGGTACCCATGCCCAAAACCCCAGGAGAGCTGCTGGATGTGAACACAGCACAAGTGCAAAGGAAGAGCATCCCCGACCTGGAGCGGGGCTGGCAGAGTCAGGGTATCGCCATCCTCTGACCGTAACAAGGTCACGATCCTCAGAACAAAACAGTTTCTACAGCCCAGCCACTGCACTGGGTTCAAGAGCTCTTTCTTTGCTCTGGTTCTAACACAAAAAAAAGGTCGGAGCCACAGCAGAAGTTTTGGTGCTACCCTACAGCCAACTGATACAGAGAAATTGTTTCACACTGAAATGAATTAACTTGGGAAGCAATAAAAATATAGGAGAGCACCTATAAACAATAAAAAGGCAGGAGGGGGAGTGGGGTGCTGTGTCACCCGCCCAAGGGCACCAAGGGATGCTCTGCTGATCCCCAGCGAGATAACAAAGGCAATGCAGCACTGGCACGGGGCTGCAGACCCTGCACCCGGGGGCTGCTCCCACCAAACCCCCACAAGGTCAACACCACCCACAAAACCCCCGTCCACCGGGAACCAAGGCAGCGATTTGGGGAGGCACGGTCTGCCCTGAGCACGGCTCTGCAGGACCCTGCGCTGGGCTGCAGGAGGGGAAATCCTGCACCTTTCAGGGGGGGCGAATATCCCTCCTGCCACAGCGTGGGGAGACTGTCCTTGCCCAAAGCATGCTGCTAAGAGGGAGCATTCCCACCCGGCTTTACCCTGGATGTCAGGAATTGGCTGGAGCTAAGCCGGACCCCAGGGCAGAGGCATGAATGCCCGGCTGCCGCAGGCTCAGCTTGCCACGGTAACTCCTCACAGGGTCCGGCAAGGCGAGAGCTGGCAGTGGGCAGGGCAGGAGGGAAGGCAGGGGGAGATGCAGGAGCAAGCAGGGCCAGGCTGCTGCCAAAGCGCAGCCAGCAGCAATGCCCGGAGAGGGACCCGGGGTCACCCTCGGCCTCCAGGAGCCTTCCAGCTCCTTTGAAGCTAGTGGGGGTGAGCAGCATGCTCCCGGCGGAAACGGGGCTTAATTCGGGGCTAACATCTGTGGCTTTGGGAATACTTGAGTTTCCGTCTGATGGCAGTTTCACCTTCCTTCCTCTGGAAGTCTCCTGCTTAGGACAAACCCTCCTGGGAAAGGCACTCACATTCAGGATTTGTGCAATGCCTGTGCAATGCTGTCACTGGTGAAAACTCCAAAATACCTCAGCAGTACACACGAGAGAATGAAATCTGATAGCTGGCACTCAGCTCCATGGAGCATCCCGGTCCCAGCATATCCAGAGCCGCAAAGCCCAGAAGAGACATGGTCCTGCAGCAGCAACACCACCGACCTGCTCAGTCAAACGCTTTAAGAACTACCCATAAAGACTGTACAGGACAGCCGGGCTATTGCTGGTATTCATCCCAAAGGCAGGGCATCTCAATTTGAAAAAGCTAAGAGGGAATATTCCACCTTTAAAGGGTCAATTCCCTTATTGTTTATTTCTTTAAGAAAGTGTTTGATTTTGAGCAAGCTGCCAGAACATGGCCTGGGTCTGGAGGTGGGAGGGAAGAGGAAGGGGAAGTGCAAACCTCTTTAAAAGTCTCTGTGCAGCACCAGCACTGAAACGAAATTAAAATCTTTTTTTCTCTGCAACCATCTTATACCAGAATAGAAAGGAAAAAGAAAAAAGTTACGGAAACTTTTGAAATCCAAGCCCGGGCAGAAGAGAGAGGCAGGGCATGGGGAAGCTTAGGGAGGTGCACCATAAGATAGCAGTCCTACCGATAATAAAACTCTGATGTCAACAGGGCAAAATCCAAGTGCCCTGAGGAAGGTGGGAGCTGATCGAAAGGAATATTTACCAGCAAGCCACAGACTGCGATTTGCAAGCTGAATTTTGTGTGTTTTAAGAAAAACAACCTTTTTTTATACTGGTCCTGAAAAGCCCAGCCTGGTGTATAAAGCCACTTGCACCCCACTGACAGGTGAAACAAGTCACTCTGGCAGACAGAGGCTGGTTTACTGTATACCCAGCTCCACACCCACTCACGGAGGCTCACAGCCCCATCGGGGTGAGTATCTGCCTCTCCCAATAGCATGTACCCTCCCCAAGCACCAACGCAGACACACACGCCCGCTGCCCAGCACCGGTCCAGCCTTCCTGCAAACCAAACCGAACCAAACCAAACCATGCCACCGCCTCGCTAATGGCATTTCCTCCGTGCTCGGGAAGATGCTTCAGGTCAGGGCCAGGCCACGCTGTGTCCAAGCATCATTCCCTGGCAGGCGCCTCGCAGGGCTGTGCTGACGCCAGGGCTAATCACATTTCCCTGGAAATAGCAAGTCAAAGCATGGCCGTGGTAGAGAAACCGTTGTTGCGCCTCTGTGGCCGAGTCTTGCCACTTTGCACCCCTCTGCCATCCCAGCCCACCGGGAGGAAGGTAGCCTTTTGTCAGGTCTTGCCTCAATTAATTATTGACAGGACATTAGGCAACACGCTGCGTTGGGGCAAGCCAAGTGCCCCTCGATCAGAGCAAGCGACATGGGTCAGAGTGCTGGGACAGCCCTCTGCGGGGATGGGGAGAAGCCAATGGCACACGCAGGGGACCACGCGCCTTGGGGGACCACGGTCCCACACCCCAGTTATTGGTCCCAGCCAAGCACACGACCTGGGCCCCCAGGGAGCTTCTTCTCTCAGCTGCAAGTGCTTGGAGCTGCGGTGCGAGACCAGCAGAGCATCCCCCAGCACGCTGCGAGTGAATAGTGCGGCTGGGCTGGATGGAAGGGTTTGGCACCAGTGGAAGAGGAGCTGCACCACGGATGCTGCCCCCTCTATCGCCCGCCGTTATCCTCCTGGCTGCGCTGAAGCCACGGCCCCTTCGGCATTTCCCTCCTGGGCAAAACCAACCTCAGAAGTTCCTGGGGCCCCTTCTCTCCCCAGCCTTTTTCAACAAAGCAGTTCACATCCTGCCCAAAGAGCAGGCACGATCCTGCCAGCCTGGCTGTTGTAAAGTGACAGCCGTGACGCCGCTGCCCAAGTCGGTGGGCAGACATGAACCCCCTGGTTTGCGCACAGCCCCGAGGCATCTGCGCCCCCACCTACCGCATTTGCTTCATCCAGCTATAAAAATATAAAAAGTTCCGTAAGAGCTCCCCGAAGCACCGAAGTGGCAGCAGGGACGAAGAGCTGCTGGGGATCGCTTGCCGGAGGTGGCACCGCGTACCCCTGCCAGCCCGGGTGCTCCCTGCCCTCCAGCCCGGGGCTTTGCACCCCAAGACCCGCACCCCGACGGCGATCCCCCCCCCCGTCTCCCGAAAGCGCTCCACCACGGGCGGGGATGCTGCGAGCTGGGACGGGAACAGACAGGGGCTGAGCGGGATGAGCACCCTGCACCGCCCCGAAGCACCCCACGCCGTGCAGCACCCCAAAACACGCTGCAGGGCTACCGGGAGCACGTTGAGCCCTGCAGCCCCCAGCGCACCCAGCAGCACCCCAGGGCGCCCCGCAGCACCCCCCTCCTTCCCCTCGCAAGCCCCCGCGCCGCTCTCACCGCTGCCGCAGCCGGGGGGGGACCCGGGGACTCGCCGCTGCCTCCGCCGCCGGTTTCGTTTCTGGGGCCTCCCCGCATTCAAACCGGGGCCGGACTTCGCGGAAATTACATCACGGCCGCCCCGCCCCGCCGGCACCGGGGAGAGCCGGCACCAGCACCGGGGTACCAGTTTTCCAGCCCGGTCCTGTCCCGTCCCCCCCCCCCCGCCGCCGCATCCCCCACGCATCGGGGGACGAGTTTCGCACTCGGTCCTGCCCCCCGCCCCCGCCGAGCCCCCCCGCTGCCCCCCCCCAGCGCGGAGGGGATGCTCCCGGGGCCGCCCGCCGCTGCTCACCCGCGGAGGGTCGGGGCTCTCCGGCACTCAGCTTCGGTCCAGCACCCGGGAGCGGCGGTACCGGCTCCGGGGAACAGTAAAAGCGAATATTAAGCGGCACGGCGGCGGCACCGCTCCCCAGCCCGGACAGCCCCCCAGGCAGCCGAGGAGCCCCGCGGCCTCCGCTTGATAAAGGCTTCCGGGAGGGGCAAAGCGCCGGTTTCCTTTCTGTTCGTCAGCATCACTTTCATTTTCCATTCCTTTCCCTGCCTGACGAAGTGCATACAGCTGCAGAAAGTTCAACCTCGAGACAAAAAAAAAAAAAAAAAAAAACCAACCCCAAACCAACAAACCAACAAATCCACCCCCAGCAGCAAGCGCGCTCCGAGGCGAGCAGAGTCTCATTTACATCGGGCTTTGTGCGGGGCGGCAGCACCCACACCCTGGGCGGCAAGAGCCTGCACCCTGGTTTGCAGGCGTGTGCCACTGCACAAGCACCATTGCCTGATGCTCAGCACCCGGGGCGTGGGGGGTCCTCAGCCCCCCAGCGCTGCCCCTTCCCAGCTCGTCAAGCCAAACCCACAGCAGCTCAGTGCAGCCCCAGCACGGCACAAGGCAGCATCCTTCCCCTCCGTGGTGCTTGACAGTGGTAGACACAGAGAACTGGTAAGCACAGACAACCCTGCTAATGCTGCAGCCCAAGACCATCCCAAAAAACACATGCATCCAAGCAAACGGCCCAGGACATTTCTCTACGCCCTCCCGCCCCAGGACCATAGCACAGCGACTGCGGCAGAACCATCTTCCCACCAGCTCGGACACGAGGCTTCAGAGAGCACCGACCTGCAGAGCAGATGCTGTGCTCGACACAGCGATGCAGCCAGGCCCCAGCCTTCCCACCTAATAAAATTATCTTCATGCCAGCAGCAAGCCCTGGAGAGCAACCAGGCAAAACTACCACACCTCCAACTACGAGTGACCGTAAAAGATTGCAGGCAAGTTTCCCTGCTGACAGCAATGTTGTTAAATCTCTCTGTCAAAGGATGGGCACACCGTGCTTGGTGACGCCGCGCAGGGGCCCCGACACAAAGCCAGTGTCAGCGGGGGAAATTAAAGCTTGCCCTCAAAACAAGCAGGAGGAGGAAACGCCATGGAGCTAAGAACCAGCCCGCAGGGCACACCAGCAGCGGAAGCAGGGGAGGAAGGAGGGGCAGGGACCAGTTTCTGGCATGTTTGTCAACACGAAGGAAAGAGGAAGAGGAACGATGTTTTCTACTTTCCACCTTCCTGTAGTCGCACCCATTGGGTGCTTCAGAGGGAGCCCAACCCCGCTCCCACCCAGCAGCACCCCACAGAGCCCTGGGGGAAAGGTGCTTTCACACCAGGGACGGGTGCCGATACTGTGCGGGCCTGGGGGTGCAGGATGGACCCCACCAGAGCAGTGGGTGGTCACGCAAACCTGCCTGGTCCGTGCACCAGAGCCCCAGCCCCAGCCGAGCTGTGGCTGTGACGGCTGCCTGCAGCAGGGCCGTGCCCACAGGGCTGCGCTCTGCTCCGCATTTTGCCAGCGAGGAGCAAGTGGGGGGGGGGGGGCTGAGCCTTGCAGCAGGAGCTGACCCCGCAGAGTGGCAGAGTGTGTGTCGTCTGTCCCCCCTGGCCCCCGCCATGCTGCCCAGGTCTTTTCCTCGCAGCTGTCATGGGAACCGTGAGCAGCAGTCAGGGCAGCACAGGGGCCCTATCCCCACCCAGGAAAGGAGCGGTACCTTCCCCTGAGAAGATGCAACCCTAGAACCAAGTGAGGCCAAAGAGCTTGGAAAGGCATCAGCTCCTGGCCCAGAACAAGCGCAGGCACCAGGACATGCACCAGTGCTGGAGCCCATCCCTGGTTTGTGTTGCCAGTGGGCAGAAATCCTCCTCCCCACAACCCTGACTCTAAACCACAGCAAAAGTCTCTGTAATAGCCCAGGCATCATCAGACAGCAGTAAAAACCAGGAACAAAATACCCTCAAACAACTTCCCCAAGATGCCAGAGCCAGGACAGACAGTGCCAGGCTCACCCAGGCAGAGCAGCCTTGGCACTGAGGCTTCACGCTGATTTTACAGGTGGGATATTTTTCCCAGAGCCCCAGCTCCAGGAGCAATGAGCTTTCACCATCTTACATAAAGCTTCTGGCCCTGCTTGGCATGCATAAAAAAGCAACAGAAACACAGAAGAAACCCAGGGGAGAAGCCAGGCTCTGCTGTTACTTAATCTCCGACCGGCAGAGAAGAGGAAGCCTCTGCCCAGGGCCGGGCAGCCGCAGCCAGAGCAGGGAGGAGGCAAAGCTGCGTCACCGCATCAATAGCGTCAGGGTGGGGAAGAACCGAAACCCAGGATTCGCCGATTTTAGACAAACAACCACCCAGCTGAAAGCCCTGAGTTTCAGTTTCTGTTCCTGCAGCGATGTGACCAACAGCCACAGAACGCTTTCTCCACGAAGCCTTTGCTGCTCCCCCAGGGGAGCTCGGGTGCAGCCCCCACCCCCCCAGTCCTGGGCACGCTGCCTTTTGGGAACTGCACAACTGTCCAAGGACAAGCTGGGACCCAGGAGGGCCTTCCCACAAAGTTGCTGGAGCATTTCCTGCCCCAGTAACACCCCTAACCAGCCCAGAGAAACCCAGCGACTGAGGAACGGGCGATTTCTCGCAGCCTCCCGCTCCCTGGGAGCCCGTGGGCAGCTGCCGGGCAGGAACACGGCACGGCTGTGCTCACGGTGCCGCTGCTTGGATGCCCAGGCAGCAGGAGCCTCTGCGGGTCTTTCCCAAACGCTGCAGGATGCTCCCGCTGATGCCTGGATGAGAAAATGCAAGCAGCTGTGCCTCCATCGCCGCACAATCGGGAGAAAAACAGTCTTGGCGTGAGTCATCCGCAGCCCTTATGTAATTTGTCTCTGGATGCAAGTCCTCCACGCCCGGCTGCGAGTGGAGCAGCCCCGGGCTCCCCACGGGATGCTGCCCGGCCCCACGCCAGGGAGGAAAGGGGAGCACAGCTGAGCACCCGGGGGCCCTGGGAAGGCAGCCGCTGGCAGCACTGGGCTGGCAGAGTGGGCACCGGCAGGCACAGGGAGCCCCAGCCCTGCTGCAGGGACCCCAGACTCACGCAGCAGGTTGACCCACTGGGATTCACCCTGATGCTCCAGTTGTGGGGTGCGCAACACCCACTGCAGCCCTGGGAGCCCACCCCGGCTCCGTGGCAGCACGCAGCCCCTCAGCACAGACTCGCTTGGGAGGGCAGGTCTGGGGCTCTCCCCAGCACAGAGCCCCAGATCTCGGTGCTGCCATCAGCACTGTAGAGATGACTTGCTCCCCACGAGCGAGGCTTTACCCCCTTGCTGAAACCAGGGCTGAGGAACCAGGAGACAAACCAACCGCACAGCCCACTATGGGACCTTCCCCCCAGCCGGGAGGGGTCTTGCTCAAGCCCCAGTGGCCACATCCTCGCTGCGTCCAGCCCAAGGCCAAGTATCCGCACACCGATAACCTCTATTTACAGCTTGCTATAGATGACTTCCCCTTGCTTTTCCTTCTCAAGCCTCAGCCCCAGCCCTATGAGTTACCGACAGCCCTGCAAGTATCCCAGCCAGAGCAAGGAAGAGCCAGGAGCAGCACTCTCAGGAGAAGCACAGCCACCCCAGGATGGAGCACACTGCCAGGGAACCGATCCCAGGGCATCACAGCTGGTCTCTCTGGGGATACAGGGCTGCACCACCAGCATCTCCCTGCTTGGTCACCTCAGAAGCTGCTGTAAAGGGAGGGGAGGATTGTACCAGACGAGATGTGCCAGCAGAGCTTTTATTGCTTGGGGAGCTGTTTACGTCCCTACGAAGCATTGCCTTGCAGGGCAAAGTACACCCCCACGCTGGGAACGTTTTGCTGGCAAAGTGATCTATAGTCTCCGGGGCAGGTAAAGGTGTGTGGAGCCAGGAAAGAGCAGCTGCCTCCTGCCCGCTCTGCCCCGGCACTTGCTACCCCGCTGCCATGTCCCCAGTACTGCTCACACCAACATGGAGATGCCATAAACCCTGCCCCACCCCACGCTCAGATGCCACCTCTCAGACACCCTTAAAGAGGAACCAGGAGGCCCCTCCAGCCATCCCCGTCCCCTCTCAACCCGCAGCCCCTCGATAACCTGGATGGGTTTGTCCAAAGCAGAGATGGCTGGTGCAGGGTGCTCAGCCCGCAGCTCTCAAGGGCTGGGCAAACGCACCAACGCTTTCCAGGCCCCAGCACTGCTCGGGGAAGGTGTCCCTGTGGCCACGGAGGGACCTTCACTCACCGTCGCAGCGTGGGACCAGAGGGCTTTGGGCTAGAAATGCACCCCCAAGCCCGGCTCAGCACCGCTGTTCATGCTGGAGAGGTAAGAAGAGGTTCACGGTGATCACAACCCTTTATATTTCCTTGGTCTTACATACAAACGCTGTCCCAAGTACAAAGATAGCAAGGAAGAAGCGACAACGATATCTTAACAGCAGGTAGCCTGAGAGGGCAAAGCCTCTGATTAGGCCAGGACTCCTAATCAGCTGTGGCCCCGGGTTCAGGCTCAGCCAAAACAAAACAGAGTCTAATGCTTAAGAAGAGTAAATCATTTTTCCTCCTGATTGCATGTCATAACTCTTCTAAACGCAGCTCGAGGAGCTGGTGGTTATCAGTGCTGGGTGCAGCCGGGTCCGCCCTGCAGATGACCAGACTTTGGAGCCACGTTTTGGGTTCAGCAGCCCTGCACACACTCTGCTCGTGCCAGGGACAGCCCGGCCCCGCACGGCACCCCGAAAAGCGCTCGGCTCAGCTTCATAACCACCGTGTGCTTTTCTAAATTAACACTGGCACTTTGCAGGCAGGACATTACGGGCAGCATGGCAGTGGGTGTCCGGTGCGGAGTTTGATGCCAGTATCGGAGATGGCAGAGTGCCATGAGCAAAGCCCAGGCGTCCAGGGACAGTCCCGCCACCCCACCACCCTCCCTGCACTGTGTCAGGATGCAGATTTCAGCGTAGGCACAGCTGCAAGGAGATTTTTCCCTGAAAGATGCTGCATCCACCCACATTCAAATCCCAGGCAAAGGGTGGAAAAATTAAAACACAAAGTGGTCTGAGTGTCCCTGAACAAGAGAAGATGTGCAGAATTCATAAAACCCAACTTTTTTAAAGACACCTAAACTATCTCCAGAAACATGCCACAGCTCACAGCATCCACTGCAACTTGGGGATGCGCAGGCTGGACCAGAAAGCGTTCGAGAGCTTCCCCACGCACCAGCGGGCACAGAGGAGGGATGGACAGACATCCCTCTCCTGTTTGCCCACCTCACCCCAGCATCCTTTCAAACCTGAAAAGCCTTTTGAGGCAACTCTGCCTCCCCACACTTGCAAAGCATTCCTTTTGCAACCCTCTCCCTCCTGATGGCCATGTCCATCTCACCAGGGCTGGATCTGAAAACAACTCATTATACACTAAAATTGCTGAAAACCCCGAAAGTACCAATTGCTGAAGCTACAGCAGCTCCCGCCCGCAAGAGAGGATGTGGGAACCTTCACCCAACCGCAGAGGCACAAAGAGCCCCCTTGCAGCCTCCTCCCTGTCCTCCAGGAGCACCAGGGACCTCGGTGCCCAATGCAGGGCCAGGGAACACCGGAGCACCCAGCACCGCTGAGCCACATCCTCGCCCATCCACCCCAGCGACCGCGGCTGAACTGGCTGCGGAGCAGACACCAGACCGGAGCAACCCCCCCAGCCCCACACGCCTCCTCACCTCCGTCCCCACGGAAGGGCCAGCCTGGCCGTGCTGTCCCCCTCCCTGGGGTGAGGCAGGAGTTAATATTTATTTACCGGGAGGAAGTGAAAGCCAGCCGGCCTGGCAGAAGAGACAGAATTAGCCAATACTGGGTTGATTTAATGGTTTCGCTGGGGCTGTGACACACAGAACTAGAGGTTTCTGAACAACGACCCTGCGGCTAACAAAGAGGGATTCTGAGAAACGGGCTCTGCCTCCACGCAGACACACAGCATCCGTCTGCTGCTGTGGGAAAGAGCCAAGCATCCCCTTCAAGCGGAGCTGCAGCACAGCCACGTCTCTGGGCTCTTCCCCCGGAGCACACAAGCTCTCCGCTCCATCCCCTGCTCCCACGGTGCCTCCCCAGAGCACTGGGACACACCGGCACGGCCACAGCTCCTAGCTCGGCCGGGACAGCTGACCATAGAAGATCTTCTGCATGGCTGCTGCTCTCATCCAGCCTAGTCTCTACCAGGCTTGCGGGGTGGCAGCAATCTTTCCAGTTCCTGAAATTAAAAGCATCATCTGCAAAGAAAAGAAAAGAAATCCTTTTATACCATGAACACATTTGGGATAAAGCTGCTCCTGCTCACTGCGGTAGCACCGAAGTTGCTCAAACTCACATGTCTGGCAGGGTCAGCACCAGCACCGAGAAGTTTCTCTTCCTCCCTCCAAGAGGAGAATCACCTTCTCCTAATGCAAAACTCAGTTCTTGTCTTCCTTTAACAAACCCTAAGGGTTCTTCCTCAAGTTTCACTCCTCCCAGGGTTTTACCAGACCAGCACCCCCAAACACAGCTAGCAGATTCAGACCAACGGAACACCCCCTTATCTTCCCTGTGGTTAATAAACCTCCCAAACACAGCGGTGCGTCCCAACCCAGACACTCCTTAAGCACCCAGGATACAGTCAGAGAGCATCACAACGTTGCCACCATGCTCAAGGGTCTGGAGCATCTTTGCACATGTGCAGAGAGCAGTATACATACAGTACACATATGTGTGCATTTATATTTAAAAAAAAGTGAAAAGCACATTCCTGCCCCAACCTAGCCCCGCTTTGCAACCCCAGCTGTAGCAACCAGACACAGAAAAACAGTAAACCATCAGTGCTCTTTCAAAAAAATATTTATTAGCTCATTAAAGTGACCTGTTGTCGCTGCTGCTGCTGCTGCCAGATCAAGTTTGTAGAAACCCCAACACTTCAAGCACCCGACTCCTTCCAGCCGGAGACAGCACGAACATCGCTGCAGCCGCACACGTGCCCTGAAACAGGGCAGCTGGGAGACTCACAGCAAGCTGAACGGTCAAAGGAGTACTGGGGGGGTCGACTGCCCCGTTACAGAACGGCTGCTCCAAGCCGTGGGATGAGGCCCCTGGCGAGATGCTGGGGACCAGCCTGATCCTCCACCAGGGTCACACCTCGTTAATAAGTGCAAGCTCCTCAGAGCGCTGCCGTTCAGCTCACCTCTCTGCACATTCAACAAACAGCATGATCTTCACAACCAAAGGGCTTTGCTTAAAAATTGCCGTTTGCTTAAAAAAAATCCCCAAAAATGGATTTTTTTTTTTTTTTTTTTTTTTGAGAAAACTAGAAAGAAATCCTAAATCCTCAGAAGTTACAGCTCTTCCCAGCCCTCTGGGTTTCTCTCTTGCCTCTCCTTCCCCCAGCAGACCTGGGCAACCCACCACGACCACCGTCACAAGAGCTCCCGCTTGTTTGTGCCACCCGTAGCCAGCATCACACGCAGAAGCCAACCTCCCAGGGCTCATGCCCGTGCTGCCATACAGAGTCTCTTCCCGGTTTCGATGACCACACACATCCCATGGACAACCCGCTGTCGGCATCCCCTCTCCCTCCCTGCAGCCCCTCGGGGATGGGGAGCACCCAGCTCCCCGACACCTCCCATCAGTTCACGCCAGACCCCTCGGCAGCCGATCGGTGCCTGCTCAGCGCTTTGCCTGCTCTTCCTTTTGCTGCCATCTTCTCCCTGCCCTACACCCCTGCTCCTGCCCGCTCCTCTAATGGACACTGCTCCAGCTACACCTGCAGACGAGGCAGGGCTGATGAGCTAGAACAGAATAACTATTCCAAGAGAATAGAGGAAAGCTTTATAAAAAAAATAAGCTTTTTTTTTCTTCTCTCCTCTAAACGGGGCAGAGCATTTTTGCCTTTCCCTTCTCCAGGCATCTTTCCTCACCCTCCTTCCCTGACCTGCACTTCCTCATTACCAATGTGAGCCGCTCTGAGTCTCGCTAACACATGCCCTCGTTACACCGCTCCTCGTCCTGCCCTGCAGCCAGAGAAAAGGCAGTTCCACCCAGAGCGGCACGGCCAGCGTCCCTCCAGGCAAGTCCCTCCTTTCACTTGTGCTCCGCTTCATCGGCCACTGCAGTCACCTCGATGGCGGCGGCAGCGTGCTCGTCCCCGCCAGCCTCGGTGGCACCTGATGGGATGGTCACGACCGTGCTCCCACCGGGAACCATTTGTGTCACGTTCTGGATGGCCGTGCCGAGTCCCGGCAGCGTCAGCAGCTGGAAGGGGCTCACCACCTTCACCACCGTGCTGCCATCCTGGACCGCGGCCGTGCTCAGCACCGTCAGGTTGGAAGCGTCCGGGTGGATCTCCACCGTGCCGGGGAAGGTGGAGCCGGAGGAGGCCAGTACCGTGTACCCTCCCAGCAGCGGGGAGGCCGGGGAGTTGGCGACGGGAGGCTGGGACGGGCTTTTCCCCAGCACCGAGGATGGGAGGGCTGAGACCACTTTGCCGAGAGGGAGGCTGGTGAGCTGGGAGATGGGCACGCCGGGGGTGACGGCGAGCTGCGCTGGCTGGGACAGGACTTGGGAGGTGATGGCAGCTGGTCCAGAAGTGGCCCTGGTCAGCCTGGGACGTTTTAAAGGCGTGGGGACAGAGACGGGTGTAAGGGTCATCAGGACGTTGTTGAGATGCTGCGATTTGTGCTTCAGCTCTTTTGCCCGCTTGCGGTGCTCATCACACTGCTGCTCCAGAGCTGGAGAGAGAGGAGACTCGGCTCAGCCCCAGGACAAGCTTCCCAGGGACTGCAGCAATGCCTGGAGCTGGTTTAGTGCACACCAGCTTTAACACAAACTCCACTTTCTTGCACAGAAAGAAAACACGCTGGCAGTGATGGCCAGTGCCGGAGCACTGGCGTGTCCCGGGGGCATACCTGCCAAATCCCGCGTGTACTGCTCCCTCGAGCGATCCATCTGACACTTGTGGCTGGCCAGGACCTTCTTGACGAGGTCCAGCATACCAAAGTTCTGGACTACGTTGTTGAGTAAAACAGCATCTTAAAAAGAAGACACAGATCTTTGAAGAAAGCAAAATTCCCCACACAAACTATTTATGGCTTGGTAAAAAGCCATACGACAGTGAACACATTCAGCTGAGACAGCCAAAATCTGCGGGAGGGTAACACAAGAGGCTGGGGAAGAGGAGAAGACAGGAGAAGTCATGAGAAAGTGCAAGAGGTCACTAGCATATAAACAGCCCTCTCCAGCTTAGCAGGGGTGATAAGAAATCTGCTGGCACAGTAGCTGGTTGCTGCATCATTACTCCGATGGCCTAAATTCCACCTCGGTTCCCAAGCTGAGTGTTTGTTCCCGCCCGGAGCCAGCAGATAGGAAGCCTCAGGCACAGGGAATTGGAGAATTGAGGCCACCTGAAGCATTCCTGAGCACAGCTGAGAGCCTGCCCGTGGAGCAGCCAGAAATGGGATAAAGTTATGATGAACTATGTCCTTATAGTGCCATCCAGATATCCCTACGGGGAAAAAAAAAAATCCACAAGCCCTTCTGAGATGCCTCTGAGCACCCGTGCCCAGGTCCTTACCACCGAGCTGCAGCAGGGGATCCTGTGCTCGCTGCTGCAAGCCCTTCATGGTCTCCACTAGCTCCTGGTGGAACTCGTGGATTACGTCTTCCAGGAGACCTGTGTCCTTCAGGCCTCGCCAGAAAGCAAAGGTGTCATCTGGAGAAAGAGAAAGCAAGGGAGAACCTCAAAATCCTTGGAGGGGTTTTAATGGTGATCTGCTCTGAGTGCCCTGTCTGGCCCCTGCGAGGGCGAAGTCCCTCCGAGGGCGCTGGGGCAAAGCCCAGCAGAGCGTGTACCCGAAGGAGGGGCACAGCTGGAAAAAGGACGTGTTTTCCCCATCTGCTGTCACACAAACAGGACACCGATGCTACAGAAAAGCCCATTGCTCAGAGCACACCAGAGGAGCCAGAATGATTTTTAGGACCCTTCTGATTTCTTTCCACCCTCCCTAGAGCCACACCAAGCATTTGGCTGACACTTTACCATTTTAGTGCTTAGAAACAATTCGTCCCAAGACGATGCTGCAGTCAGACCCCACACAGGCAGGATACAACACGGCACTATATGCGAGTAAGTGGCAAACAAATAATCCCAGTGGAGGCTCAAGCGGCTTTCCCTACATCTCCTCCATCCTCTGCCCCGGACGCGCTGAGCCCGGCAGGATCCCAAGCCATACCTCCGATACTGGTGCTCCAATCGCTGGAATCCTCGCATGTTTCTATGGTAATTGTAGCTGGGGATCCGTTCACTGCAACCAATAGCAAAAAACAAAAGAAAAAAAAATCCAAGTCCTGATTTTTCTCTGTATTTTCACAGGGTGTTTCCAAGGGAAGCGCTCCCTTGCTGCATTTCTGCAACTTCTCCTTTCCATCGCGTAGGACCACTTTTGAACGTAGCTCTCAAAGCTGAACGGAGAGAGACGCCCAAGCGGATGGTGAAGCCGTGCACAGTTGCTGTGCCAGCAGTACTTATTTTTCCACATCTGAGTGCAATACCACAGGGATTACTTCTGCAACCCTTGCACAAGAACACATGCCCCAGAGCAGCGTTTCCCTCCTGTTCCCCGCTGCACACGCACTAGTACTGCTTAGGACAGAAGTCAAACAGATTTAGAGTCTGATTTTTTTTTTTGGCAATCCTTTTTTGCCCAGTTTACAGTTGGCAGGACTGGGATGTCTGGAAGGTTTCTAAAGCCTTGAAGGGGAGAGCATCCCCTGGCTGCGCAGGGATGCAGGGGGGGCTCGCTCGCTCGCTCCCTCCAGCTCTGCCAAATCTCAGCGGTTTTGTTACCATAGAGCTGGGGGAACCAGCGTCATTCGAGCTGTGCGCAGGCATGGGATGAATGGGAATCCGGCCAGAGACCCGCTGTGCTACGCAGAGTGTTTGTAATACTCAGCCACTGCCATTAAATCCAATCACTCTGCTCCTTTACTCTGCAGCCTTCAGGGCTCTCTGGTTATTCCAGCCCAGCCCAGCAGTGTGGGAAGAGTCTCCTCGTTAGCAAACAGATGTCCACGTTTAACGGGAGGGCTCGGACAGGCTGCACCATGCACTGGCATCGGTTTCCCCATCACAACACCAGGCTGTGGTGCTGAAGACGCTCTGCAGAGCTGGCCAAGGGGCTCGCCCTGTCCTTGCTCTGCTCCCACAGACACCATCAGCTCGGGGTGTGGGACTCTCTGGGGGCTGTCAAGTCTCACAAGCAAAAGGAGTTAAGAAATACAGAAGTACAAAGAAATTAGAAAGCTTTCCAATAAAACAGTTGCCTGTAATTATAGGTCAAATCAAATTTAGGGCTACAACTATGTGGCCACAACATCATTTAAATCCAGTTTTATGAACCACATACAAAAGTGCAAATAAAACCCCTGTTTTATCCTTTAGTTCTCTTTAATCTTTCATCAGACAAACGTGATAATAATTCAGCCAGGGAGCCTTAAATGAAAACCCCTAAATTATTCCAGGGCAGAGCCGGGGGGGAGGAGGGCCCCCTACCCTGTCACCCTGCGCAGCAGAAGCCGAGCTGATCCCTGCCTCCTGGGATGAGCACTACGGACACAGTGCCCGACCAGCAGCAAGGACAGAAGGGAACTTCCTTGAGTGATAACTTCTGTTTTCTTACAGATTAATTGCAGTCTTCTGCTTCAGCTACACAGTTTGGGGTAAGGCAGGAGGCCAGAAGGGCGGCTCTCCGCTCACGCAGTGTTACACAGCAACTAGGCGAGTTACTGCATCTCGGCCAAGATGCTCTAAGAACGACTCTGCCTCGCTCTGCTATGGGGAGTCCTGCAACACAGCAGGGAGAGAAAGCAGAGGATAAAAAAAACCCGGCAAAGTGGAGGAAGAAAAAAAAAAAAAAGAGGCCCAACGGTAAGGGGCATTGGTTATGCGGCATTTGTTATGCTTTAATGCTTCAAAGCCCCTGCTTAGGGTGCGAGGAATGGCTGGACGTACCATCCGCAGAAGCGGGAGTGAGAGGGATGTACTCTGTCGATGTCTGGCTGGTCAAGGACACCCTGGCTCCAGTCAGGTCGATTTTGGTGCTCCGGCAGGTGTTGGAACAGACCTTCGTGTGCTGGTAGAAATCCAGCTCTCCCGAGTCCATGATCTTCCTGCAAGACAGAGAGCAAGCACGGGGACGCGCAGGTCAGCAGGAGCAGAGATGCAGCTCCTGGCAGCCTTCACCCCCAAACTTCTCAAAGTCCCAGATGAAAAGCAAAAGCCAGGAGATCGGGCAGAGGCAACAGTCAGAATGTCCCTTCACAAGTCCCCCTGTGCCCTGACCTTAGAGGCAGTATTATCTAAGAGTTAATTAAAACAGCATCTACACCCTGCTCTGTACTGGCCACACGCACAAATCCAACAACTACACGATACTCCAGTGGTGGTAAAGTGTTTTGGGAGGCTGGGATGGGGAGGAAAGAGCCCATCAAGCACATCATGCTGTAGCTGCAGTAAAGAACTGGAACAGATTCGCTTTCTGACGACTTCCCTGCCATGTCCTGCATCCTCCTGCCAGATCAAATGGCACTAGGGGCTTCTCCGGACCACAAATGGTTAAAGACCACCGGGGAGCACTCACTTCCCCACTCAAACCAGGCTCCAGAGCTGGCAGGAGCCACAAACCTCTCTAAGCAGGCTTTTCTGCATGGGGGTCTGTAATTTAAACTAGGAACCCTCACTGGGTCTGATGAACTCCTGGGTCGTTGAGGGAGGAAGACGACGAGAAGGTCCCAGTCCAGTCCCACCAGCACCTTCCCCCCATGCACACCTGCAGCTTCTAGAAGGGTCAGCTGAAATCTCAATCCAAGACTGAGACAGTAAGAAGTCTCTTCGTTCCCTTTTTGACTCTACACCTCATAAAGAGGCGGGACATAACCCTATTTATAAACTAAAATAAGGTCTCTCAGCTTAAGCAAAGGAGGTTGCAACATTGGCACATGTGATCTTCCCAGTCTAAGCAAGCTGTCCCCACAGCATCCCCAGGCTTTCCTGGCCAACAACAACCTGAGCTTCCTAAGGCTTGCTCCCATGGGCTGCTGGGCTTGCCTTCACACATTCCTTGTGAAGTTTTTTTTTCCTTGAAAGACCTGCCTTGCCATAAGCCTATTATGCAAAATCTACGTGGAGTAAAAAGCTGCTTAGAAGGAATACGGGCGACTCCTGCATTGAAGCAGAAGAATACAGGCAAACGCAATGTCACCCTGTGAAAAGAGTACAAAATCACTGACAGTTTCTGGAGAAAGAGGTGATGCGTTTTTATCGTGCCTACAGGCAGAGACAGACTTTAATTAAATCACAGTCTCAGCCTGGTGTTCAAGACGACCATAGAAGAATTAAATTACTGTAGTTAAGACTAGAAAAGAGAAATGCTTGCATAAATGAGCTTTAAATAAGTCCTTGGCAGGGGAAAAAAAAAAGTGATATAAAGCAGACCTACTGCAATGGGAGCATCAGTTCATGACCAGACTTCCATTTGGTAGGTCACACTGAGAACCTGTAGACAGCACGACCCAACCACCACTGGACATTAAAGTTTTCAATGACCTTATGCCAGCTGGGAACTCAGCATGGTTCAAGTCCTAAAAAGACCAGGGAAGCATTTCTTGCCCCAAATTATTCCCTAGGCACAAGGATAAAGCAAAGCCATTGGGCAGACCACATTTGGGGTCAGGTTGTTATTAAGACAAACGTTCAGTGGCACATTTGTTCTCCCAGCAGCAAAAGAACCATGCCAAAGGCTCTGTCCCATCCCACCATAATACCCCAGAAAGTCATCGTCTCCACTGTTGCTCTGCAGATACAAACAAAGAGACTAACCGGAGCATGATCCCGTTCATCCGGATCGCCCGCTTCCAATCCTTCAGCGTTGACTTGCCCGCCAAGTGGACAAACTCCTTGGGACTAATTAGGTGATCGTCAAACTGCAAAAGGCAGAAGTGCAATATCAGTGTGACAAGCCATAAAATAACGAAAGCGTGCCCTGCAAACATGATTCAGCAGCAGAGCCAGGCTGCCTGGATGGCACTTCCCAGTACCCAGCACTGGAGTGCAGCTGCATCGCAGCCTCAACGTGCTGTTCAAACACCACCACCAAAACAGATGTTGACACACACTTCCCCACCTTAGAGAACATTGACCGAGTTAAAAAAATTGCAGCCACATATTGCTTTCATGGATGGTTAATTAACAGCTCCTCTAAGCCACGGGTTTGGGGTGTGTGTGCAGCACAAAGGAGTTTGCTAACTGCCCAACCCAGGCAGGACAATGGGAAAAACACCCGTAGCTTGTGTAAAGTGTCATTAACAGCAGTGAGCTGCTCACACTCCCACTAATGAGCAGACTCACGACAAAAGCCAGGCTGCCCACACAGTGATGTTTGGTCCAGGGACATGCTACGCCGCACGCAAGTGAGGGAAGGAGAAGTGAGGGAAGGAGAAGCGCATTTGGTCTTTGACCTCCTGCTACCAAACCCAACCATCGGTATCAGTGAAACCTCTGGCCTCTCTCACAGCACACACCCACTTCTACCGAAAACCAGCGTTAGGGAGTTGGCACGCACTATCTGCAGCCAGCTCGTCCCCCTTCTTTTATGGCCCTACACACCCAGCTGTGCCTCAACCCATGTCCTGACCTAAAAGCAACCTGCAGAATCAGGCAGTCGTCTAAAGAGCTGCTTTACAGCCCATCTCAGAAAGCATTTCCCAAGTCCAGGTCTCCTCCTTCCAATGCCCATGTTGACCAATGTAGAGCTCACTCACCATTACTGCACAAGAAGCTGCTTCTCTGAACAAGCGCATGGGCTTCGGTGCAAGGAGAAGATCAATTTTAGGCAGCAGCAGCATTATCTGCAGCAGTCCATCTCTCCTACAAAGGGCAAGGACCATCCTCTGGAAAGCCCTCTTGCAACAGAGCCCAGAGCTACTCCTCAGCAGGGTATCGTTTAGTCTCTGCGTAAATGCCAGCAATGACTTACTACACCATTGCACACAGTATGGTCCTGGAAATGAAAGTTTGGCCCTGCTCCCCAAATTCATGCAAATTTTACCCATTCAACCTATTCGATAGGTCCCTTACTAATACCTTCTCAACTCTCTCTCAAACTGAGCAGACACTGAAGTGCTCAAATTTCTCAGACTCTCCAGCAACGCAGTTAAATTGAGGCAGCATCTCTCCAGCCAGGACTGCTCAACTTGACCGAGAAGGCAAACATCAGGTACCACAATACCAAGAATTTCCTCCTCTTCGACTACGGTTCTGATGCAAAGCAGCTTACCAAAGCTCAGCAAAACCAGGACAAGCCAGGTGAGCCTGCAACACGGGCATGGGAAGGCACAAGTCCAGCATTGGAGCCCTTTATTCTCACCTGCACACACTTCACGTTGATCCCAGGGCACACAAACTTTCTCCAGATGAGGTTGGCTTTGCTGTCCCCGCAGGTGATGGGGTAGACAATCTCTGCCTCCAAACTGTCCTCATCTTCAGCCATCTTCACTTCTCACAGGGAACAGAGGAAGGGACAGATCAAAAAGAAACGTGAGTCGCAGTCCCTGATTCACCACCCTGAGGCACACATACAGTGATAAAGTAGCTTTGAAGCTCAGGATTAAAAAAAAAAAAAAAACAAAACCAAAAGAACAGATGAGGCATGGTGGGGTGTGTTGGGGTTTGTGGCCACCGCTCACTTGTGCTTCGCTACTAAAGCATCTGACCACCCAAATTTCTCATGCAAAACAGCACAGGCAGATTTATACTGACCCGGCTGCAGCTGAGTACGTGAAATCTGAGACAACAGTGGCCAGGGCTGAAAAAATTCAATTCTTGATAAAAATGAAAGGAATTATGTTCTTTGGGTAATTAAAAAGTCACCCTTGTTTTTAGAGTAAAACTGTTTTAAAGTCAACTCCAGCCCAGCTGGTCACAGTCTTTGCTTACTCAATTCACTCTTGCTTGTAACCAAAGCCGGTGAGTTTGCAAAACTGACATCCCCACCGCAAGCTGGAAGCCAGGAGCCAGCGACGGCCAGACACAGGGTCTCATCCTGCACCAGGAGAGGGCAGCAGCAGCCCAGCCAGCAGCCACCAGCTCCCTTCCCCTCACCCAGTCCCTGCAGCTCCCCAGGCTCCCCTGGATGCTGGGGTGAGCATCCCTGAGCCCCCCAAGGAGAGCATCCCCAGACGCTGGGGAGAGCATCCCCAGGGCCAGCCGGCAGCCCTGCACAGTGGTGGCCGGACCCTCTCAGCCAGCACCAGTGCAGGGTTGTGCCACGCTGGAGCGGTGGAGCTGGCACGGCACAACTAGGGGCTACGGCACGGGCTGAACCTACCTAGGACTGCTTCCTTCAGATGCGTGGAGGCTGTAAAGGCAGCAGCAGCCGCAGCAGCTGCATTTTCGGTCTCCAGTGTGTCTTCGTTTATGTCACCGCTGGTAAGAGAGTCAGAGAAGTAGAGTTAAGCCACGTCGATGTGCCACCCCCACACCCGGTGCCCCATGGAGACATTGCTTCAAAAGTCATTCGGACTACATTTTCCCACAAGAGCTACAAGTCGGCTCTGGTTTTGAGAGGCTCAGTTCCATTTTCCCGTACGGACATGAAGAGCCCTGCAGCAGGCAGGCAGGACCGCTGCCAGCAGCCCGGCTGGCTCTGCCTCGCCTCCCTTTTAATCCCAGCCCCATGGAGCTGCCTCCAGCACAGCCCGTGCTGGGGAGCTGGCGTGGAGGGATGCTGTCAGCACGGCCCCTTGCTTAGAAGTCGCTGCCAGCCTCTGGCAGCTTTGCCCAAGAAGAATTCCCCAGGAAAAACATGTGTGTGAAACTTGCTGCCGCTGTCTGAGCGATGGACTGGCTGAATCCCCCAGTACACGGGATGCTCCCAGGAGCAGGATCTCAAGGAGCCACGCACATGCTATCAGGAGTTCGACAAACCCTAACAGCAGATCTGTGAGCAGAGATAAAATAACACGAGCTATAGACCCTTGCAATCCAATCTCTGAGCCTCTTACAACTCAATATACCCATTAACTAACAGCTGGCTATCCGACTGCTTTCATCCTCCCACCCCGGAGATCTCCAGCTTCTCTCGGTGCTTTGCCGATGGAGACGCACAGCTGGTCCCGCACAGCGTCTGCACCCTCACTGTTCGCCCGTTCCAGCTCTCACAGCGGCGTGGAGCCCCAAGCCCCTCTAACAAGCTTTGGAGCACACTCAGATGGGAAAGGCATTTATGGCTGAGATACAGGACACACTCCTCAGCGCCTCGGCTGGGAGGGTCCTGTGCGAGGGAGGAAGCCCATGCTGGTACCCTTACGGACCCGACCCATGCATCACGGCCAGCTCTCAGTACAAACCATTCCTAATGGGTTTTAAGATGTGTGTTTGGTTTTGTTACTGAAGATGTCTAATTGCTGTAGCAAGCTTGTCCTGCAGGGGCAGGGGACCCAGTTAACTTTTCACGTACTTCAATATCAAAACTTCCTAAGGAAGACCGTAAGGAGAAAATACACCTGAAATCTACCCCAGTTTGGTATCACCAGTGAATGAAAAGAATGGTCCGAGTGACTCACCGGCAACCACGTTTCCCACCCGCAGTGCCACGGGGACAAGCAAATTCAAGAGCAACTGGTTCTTCCATCCTGGTCTCCTAACACACAGCTCCGGGGTGGAACTGCAGTTCAAAGCATCGCTCCCCTTGCCAGCTGCAGGGCAGGTCCTGGTGGGGAGCAGCACGGAGATAAGGGAACCAGCGTGGGCGGCAGCTCAGCCTCCCCGGGTGAGTAACTCGGGAGATGCTGCTGCAGAGAAGCGAGAGCTGAAGGCAGCCCCGGCTGGGGAAGAAAGGCACCGTGGGATGTCACGCTGCCTCTGCAGCTTGCAGCAACTAACAACCCAGAGCCCTGGGAGGGAAAGGTGATGGATAACGCAAAAGGACTCGAGAAGGTAAACTCAGAGCTAACGCCTTTGCATGCAGGAGAATATTACGGCAGTGGCAGCTTGACACAAGAGAAATGGAAGAATTGTAACTTGGTTTTTCTTCATCTTCATCATTTGCTGCTTGGTTCTTGCACTATTCCAGAGGTGTTTGGAGAAAAGCCAGCAACACCACTTCGGCAGGGCACCCCGGCTGCAAGAGGCAGCACCCACCTCTGCCGTGCAGAGCCCGGCACTCCACAGCCCTGACTCTGACCCGCCTCCTCCTGCCACAGACCAAACACCTCCACTGACCTGTCTAGAAGAAACACCCCAGCAGAAAGCCAGCACCTGAAGCAGAACTTCCTCCAGGACTCCATCACATTCACACCGCTCCAAAAATGACCAAAAGGCATGACTGGATTGGGAGAAATAACCCAACCCACATCTTGCACCTCATCCCCCAGAGAAAAACAAACCAACCAACTTCAACAACTTGTATGAAAAATTCAAGCAACTGAAGTCTGTGACTGGAGGGGGGCGGGGAGGGGGAAGAGAAAACTGCAAAAAAAGGTGAGTTTCTCCACACTGCTTCCCCCATCCCATTCCAGAGGTACAGACCAAGGCAGATGCAGGAGAAAACTCAAACCAAGCCCCAGCACGCATCCCACCAAACCGGTCCTGCCTTCGCCGGTTGCCATGACGAAGCCGGGGGAGGATGGCTCTCATCTTCCTCCCCGGGAGGATCCATAAACCCGATGGGAGGAAGAGAAGAAAGTGCGTGCTGATAAAGCAGCGGGCTCGTGTCTCCTTTCTCCTCCACTCCTGCCTCGCCTGGAAACTTGAGAGAGAAAAAAAGTCTCCACCAGAAACTTGCGCTGGGGATGCTGATCAGAAACACAGGCATCTCATCAGAGCACCGAGTACAGGTCCCTTCCAATCACAGATGAAAGAGAAAAGCTTCTTGCTGATTATTACTATTTTCCCATTTCCCTCTGCCTTTTCCAGTCAATCTTAAAAACACGTGAACTAATTAACCATTGGTTGTATTTATTTTTTTTAAACTGCAAAACCATACCCAAAGGAACACTAGAAAAAGGCATCGACCCCCAAGCTGAGTTCGGTTTCTAAGTGCCACATAAGACAAGTTGAAAGCCCGTTCAAAGCCCGTTCCCCGTGTGAACGGTGACCGAGCCAAAGCCGAGGCATCCCAGCCCACACTTGCAGCCACTTTCCTCACGCTGGCTGGGGCTGCAAAGGGAAAACAGAGGGAGATGGAGCCAGTGCTGCTACAGCATCTCCCCGGGAGAGCGGAGCCAACCATCCAAGGCTACGGAGAGACCGTGGGTGGCTCGTGCTGCCGCCCAGCACCAGCCCCACAGCCCTGCTCGGCGAGGGGAGCGCCAGCAGCCGGCACAGCGGGAGTCAGGTGGGTTTTGATCCACGAGCTGGAGATCCACGTCCTTCCCGTCAACTCTGGAGCACAGGGGAGCGAGGAGCCTGCCTGCTGGCCCTTCTCCAGAGAGCTGCATGGAAAACCCTCAGGGAATCTCTTAATGCCTGCTAAGATGGGCTCCACTTGTAGCTGAGACTAAATAAAAATCATCCGCTCTCTGCTGTGCAGAGCTGTCCTGCTCCTGACCATCCAGGGGACACTAGGAGGATGAAAAAAGCATTTCCAGAGAAAAACAGGAGAGGAAATAAGAGCAAAAGGAAGCCAAACTGATTGAGCCAGCCTCTGCCATGATCCATGCTCCCAGACAACACTGTGGCACACCACATTAAAACCAGAAACCACTCTGCATCCAAGAGCTGCCACATCCCAGGTTTCACATCTGGCTGCTTCTCCACCAAGGGAGCTATGGAAGTCACTGTGGGCCAGAAAACAAGAGGAGCAGAGTCTGTCTTCCTCACCATCACCCATCACTCTCGGAAGCACTCACAGACCTGGGATGCAGAGGAGGAGCAGGCCAGCTCCTCTGCCCACCCCACGCTGTCGGCTCTTGCTGCTGCCTGCCCCTGCCCGACCCCTACCAGAAGTTCATTTGTTAATGAGTTTTATACAGCAGAACAAGGGGAATGGCGCCACGCTGTAACGTAAAAGCTGTGCCCTGCCCCGAGCCACAGGAACCGACACAGACACGGCAGAGCTTATTTGAGGAAAGGAGACAAATGTCTCCTTTTTGTGGGGAGCAATAAACAGCTGCTCGCTACCCTTTTACCAAGTGCAGGGACTTCTGGATCAGAGCTGCCTGGATCCAGCTCCAGGCGTGAACTTGGATTCTCTGCCCACCGAAAGCAAAGCACTAGAATGTCTCTGGGCGCCGTCCCGTGAAAGACTGGAGAGAAATAAAGCAAAGAGCCCATCGCTACATGGGCCTTCAAGGTACCAGCCAGGCATTCTGGCCGCGGGAGCAAAGACTTGACCGACCTACAGCTGAACAGACCAGACCTGAACGAACAGCAGTCCCAGATCTGAAACGCCAACAAAAAAGGCAGAATTGGGCAAAACAGCAGCACTTCAAAAATCAGACATATTTGTTCTGGGTTTTTTTGAGCAGTTCCTCTCCATTCAATGCCGCTTGGCATCAAGGGCAGCGCTCTCACTCCTGTTGCCAGCAGCGGAGGTTCCTGCGGAGCTTTGCAGGGGAGCCCTGCTGCACCGTGCTCACCACGATGCGGACAGACTCATCTCTTGGAGGTACGCAGCTCAGAGAAGCAATCATGAAAAATAGCAGAAAAACATTGATTTATCTACTAGTGTCCTGTTCCAACTGGATTGGCCGTCCTTTCCAACACCTATATGCACTCAGAAAAGATGGTTTGGTTTTGGGGTTTTTGCTGGGTTTGGGTTTTTTTTAAAAGATATTTTCCTCCATCCATCCAAAACAAGCTGTCTCATTGCTTTTTATTCTGGTAAGACCAGCTTAAACCCACCAGTGGCAACTCATCTTTAACAGAAAAAGCAGAGCCTGCTCTCTAAGCTCGGAGCTGCAGAGCCCACAGCCCTGGGCACAGCCCCAGGGGCATCAGCGAGGACGTAACGAGGAACCGGAGATTGCCCAGGCATCGCTGAGGTCCCCACTGCGAGAAGTGGCACAGGAGTAAGTAGTAGGTGATTAAATACACCCAGCCCAGCTGACTACAACCGCGGGTAGGAGATTTTCCAGCACGTCACTTGTATGCTGACCCCATCTCTTACCTGTGCTGGGACAGGTTGGTGGTGACCAGCACCGTCTTCACCTCCTCCACGCCGCCTCCATCCACTGTGCCATCAGGCGTCGTCACCACCACCACCTCCTCCATGTGAACGCTGACGTCCGGAGTTGCCATCGTGAGGCAGGAGCGGGCAGCGATGGGCAGCCAGGCGGGAGAGCCCTCGGTCACCAGCTGCCTGCGGAGAAACAAGGAAAAGTCACGTGTCAAAAGGTCTCCCTGCTAAAACTGGTCACGGAAAAGACCATCGGTACGGTGGGAGCAAGAGGGCTGCAGAGAATCCGTGCTCCTGAGGAGAAGGGGATGAGCAAATCCTCAACTGCTGCATCCCAAGAGGGATGGAGGGGGGCTCGTAACCCAACACAGGCGGGGTGAGGGTGACGGGCGCGGGAAGGGACTGGGGCGCAGGTGGTGAGGGGTGGAACACGGTAGCAGATGGGAAGCAAAAAAAATGGTCCTGGCATTCACCAAAAACTCTACGAAGAGACACAGTTTGAAGGTATCTTTCCAAACGTATTTCAAACTATCTCAGAAGGATTTTGTGCTGCCGGAGGAGCTCATCACTGTCTCCTCCACGGTAGGAATGGGGACTTCCCCCTCGTCCAAAGTCACACCAAAAAAAAAATCAAATTAAGAAAGCACTTCAAGCCTGCAGAAACAAAGTGACAGCTGAAAACTATTTTAAAGTGCCTGTTTCTAATAAATCAGCCATAGATTTAAGACAGCATTTAAAACTGACTTCAGTGCCCACTGCTGCAAAGCCACTATTTCATATGCAAAAAGAAACTTGGAAAAAAACCCACCCCATAGTTAACTAAAGGCACAAGGAGCTGTGTATCTTTATGCTCTCATGGTTGCACTACACCGCCAGCTGCTCCAGCCTTCGTACCCAGAGCACGACGTCACCCAGGAGGGTAAAGCCCCGGTCCCTCGGGGACACCATTGCCCACCTCTCCTGCCAGCTCACGCCCTGCAACTGAGTCTGTGCCAGCTTCCCTGGGGATTTTAGGTAACCGTAGAATAAAAAGCAGTTTTAAGCCATTCAAGCAACAGGACAGGAGAGATCAGACAAGGAAATAAATATTCTTTACCAACACATGCGTATACATGCATATATAAACATCCTCCAAACACCCGTATTATTGTTCGTGTTACAAGGAGGGCATGATAAACTTAGCATACATTATTTAGAGCCATAAAACTCTTTGCAAATCAGCTCCATGAGTGAACCACGTCTGCAGTTCCCCCAAACACCTGCGCAGCACCCACTTGCAAGCGAACACCCAGGTATCGAGGGTGACCACGAAGCATCTCCCACGGCACTGCTATCTCCCGTAGCGCTGGTGCAGCCGTGCGAGTGCTCCTCTTGCCAAGCTCCGGCCGCTCAAGCTCCCGCGGGGCAGCGCTGCCCGGGCTCAAGCCGCAGTGTGAGCTCCTGCTCTGCTCACGGTTTTGTGTTCGGTCACCCGAGCAGGACCAGAACCCACTGCTGCTCCTCTGCAGAACTTTACTTCAAGCTGAGAGCTCGCTCACGGCAGCCTGCGTAATGCTTTCATCACATGGGAAAGAAGGAAGGGGAAAGAAATTTTCCTGGAACTTGGGGTTTCTCAAGCAACGTCCCCACTCACGTACGCGCAGCAGCAGGACCTCTGTCACGTTCCGGAGTGGTGGCACGGTGGAGGAGCTGCTTGGCTCCCACCACCTTCCCTGGGCCACCATCGGAGCCATGCGCTGACCTGACCCTGCAACGCGATCCGTGGCCCGTAGAAACTCCTGCCCTGACCCAGGCAGAGAAGATCTCGTGAGAAGATCTTCCGCTTCGTGGAGGCCACGGGGTTTATCCGAGCCAAACAGCTGAAGGCGAGGACGGGTCTCTCCAAGACAGCCCAGCGTGAAGTCACCAACAGAACCAGTTTAGTTTTTGCAGCAGCAAGGAACAAAGCAAGGGCAGCCAGACCAAGGGCAACGTGAGAGAAACAGGAGGTTTTGCTACAAACCAGGATTTTAAGGATTGCAGAACCAGGCAGGGTTGCAGCGTGCGAGCCGCGTGCCTGCTCCCTGCTTCCCGTCCCCCTCGCTCCTGCACCAGGACAGCAGCTCCCTGCGGCAGCCGCTGCCTTTCATCGGGATAAAAAGCCCGCTGGGTGCTGCACATCGGTGTACAAAGATGCAAAACATAGTGCAGGTGCTCAGCTGCGTTCAGTTTAAGTACTGCAATTTTTTTCTGTTGCTCCATCCCTACACCTGTCTTTCATTTTGGGGTAAAACCCTTCTTGCAGCGTTAGCGTCACCTGCGATGGCCTCTGCCCGGGTGCCCGGTTTCGGGATGCTCCAGATATTCCACCCAGCTCCCGCCAGGGCTGACAGACGGCTGGCTGCACGGGCACCGCAGGAAGGCTTCAACTCCACGAGCACACGTTGCTCAGATCCCTTTGGGCACGAACCAGTGCGGGATGGGGAAAAACTGGGCTGAAAGCACAAGTAATCGTCAGCAGCGGGGTGCAGCAGGGCAGCTGGAGGGGGACGAGGGCTGGCAGGAGCACCCCGGCTCTACCTGGGCTCGGTGCACGTCCCTCCTGGGGCACCTCGGATGGCACCGAGCAAGCCTCAGTGGCTGCGGGAAAGATTTGAGGGTGAGGTAGGAAGAAAACAAAACAAAAAAAAAGGCAAAATGAAAAAAGGCAAAAAAAAATAAATGCAAAAACATTGCACCACTCAGAAAGGAGGGGGAGATTTTTGGGGTGCACTGTCAGGGGAGGAGGGCACACAGCTGGGTTCCCGCAGCGTGGGGAGGAGGGGGCCTGGGGGGACAGGGGGTGCATGTGAGGAGCGCACCGGGCGCACGGGGGAGCGAGCAAGGGGGGTGCGCAGAGGCAGGGGGGCGAAGGTGCGCGTGCGGGGAGGGTGCACGGTGGGGGGACAAGCACGGGGGGTGCACAGAGAGGAAGGTGCGTGGGGGGGCTGCACGAGAGTGCAGCGAGAGGGAGTCCATGGGGAGGGGGCTTCACCAGGGGTGCAGGGGGGTCGCACAGTGGGTGGGGTGTTGCACAGATGTGGGGGGGGTGGGGGGGGGCACACATGAGAGTGCAAGGAAGGCACAGAATGGCTGGACAGGGGTGCACGGAGGGGCGGCTTCACGGGGGGAGGGGGGGACGAGACAGTGCAGCACGGGGGTGCGCGGGAGGTGGGCTGCACGGAGGGGGGGTGCACGGGGGGGCTGTGGCTGCACAGGCGGGGGGCGCATATGGGGGGGGGAGGCTGCATAGAGGGGGGCGCACCGGGGAAGGCTGCCCAAAAAAGGGGTGCGCGGGGGTGGGGGGTGCGCGGGGGTGTCGCCGCGCGCAGGGCTCCCCCAGTACCGGGGGGGTGGGGGGGGGTGGGCTGGTTGCGCTCCGCGTGGCGCCGCGCGGGCGGCCGGGCTGGGGGTGCCCCCCCCGCGCGGCGGGGCGGCGCGCGCGCTCCCGCCGGCGGCGCCGGGCGCGAGGCCGGCGGGAGGGGGGGGGGGGGGAGAAGGGGGGGGCGCGTGGGCGCGCTCACGCTGGCAGCGCCGGGCGCGCGGGAGGGAGGGAGGGAGGAGGAGGAGGAGGAGGACGGGGGGGGGGGGGGGGGCGCGGGGCGGGCGGGCGGCCGGGCGCTGCCGCCGTCTCCTGCCGCTGCCGTAACGTCCTGACGCTCCGCAGGGACCCGCCGGCCGGACGGCGCGTGCGGAGGCCCCGCGGCCGGGCGGCGCCGGGCCCGGCGCTTACCTCAGGCCGGGGTCCCGCTGACCCCGCTCCGGTTCCGGCGGCGGGCGCTCCGGCTGGGCGGCGGGCGGGCGGTGGGTGCGGGGAGGGAAGGGAGGCAGGGTGGGGGGGGTGGGGGGGGAATGGGGGGGGGGGGGAAGCGGGGCTCAGCCGCGCGCGGCTCTCGGCCCCGCGCAGGCGCACGGCCGGGCCCGGCTCCCGGGACTTATTTCGCGGGGGCGCCGCGGCCCGAGCTGCCTGTGAAATAGGTGCCGGGCCGGCGTAGCGCGCCTGCGCGCAGGCGGCGGGCGGGGGACGGGGGACGGGGGCAAGACAAGCGATGGGATCCGTTGCTGCGCCGGCACCCGCCTCCGTGGGGGATCCCCCGGGTCCTGCGCGTCCCCCGGGGCCCTGTGTCCTCCCCGCGCCCTGCATGCTCTCTGCGGCCTTGCGTGCCCCCCACCCCCGTGTCTCCTGTGTCTCCCTCGCCATGCGGGCCCTTGCACGCCCCCCGTGTCTCCTGCGTGTCCGTGTCCCTCTTCCCCCATCCCCCCCCCGGGCCCTGCGTGCTTCCCCTGGCTCCTCGCATGCAGCTGTACGTGACCCCCTGGGGCCTGTGCACGATGCCCTCCCCTTGCGTGCAGCCGGCGTGCTCGTGCTCCCTGGGCCCCCAAATGTGTGCAGGGCCCCCCCCCCAGCCCAGGCCGTGGGTGCACTGGGTGCACCTTGGCGTGTACGGCCCCCTGCCCCCCGAGGCTGTGTGTGCGCCTGAGGCCAAGCGCAGTGGGGGTGCTGGGTGTGTATTTCGTCCCTCGCTCCCCGCAGGTGTGTGGGTGCGTGGACGGGAATCGGGTGCCTGCTGTTCGGGAGCGCGGAGCTGCGCTTGTGCGTGTGTTTTATAGGGGGCTGGGGAACTTTCAGTACCTGCCTTTGCCATTGGGGCACAGCGTGTACCAGTCCCCGCAGCGTTTTGGGGTGTCCTGCACGCAGCCCAAGGCATTTCTGCCCGGTGGCAGGCACGCACTTGCTCCCTTTTGCCCAGACTCTCTGCTTGGGCCCAAGCAAAGGGCCAGGCTGTGCAGGCTGCCTGCCCGTGCTGCTGGGCTGCAGGCTGCCAGGGTTCAGAGGAGACATCAAGGTGTCATCGGTGACCTTCCAGCCTCTCCCTCCCTGCGCTGGGACTGGCCCCCAGGGAGAGCTTCAGGCATCTGCTTTCCAATGGGTGTTTCACTCGTGTTTACAGTACATGGTGCAGCCCTTCGAGAGCTCCGCAGCGCTGCTTTGCCTCTGATTCAAAAGGCCTAATAAAAGCTACAGAGATAAAGAAGCTCTCTGAGGACTCTTTTACTGTCCTTATCAGCAATGAATTACAAAAGAAGAGATAGAAAAGTGTGTTTTGCACCTGGAGGAGAAAGTGGCCGTGTCTGTGGGGGTGTTTAGATTCAGCAGCGGTTTTTCATGCAGGTCAGGAGTGTTCTGCACAGGTTTGCTCCATTACAGAGCCCCTTTTGCCCGAGATGTCTGCCAGCTGTCCCTGAGCTTTGCAAACTCTTCGGTAGGTGTCCTGTGCAAAGGTTGTTTAGTGACGGAGAAGTGCCGCTGTCCCTGGAAGGAGGGGGGCTCTGCACAGCACGCGGGGGGTGCAATGTGCTCGGGCACTGTACAACGCTGCAGTGCTGCCGTTTGATCCGGGGTCAGTGATTCCTGCCTGTTGCAGAGCCCAGGAGCCATCCCCAAGCTGCTGCACCTGAGACACGCTGCTGCATATCGGCACTAAATATCATGCTGCAATTCTGCTCTCTGGGGTTTCCCTCGGCCACCTCGAGCTCTTGCAGGTTTTGGGTTAATTTCTGCTGTTTCTGGGCTTACCCCGCAAGCTGTGCCCGTGAGGTCCGAGGTTTGAAAGCCGTACAGTGATTTTTCAGGAGGACAAGTTGTGCGATCGCACCGCATTGCACTCTTTCTGCAAGTGGGTGGTTAACACGTTCTGAAAAAAGGAAGAGGCAGACCAGAGGCTCTAAAAGTTGTGAATCCATTTTTGAAACTCTCAATGTGTTTTAGTTCTTTTGGCTTTTTGCAGCTCCTTGGTGAGTGGCTTTTTCTGCCTTGCATTCAGGTGCTGTGGCTGGCCTGTCGCATGTGCGCTTGGTCTGGTTAGCAGTATTTTTTTGCATTAATTTCTAATGAACCCAACCGATAGTGGTTTATTTAGTGCTTATTTTTTCAAAGGCTCTTCCTTTTCTTTTCCCATCCTCCCCATCCAGACCAGCCCTGCCCGATAACCAGCTGCTACCTCTATTTCCCTCACGTTCCTTCCTGCTTTCCAGTTTACCCAAGCTAATGCTCATTAAAGTTATTCTATTTCTTTTCCTTCTCCAAGATAACCAGCGGTAACCGGCAACGTTAATTCACCCGCTAGAAATTGTGGAGCCCTTTTCCAGGGAAGCCTGTCTGCATTTCCACCAGGCTCGGTGTCAGCGGCTCCCTGGGGACCTGCCCTGGCAGCTGTGTCCTCGAGACCTAAGCGGGGCTGGACGGGGCGGATAAAAGGTCCCTCTGCCACCATCCCTCTGCCACCGTAACCGGCTCCCGACGGAACCTAATGGCAGAGGCGTTATAAAGGTTACCCACTGTGATGCTGCCCTGCTCCAGTTTTCCCAGTAGCTGGTGGCCTCTTGCAAAGCAAAACTCTGCTTTTGCTGTCAGACGCTGGGACACGGGAACTTCCCCGGGCTCCTGCCCAGCACCCACGGCCCGGAGGAATTCAACCTTATCTGCACCTCGCTGCTCCCGGTCCGCGCCTTTATCGGTTGGCAGGCTCCTCACAACCCGAGTGCCTGGGGGGGTTGCTGAGAAAGGACGGCCTGTTATTTTTCAAACCTTTAGCAAATTACTCTGCAAAATTTTATTTTTTTTTCTTTTCCCCTGCCCAGATGTGCTTTTGTATTTACCTTACCAGAGCTGCTGTTCTCATCCCTTCTGCTCACTCAGACACGGCTCAGGCACTTTGTAGGGATCCTTCCAAGAGTTAATTAGGATATTTTGCTTTGTTGGCCTGGTTTTGGCCTTGGAAGAAGCATTTTGGTGGGTGATACAGTCTGGTCCAAGACTTCAGTATCGTGTCTTTAAGCCCTCTCAGTGCTGCCTGCAAGCGCTGGGCCCCTCGGGGCTGCCTGTGTGGGCAGAGGTTGGAGGGCGGTGGGAGCCTCTCTGCAATGCCTGCCTGCTGCTCCTGCCCACCCTCTCCCCAACAGATCCCATTCCTCTGTGGTTTTCTCCTTCAGATCACAAGAGGATGTAGGATCTGACTTGAATTACCTAGTTAGAGGGTGATCACGCTTGGTCTCTCTTATATATCTTGAATTTTGTGGCACTGAGGCACTGTGACTATTTTCCTAAGACAAATGCAGAGGCTTACTTTACTACATCCACTTTTTTAAAGAGCACGGGTTAGTGGTCTACAGCAAACCTCAGAAGAAAAGCGAGCAACGCTGCATTTGCAGTTAAGTCGTTATCTCTAAAATCAGGAAGGTCACGCTGCAAAAATAGAATTCCTGTTTGTGCGGGCGGCAGCGTCCTGCGCACACATGGGAAGAGCATCGGGCACAGGCTGCTTGGCCACCGCCGCGACGCCGATGAGGTGATGGCTCCAGCACTGTCCTCCCCGCTCTTACAGAAGAGCTGCCCTGGGAATTAAAATTTACCACCTCCTGCCTTCCCCTGGGTTTAGCTTCTCGTACACCAAGGTGGGGGATCCTTTCCACAGCAGCTGGTGGAGCGGCCAGGCACCTTCCCCTCGGGTGTCCTTGTGGTTTACGAACCTCCCAGTTGCAGCTTTTGGGGCATTTTTGTGTATTTGGCCCCAGGGATGTGATTTGGCCATGCAAGCTCTCCCAGGTTAGGGTCCCTTCTTGGGAACCACAGCCCCGCTCCCCCCCCCCACCCCTGCCGTGTTCAGCCCAGGGGGAAGGCTGGATCGTTTGTCAGGAAAAGCTCGTTAAGCAATCAGTGGATCTCTTTTTAAAAAGAAGCTCACGTGTTTTCCAGAACTGGATTTATTGTAATTGTCATATCTTTTTCGATCTTCCTCTGTAAAGACTTTGCATACCCCCACCTTTCCTGCTGCAAGGGATGTCAGCAGCACCCTCATTCAAGCATTTTATTTTTTTTTTTCCTTCTGACAATGGTGATAAACTATGGATCTCCACATCTTTTATGCTGGGTTCAAAGTACTCATTTAGCATACAGATGCTTAACGTCTATTTTCTTAAATCTTCACGTCAATTTTCCAGGTAATGCTATTAGTATTCTCACAATACAAAGAGAAGCCTCAGAACTAAAACAATCCATTTATGGAGAGAGACAGACATGTATGGTTCCATACCAAGTTTATTTCTTTTTTTTTTCCTTTTTTTTTTTTTTCATAATCACTTCTTTTGCACAACAACAACCTCAAGTTGACAATGAAATGCACGCGGTAGACCGAAGGGAACCGGACAAGGCTCTGTTAGTGATGGAAAGTCCTTCCACGACACCGCGCCAGCTCCCCACCCGGCTGCCCACCCGGCGTGAGCAAAGGTGGCCCAGGCTGCGGCCGGAGGAGCGAATCCTGCCCGGGAGGGCAGCCGGGGTGCTGAGCCCTGGGGTTACGGCTCAGCCCCGCGGCCACGCAGTCATCTTCCAAACCTCTGCCTGCAGCCCTGGGCCGGTTTGTTTCCCCTCGGGTGGGCAGCTGCGTACCACGACTCGGTACTTTGGTACTTTCCATTTTCAGAGCACTTCAGAGACGTGGATGTGTTGGCTCTCTCGCGGTCCCCGTGGGGTAGGGAGTGTCCGTGTCCCCTTGTCAAGGGCGGGGGGAACTGAGGGACTGGAGGTGCCGGGGCTGGGATGCCCGGCTGCCCCCCGTGCCTGGGTCCCACCGCCCCGGCAGCGGGTGGGAGGAGCTGCCTCCCTGCACCCCGGGGACCACGGAGCACCCAAGCGTAGGCGTTGGCCAGTGCTCCTCTTCTGCTTTACTTAAAGACAACTGACTACAAAGGTGGAGTTTATTGGTCTTACTATGTCATCTCATCCCTAGCATGGATAGTAAGAAATCTCTAGCACCGTAAACAGCCATTCCCTGACTCATTTCAAGTGGTATAAGAGTGTATGTGCATATATCGTTTCCACGTATGCATTTCTGTGCGCGTGTGCACAGCTGAGTGCACAGCCACTGCGAGGGAGGAAAGTAATGCAGCGGGACGGAATTGAACGAACCCCATGAGACAGGCTTTGCAGAGCCAGGGCCAGAGAGTCACACCGGGCTAAGCGAAAGCAAGCAAGCTGAAGTTTACATTTTAAAAGGAGCAGCAATACCGACCTACCCCCAAGGCAGGATGCATGCAATCGTGAACTGCCACCACCCCTGGAAGGCCAACTCAAAGGTAACCCTGTGTCTGGGTTAGAGCAAGATTATTTTATGACTCAAAAATAATAGGGACTAGGCTCAGTCCAGCAGTCTGGGGGGGCCAGCATCCTTGAAAGCACCCATTTTCGGACGGAGCTGAGCTCTTTGCTGTAAGGGTTAATGTGAGCGCAGAGCTTCAATCTGGGATACGAGGCCGGTTGTCCCAGCTCCCGTGCAGCTTCGCTCGTCACCTGGCTGGTGGCACTGGCTGGGAACTCATTTAGCTCCAGCTTCTCTGTCTTACTCAAATCAGAGGCCCTTCTCCAAGACAGCTCTTTGAAAAGTGTACGCATGCATGTAATAAATTGTCACCATCTTGTCTTTCCTCCCTCACACAACTGCAAACATTTGTGGTCCAGGCAGGGATGCTGCCGGCTGCCTCGAGGATGCTCTCCCTACCAGGCACAAAGTCTCGTGTTCATATGCTGCTGCAAAAATGTGGCTGTTAGCTGTCCTTACAAACCTTGATTCCTAAACGTCTATGGCAATCAATGAAGAAGCTCAAGCCCTGCCAGAAGGAAGGTGGCCCCGGGAACTGGGGGGTTGCATGCCATGTCCATGACTGCGGTACGTGGGAACGGTCCGAGAATCACAGAGGCTGGGACGGTAAGGATGTTAATGAGGATACTTAATTAGTCTCAATTGAGGCATGAAGTATGCTGCTGCACAGAACCATTAGCAACCCTGGGATGTGGAAAGGCATGAAATAATGGTGATCCTGGACCATGCCGCGTGCTGCCGGTCAGGCACGGCACCGCTTTAGCTGCTGGTGCCGGCAGCACCGTCCCTGCAGGTTTGGAGCAGCTCAGTGGGTGGGTGAACATCCCTCATCCAGCCAAAACCGCGGGAGGTGGGGCGTGCAGCCAAAGCAATCACACATTTCCCTGATAGCGTCCAGTGGCACTGGACAAATGTCAAGCTCCCCAACATCCCTACTACATTCATCTGCACCGGACAAACATCGCTCTGCTACGCCTAAAGCATCTGGCCCCATGGATGAGGTTGTTTCCTTGGCAGGACGCATCTCAGCAGCAGTAACAGAGCCGGTCCCCTGACATTACCGATGCAAAACTCTCCCTGCACATCCTGCTCCTCTGACGCAGGAGCTTACCCTGCAGTAACACGTTTTCCAGCCACATCCACTGTCCCTCACAGCACCGACCCGACGGAGGTGAGAAAAATGAGTTTCCCAGTGCTCACACCTGCATGAGCACCGTGTGCTGGGCCACTCTGCTGTGCGTTTCCCAGGGGATTTTTTTTCCCAGTCGAAGCTATTGCAAGAATAAGTCCCCACCTGAGATCCAGGTTGGTCTCCAGGGAGGGGAGGAGAGCGGGCGCGGGACAGCACAAAGGACCGAGATGGAAGATCCAGGCAGGAACCGAGTCCAGAGACTCAGCAGCTGTTTGGGGAGGACGGCTCTAACCAGCACAACCTGCCACCGACCGCTCCTTCGTCAGCACACGCCAAACCTCACAGCTCCTCCAGCTTCCCCTGGGGCTGCGGGGAACAGCCTGGACCTCCCTCCCCCCAAAGAGGTTTGGGTTAACACTAAATTATACGCACTGGCACTGAAGCATCACCTCTATTCCACCTCTCAGCCCTTCCTTCTCCTCCCCTCACGAGGAGCAGCCCGTCCCCGCTCTCACCGCCCTGCCCGCAGGACTCAGCTGCCTCCGGCTCCCGACTCCCTGATTTTCCAGCTGCTCTCTGGTCCGGCATCCCACACCGCCGGCACCCTGCCTTCACCCGGCCCAGCCTCTGACTCCTCCTGAGCCCCATGGAGGGAGTGAAAACGGTCATTTCTCTTGTTTTAAACTCCTGCTCATGAGTACAACATTTCTGATAATAATAATCATAATAATCATAGTACTAAAAACATTATTTACAACAAGCTCCAGGTCAGAATTACACACCAAGCAAACACTCAGCACCACAGAGAGTAGGACAGGGTTAATATCTCGCAGATACCTTCTCAGATCCCACCAACGCGGGACACAGACATTTGACAGTTTCAACCATTTCTTACACACAAACATTTCGTTTAAATTACTTTTAAATTTTTTTTTTAAACTTTTTAAAATTTCTTGTCACTATATGAATGAGGTGATGCTGGCGGTGATGCCGCGCTCTACACAGATGCTTATCTAAGACAGCTGCTACTATAAACTGATCGTTAGCTACTGTTAAGAAATTCAACCCTCAGTTTCCTTCTCTTTTCCCTCTTCGCCCTAATTTTTTTTTTTAATTTTTTTGTGTGTGTGTGTCACTGACAGTGCTGGGGATTTCTAACAGTCCTGTCCTCCCCCCAGCCCTTACTTTGGGAGTAAGGTAGCCCTTCCTTTTAGGAGCAGAGTGTCCCCAAACATCAAACTGTGGCCATTGAGGGATCTCTCCCAAATCCAGCTGGGACTCCTGGGGAGATTAGCAAAGAGCCCCGGGATTTGATCTCCAGCTGCTGCTGCTCTTTGGCTTTCCGTGGGGTTTCTGCAACCACCTGATGCTCACCCCAGGCCGTAATCAATTTTTTACCTAATTAAAGCACAGGGTAGACAGAAAACTTCAGCTTCTGACAAGACTCAGCCATGATTTCTTTTTCTGAGGGGTGGAAAGGCAAGGGCGTCGTTACTCCCCGAGCAGACCCCTCGTTGCTGCCTGGCACCGCCGGGCAGAGCACGGTCCCTGGGGAGCCCTGGGCTGGGCTGTGCCCATGCCCCGCTGCCGGGCTGCCCACGCACACTTCTGCACCCCTCGTTTGCTTAAATTACTCCCAAAGGCTCCTGCAAAGCCCACCACAGGAGTCCTTCATCCCACCCACAGGATGGCTCTTTGGAGGCACAGCGTGCAGAGGACACCAGTTACTGGTAATGAAGCGACCCGGTGCCTTGGATGCCCCTTTGGTTTATTCTGGGGTCTGAGAGGGCAGCGCTGCCCCGGTGTAAACACCATCCAGCACCCTGCGCTGCCCACCCTGCTGCCGCCTCCCCGAAACACTGCACCGCTCTGTTAAAAAAATAACAAGCCAGTAATCTCTAAAGCACTGGTCAGAGGGGAATTCTTGTTACCTTCTGCCTCAAATGAAAGCAGCTTCCACTGACTCCTCTGCAAAACCTTGCCGCAGGATCGTGCTCCTGCAGAGCTGAGTCCCCAGCATCGCGTCCTACGAGGCCCCGCTGGCTGGAAGGTGGCCATTCCCTGCTCTTCAGACGCAACATTTCCTCTTAGTTTTTCCAGGCAGAAGCAGAGCTGGGGCAAGGTGAGCAGGTCTGTGGATCTCAGCAGGAGGATGGCAGCCCCTCGCAGTGCGTGGTGGCTGCTTGGACCTTGGTCACCTCCATAAGCTGTGACACTAGAAGATGAGGAAATCCATGGGCTTTGACAGTCACCTGTTTAGATCAGACATTACTGCCACCCTTGCATGTTCTCTGCTCATCCCTACCTCCATCAAGAGACAATTTTTTCTTAAAAATAGGCCTTGAAAAGCTAAAGATAAACAAGGAATGAGCATGGGGACATCTCTTCACCCTTACTGCAGAATTGCTTCCCTCTTAGCTCCCTCTGATCCAAAGCCGCAGGCCAGCTGGCGTGCCCTGCCTCCCAGGGTGCTGCCGGTGAGCCAGAGCTCTGCGGCTCATCTGGCAACCTCTGGTCTTGGTGTCTGCCCTGTAATGGCACCAAAGAGTCACATCCATCTTTGGAAAGAGGGAAGGATGATTATTCTGTTCGCTAAAAGGCTATTTCACAACCATGCACCGTCTCTATTGGATTTGCTTTCTTACTGGAGTCAAATCTTGTGTTTTGGGAGCGCTGCAGAGCCCACAGACTGAGCACCCTCTCCCAGGGCTCCCACAGAACTGGAGATGCAATCGCCATCTGCGGTTCTCCCGGGCTGCTCGGCCAAGGCCTCTCGGTCCCCGCTCTGCCAGGGAGAGGGCGGCTCAGTCTATGGGCTCCTCAGCCCGCAGCCAACCAGGGCATCAGGCGGTGCCTGCCGTGACGGGGACCTTCCGTGACGTAGGACCCAGCACCGAGCTCTGGGTGGAGACCCTCGCCTATTTTCACACGGGCTATCAAAGAATTGTCCAAAGATGAGGATTTTGGGTCACTGCCTGCCTGGGCTGGCTCCAGATACAGCCAAGAGATGGGGGTTCTGCACATCACGACTCCTGAGCCACCCCATCCTTCTCGTTCCTCTCTCCTACCACTGGCAAACATGGGGCTGTTCCCTATTCCACTTCACACACAGAATTATCATTTACTTCCCATTATCCTGCTGGAACTGATATTTGGCTTAGAGCAAACACCAAGAGGAGTAAAAGCCCTGGATAAGAAATCCGTATCTCTGTGACACTGCTGGTTGAATTTATTAATATCTTATTTTTTTTTTTTACATCAGTTTAAGAAATATTTTTTTAAAAAAGGACAAAACCCTCCAAAGAAGCTGTTTGACTGATCGATTCTCTATTTCATGTGAACTAGTTGCTATTCTGCTTAGAGGTCCCTATGATCTGTGACTCCCCACAAGTACTGACGATTAAGGATGCAGAGATAGAGAAGCGTGTAGCTGGGGGACGAACATCAGGGAAGGCGGGGGGGGGGGGGGAGGGATGGAGAACCAAATGTTGCATCTAGACAAACAAAATAAAATGTGTTGGTTGGTCGATTGGTTGGTTTGTTAACAGGAATCAGGTGCTAGATGTGTAGAAAAGCCCTTTATCCAGAGATCTCCTCCCGCTGTTCCTTGTTCCTGCGAACTTCAGCTGCGTGCAGTTCCTGCAAAGATGGGAGAGACGACACCAGGCTAACACTTTCTGCTCTTGCAATCTCTATTTCCCTTCTCTCCTGCACACAGGATTTGCACCAGACAAAAAAAAAGGACCAGTTTCCCGTCTGACACACCCCGAGGACAGTGGGTTACGCCTGCAGGGAACGAAACATTTAATCTGCGGGAGCCCGGGGGTGATGCAAACCTACAACAAACGTGCTCATGGCTCCACTCTTCTGCAAAGCCCTTCAGCCACGCAGCCCCTGGACATGGAGTGGGCCTGATCCTCTGCCTTTCAGCTCGCACTTATCAAGATCAGCCAGATGGTATTTTCTCTACTGACCTCAAAGGATACATCCCCCCTTCTCGTGCTGCTCCGGAGCGGAGCTGCTCCACAGCCCGCTTTCCACCAGCAACAAAACACCCACTCCCTCGTGCCCATCGTTCTGGGGTGACCCCTCAAGGATCAAACCCCAACCCCCCCCCCCCCAGGCATCAAACCCAGCCCTCTCCCAGGGCATCGCACTCGCCTTCTCGCGGAGCCGCTCCCTCAAGGCGGCGAGATGTGCTTCGCGGATCTCCCTGCTCAGCTCCATCTTGTAGTTGAGCTTCTCCTCGGCCAGGCGGCTGAAGTTGTTGTTCTCCTCCAGCGCCTTGTGCAGCACCTCCCGCTCGTGTTCCCGCTTCTCCGCCAGCTGCTTCAGCACTTGCGCCTCCTGGGTCTGCAAGGCGTCGGGAGGGGCACGTAAGGCAACTGAAGAGGCTGTTCTAGCCTTCGACTCCCCAGAGAGGCTTTCTGACCACCTCCTCTGCTGAAAAGCCCGCTACCACCCCCCTCCATCCCATAACACTCTCCCTTGGAAGACGCTTTGACACCTTTTTCCTGCTGTGGGACAATGTCTGCTGGGTCTGGTGCTCCAGGCAGGCAGGCGATGCAAGGCTGCGCCCACCGGCTCGGCAAAACCGGGGTGAGATGCGTGCGGGCACAGAGTGCCCTGTCCGAGTGCCACCTCATTCTTCAAATTATTTCAGCTTGCTCTCCTCATACCCACCAACATTCGTAACATTTATACTTTGTTTTACTCTGCCCTTTTTCTCCTTTTCAATAGCTTTCACCAGAAGACATTTTATACAGCACTTACAATAAAATGGGACACAGCCAGCTCTCAGAAACACAAGGCTGTGTTTAGGTTTGGAGTTTAAGTCTGGTGTGTGACCAACTGCTACATCTCCTGCAGCATTAGCTGGTGAGAGCTACCCCACAGCCAGGTTGCATGCAGAGGATGAAGAGGACCCCATACTGTCCTCACAGTAGGACCCCCTACAGACCTCACTCCATGACCCCCATGTCTCACCTGACAATTTATAGTGGAATATAATAATAAGTGTAAAAACACTATTTCTAGCCATTTTAATTGCACCTGCTGAGACAGTTTTAGTGTTTGGTGCAATTAGTACCCATGACAGAAAAGTCACTGCTTCTACAGGACATCTCATTACCTTCCTCCTCTCTTCTGCAGCCTCCAGCCTCCTCTGCAGCTCCTCCAGGGACAGGTCCTTCTTCTTGGGAGGGGAGGAAAGGATTGGGCTCTCGGGAGATAAATCTGAAGGGGACTTCAGGATCACTTCGAAGCTCTGGCCTGATGCCCTCTTATCCAGCTGCTTCACTTCCATATCTTTGGGGGGGGAAAAAACAGGCACTCCTGTGGCACTCAGGAGAGCATTCACCTGAGGGCACCGAGCTCTTCACATAGGAATTAGGGTGTTCCCATGTCCTGACCTGGGTAATTTTGTTCTATCTCCAAAATTTCCCGATTAATGATCAGCTTCATCCCCCCAAGTCAATGCAATTAATTTAAATTCACAGCATAATTACAGAAAGGCCATACTGCTGTTAATATAGCATATGTCACCCCAGTATGAAGCAGACAGCCACTGCAAGCGGTTTCTTTCTGGGAAAATGTGGGTTATGTTAATAAAATAAACCGTGAAAGGAGACCAAACAGAGAGACCCTGGCCTGAGGCATGGATTGCTGCTCTGGGATGGGACAGCCCAGCGTGCTGATGAGCTCCCATGTTGCCTGCAGGAGCATCATGCAAATGGTGCTGTAGCTTCTGCAGGAGCTGGTTACGTACCTCCATACTGGTAGATGGTATTAGGATGTGGCTGGGTGTGGAAACAGGAGCAGATGAGGGAGAGCAGAGACAGCTCCTTCATTTTCTCCTTGTAGGCTGAAAAATAAGAAATAGCAATGAGAAGAGACTCTAACAGCAATAGCAGCTCTTTTTCATGGAGAAAAGAAGCAAGTGACACAAGGAAACCCATTTGTAGCTACCAGACTCTGCTGAGGCTTTTCCAGGCTACCATAGCTTGCCACAAGGTCCCCAAGGAGTGTCTGCGCTAAAGCAGACTAAATTAGCTGCCAGTGTGGCAAATGTCATGGGAAGACACTTAGTAGGAATTTACCACATCTAGAGGTATAAGTTTCTGTGCAGAATTTTCCCTCCAAAGGAGCTGAAACGCTGCAGCCCGTGTAGTTAACCGCGTTGGGACAGCTGCCCAGTCCCTTCCTCCATTCCACTTCCAGACTCAGAGGTAAAATGACGCCCATCAGCACCTGGAAACATTGCTCAACCCCTGGCAAGTTAGGATTATTTCACAATTCAGCATTTCTGACATCAGGGTGAAGAGGCATGAGGCAGTCAGCGATGTGGAGAACAAATAGGCATTTGAGTGAAGAAACGGTTCAGGAGTGCTGCTAACGGGGGGAAGTGCTGTAACCTGACTTCCCAAGGTACCTCCTTCCCTGCAGAAGCAAATAAGGGAGGATGTAAGTGGATTCTGTCACCACCTTGGCCCACGCAGGCAGAGGTTGACAGTGGTCTGCAATCACAGTAAATGTTGTCCTCTGCAAAGGACAGAGAAATACACAATCCTTTTGAGTTCTGCTGCTGCTGTGAGCCCTCCAGTTTGCTCATCGTTCCTGTGACTGGAGGATGCACCGTGGCATCCTTAGTGATCACAAGTGTACAAGCTGCTGCCCTAATGACAGCAGCACCCACAGCTTGCAGTGGGTTTGTTTCTGGGGCAATCTTCACCTGTATTTTTGGAGTTTAGCACATTTAAGACAGCGAACTGTTAGTACACACTTGACAAAGAACCTCAGAATAGAAGAAGGACTTGAAAACAGAGAGGTGCTCTGTCAGGCTGTGAAGTTCTTTAGCACATCAGTGTAACCCTCACAGCATCACTGCTATGTCACAGGTCAGCAGCTGACAGCTCAGCAGCGGGTGCTGCTGTCTCACGGGTGCTGTGAGGCTCTGCCCTGGACTGGCTGCTCAGGGGACACCCAGGCACATGAGGACAGAGTCTTCATGGCTGCGTGGCCTGTGAAACCTGCCCTGATCCTCCTCATGCTGCCCTTCCTCCTGCCTCCACTACAGGGCACAGGCATACTGGTGTCCTGCCTTGGCTCTGCCTCTGGATTTCCCACATGTCCTTGTGCTTCTGGCCTTGGTTTGTCCCTTCCTTACTGAGTTCCTGTTTCGACCTCCGGCCAGAGGTGAATCTGCAGCCTGGCTGCCAATACCACCTTCACAGCAAGACCCTCCGCTGGGCCAGGAAAGAGAAATCCCCAGAACTTTGTAATATAAAGAGGCATTAGATGCAGAACAATTTTGAAAAAAGTATCCTGTGTTCCACACGGCCTTGGGAACACCTTTCAGATCTTCTCCTCTGTCTTTCCGCAGCTACTCTGCTGGGAAAACAGTGGTTTCATATGCCTGCTTCATACTTGCACTTATTTTCCCTCCAAGGTACAAAACTTCATCCATATTAATACCCTCCTTTTGCTAACTGACAGCCTCTGCAGCTCAGATCTTTATTGAACTTTTTTTTTTTTTAAGTTTGCTCCACATTCTTATTTTAATACTCTGCCCAGTCCTGCAGTTAAATGTAAACCAAATAGGAATAGCTTCCATCAGCTGTGCCAGCCATGGAGCAAGACATCTTTGATTTTTTTTTCTTAATAAAAAAAGTCTTTGGAAAGCCTCTGAGAGTGCTCTATCGTGCTAGAAGTTGTGGTATGCAGCAGTAAGCTAATGTGTCTCATAATGTGCTGCCAAGAGCCCTGAGGAGGGTCCCCTGGACTAAACGAGACACATTATCATTTAACAGAAACAAACCATGCACCGAGGGCATTGCTCTACCATTATGTCTGGTCCTGGGTGAAACCAAGACATTAAGCAGATGTGCCACATCCCTGACCCACTCATTTAATTGTCTCCTAGCACTTGTTACAGAGCACAGAGCTTTGTATTTCATTACTTAAACTTCAGTAGGTCTGCCCAGTACTGGTCCCGGTCCTCTGTGTAGATGAGTGTATGCTGCAGTCTCTGACTTTCAGGAGGTCTGTTGTAGTGATTTCACAGCTGCCTCCATTCCATCGGGATCTTCCGTGTCCCGCTTTCCCTTCTGCAAACTGACCGTCCCTCTCCGTCAATTAAAATGAAAAAGAGCAAGAGGACAAAAGGACACCGCTTCACTGAGCTGCGCCAGTGCTTTAATGAGCTATGGAAGTGCTGTGCATCCTTCTTCCCGCGTTGGAGCCTGCAGCTGCACCCCGGCGCCAGCCATCAGATGCAATTAGCAGCATGCGGGCACACGGGTCGGGGGAGTGGGGCTGGGAGCTGCCGGGGCCCCGGAGACCGGGGGAGGAAGAGCCCGAAGAGCCCCGACCAGCCGGGCAAACCCGCTCCAATCTCCCCGCTGCCGCGGAGGACCGGGAAAGCAGCGGGAACGGCGGCAGCGGACCGAGACCCCCCCCGGCCGGTACCGGGGAGGGTCCGCTCGGCCCCGGGACCCCGGCCCAGGAGCTGTCCGTTCAGCACCACAGCCCCTCCCGTAACCCCCCGGCCCGGGAGCTGTCCGTTCAGCACCACCTCCGGGGAGCCCCCGAGCAGCACCGAGGCCAGGGGCTTCGGTATGAAAAGGGAGAAGGACGGACCCCCGAAGAAATCACCCCTGATCCACGCCCCGAGACCAGATGGACTCCTGAAATCCCCTGCCTCTGCTCCGAGCCAGCAGTTACACCCATGGGACACAGAAACATCCACAGTGACGCCATTGTCCTCATGAGCTTTTGATCTGACATGTTCAGTGACAAACAATAGGTGGAATGTGTGTCCAACACACTGTTAATAGGGTAAAATAAGAGAAGGCATTCTGTGAGGAGATAGATCCTCTGATTCAGTAAATAAAAGTAACAAACATAACCTTTAGGTCACTTTTACAACACTCTGTCAATGAAGATCAAACCTAAGACCTCTTGAAACAAGACTATGTGTCAATCACAGCTACATCAGAAGGGGCATGCTTAGAACTCTCAGGGGTAAAAGATCAGCATTGCAAACCTCAGCACTAAAATTTAGTTCAAAAGTATCTGGGTTTGAGGACGTATTTATGCCACTGAACAAAACCCCTTGCACCAAGATAAGATAGCTGGCTGGACAGAATATGATATGGCCAACAAGTCCCTTCCAGGAAAAACTCTATGTCTTCCAGTGCACAAATTTATACATTTTAAGAACAATTAGACAGGAAATGCTGAGCTTTTTATTTAAGCATTGATTTGCATTTTTCACTTCTGCTAAGTTAGTAAAAATAAATTCAGCTTATGCAGAAAAAATATTGTATATGTGTATAAATTAGTAACAATACCTAACTCAGTTCCTAGGATTAGGACAGGTTGGTCACTTAAGTATGGAGTACTGATATTTTATGTTTCTTTTTAGGCAAACACTGCAATAGGAGGATCAGTACGAGTTCAATCACTCTGGTATGGTCTTCATCACTAAGTCATTAAACTTCACCACTTTCATATTTGGACAACACCCTTAATAACATGCTTTAACTTTTGGTCAGCCTTGAACTGGTCAGGCAGTTGGACTAGATGATCGTTGTAGGTCCCTTCCAAATGAAATATTCTATTCTGTTCTATATTAGAATTGGTGTGAAACACAAACAACTGAGTTTTGTAAACTAAGAAGTGATTAAACTGTAGAAGGTATAGAAAATGTATCAGAGTCCCATCTTGTAAAGTGGAGTAAACTTGTGTTTTAATGGCTTCATGAGACCTCGGGTAGCTATTAAGCTACAATCCTATCTCAAAGATCCAGTCATTCAATATTTCTGAATATTTATGCCCAGTAATCAGCAGTCTGATCCTGCTCTGCTTATATTCCATTGCACACTCCATGCAGCAATTAATCTTAATTAAAATTTTTCATTTAGCTTTTCTCTGCACTGTATATATTGAATGGACAAAATTACTTTCTCCCTGTTGCAAGCAGAAGAAGGGAGATTACCCTGGCCTTCACCAAGCCACCAAGAGGGTCAGGATGCTCTCAGCGGCTTTCTCTCCAGCGACTCATTTCCTGTGCTCCCTCTAGTGCTGTACAGCCCATACTGCATTTCCATATCCGTGCTGCTTCGTGTGAGCACTATATACCGCATTTATCTGTGTAAAGTGTTTATCTCCAAGTTAGCCCCCTGAGACACTATCCAGCTGCTCCCTGAGGGGCTGCAGTGCAGGAGATGGAGGATCGGCTGGGGATGGGTGTGGCGTGCGAGCAACAGGAACCATCTTCCTGCTCGCAACGTGCCTGGATGGTAGGGCTCACCACCTATTATTCATTAGAAAGTTTTGTTCTCTGCTTCCTAACCAGATAAAATTAAATTGTAGACTGTTTGAGCAGCCTGTCTTTTTGTTCGGTGTTTAATGACATTCAGCAAAACAGAGTGAGGCCATTTAGGCACAACACTGATACAGAGTCATTCATAATGAACCAGAGGCACAGCAAGACTAATTTATGTGAATTCAGGCAATTTAAATGGATGAGGCTGGATGTGCTATGTCTGATAGCAAGGTCAAAGGAAGGTTATTACAAGAAAATAATTTGGTTTGCAAAGATAACTTTGGAGAAGTAAAAATTGCTTCCATAAAGAATATTATATCATGAAAAAATGAGAATAGTCCAATTATAGATGTAGCCAAAGCACAAACAGAAGGTAGAGAAGCTAGAGAGACTGAGAACCGAGTCCTTCAGCACAAAGACTGCAATGCCACATACACAACAAAAGCAACCATAGTCCTTGATAAGCCTTGAGAATACAACAGACTCTAGATATTCTCACCTGCTATGAATCCTATCATAAAAATAACAGCCAGACCTTCACTTCAGTCTAACTCACTTCCATCTTCTTGCTCCCCAGCTTCCAAAACCAGGTCAGCAGGAGAGCTCACACAATCAGAAAACACTAGCATTTTTTTTTTCCCCAGATCAGCAGTTGTACCCCACGCTGATGCCATACACCACCTCAGCTGCTCACCATGAGATTTGAGGCCCAGAAGTTACCATGGGCTCATGTGGAATCATCCATAAGAACAGGCAGATGTGAGGGTTACTCCGCCTTCCGTCAGACGTCTGCTAAACTATCACCCACGAACGGTTTCCCATCACCTGGCTCCTTCCCCCCCATGTTTCATTTGCAGCTTATGAACACCACATCAACCCATGTTATGCACAGCCAGTGGATTAGCAAATCACTCAAGCTGTAGCACTGGAACATGTGGGCTGCCCTCAGGAAAATAACCATGGAAATCTCCCCTTCTATGGGCTCAGCAAGAGAGAAGGGCCCAAGCTGTGCAGCAGAAACCCGGCAGCCTGGGCTAGGTGGGTGATTGATTGTCAGGAAGGAGAGAAGCATGGTCTGGGTTGCTTGATAAAGCAGAGGAAGGAGCCAAACGGAGGCAGCTGTCCCAGAGTGCTTGTGGATTTGGGGCAAACATACGTTCAGATGGTTTTGATGGAATAATGAGCTACAAAGGAGCTGGGGACCGGATAAGGCAGCAGTTCATAAGACAGTCAAAGACAGGAGTCCAATGGCATGATGTGTCAGGTACAGACACGCTGTGTGACCACGGATAGTCATTTGGTCTCTTTGGATCTTGATCTCCTTTGCATTAACTGAGGATTATTGTACTTGCCCATTAGACGGTGGTATTTTTTGTATAAACAGATTCAGAGAACGTAAGATTTTCTAGTATGGCACTAAACATGTAGAGGTATCTTGAAAGAATAAAAGGATTGTTTGGAAATGTGCTCTTCACCAGCTGGGATGTGCCAAAGTGCTACAGTACGTGCACACGGTCTTTGGTTGCTGTCTAGCTCTTTTGTATTTCTAAATCACAGGCAAAGATCTGACCATCAGTTTAACTCCCCTCTGGATAGGAGACTTTTTAAAAAAACGTAAGCTTACACCTAGAAGAATAAAGCCCATGTCCGTAGGGTAACTGAGAGGGATTATCCAGGCATGTTGTTTCCAGTTAATTTGGGGTTATAGAAGTTTTAGTGAGCTTCACGTCCCTCCAAGTATTGTCATCAAGAATCATCAGCCCCATTCACCCTAAGAAAGCTTGAAGTTGCAATCCATGCTGCTGCCCACACTGCTGTCACAAAGGCCTTATCTGCAGCCTTCCAGTTGCCACATCAGACCATTAAATCTCAGCTTTTCCTTTGCAGAAGGAAAATGTGTTCATCTGAAAGAACAATACATTCACCAGATCTGAACCAACATTGATAGGCTCCAAGAAAGGGCTCTTTTGAGATATCTAAGGGATTCTCACAGAGGCTACATGGTGCCATCAAAGAAGATATGATTTATATTTTAGAAAGAACAAATATTTTCCAAGGATTTAGATCCCTCATTTGGATGCAATGGTAAATATATATATATAAGAAATGCCTACAAGAGATTATTTTGGCTTGTAAAACTGAAGTCCCAATAAAAGTATCATAAATTTCTAAGGCCATGTAGAGTCCATCAGCACTTGGAGACAAAGAAAATAGTGATTTCTTGAGAACATAGAGCTTGATAGAAAGGACTCTGACTCTCCAGCGTGGGCAGTAGAAATGTCAGGACGGGGCGATACTGTATGGTGTCCACCAGTATCATCCAGAAATGGGATTAAGGGGATAACCCAGACCTACATAAAGTCACACAACTCTCACATTTCAGTGTAGGAGGGGAAAATCTCAGGATATGTCAAGGCACATTTACCATGCCCAGTTGCAAGGCCAGGAATGACAAACCGGTGTTTCCTCTTGGCTCCACCTTCTCAGCCACACTAACATCGGGGAAAAGCCCGTGAGGCTGCCACCTTACTGCATCATTTCATAACCTCACGTCTCTTTATTCAACCCAGATGCCTACGAATGGTGGGGAAAGTCATCTAGTCCTGCAGAGTCCAGCCAGACGCCCCTTCTGCAGTGTACAAAAGCACAAAGCTTGGTGCAGATGCTGTGGGGAGGAGATGCGAGGGCTCTGCCCCTGCAAGGTCTGCCCGGCAGCAGGGCCAGCACCGCAGCCGAGCCTGCACTGAGCATGTGCCGCCACCTCCTCTGCTCTAGCACCGAAAACAACCACCACGGCCAGGAGAAAATGCCTGAGGTGGCAGGGAGAAAAGAGGGGTGACTGCTGGGCTGGGGGAAGCAAACCCCATTTCTTTTCATCCCAGGGATTTGTTTGTTTGTTTAAACAAACCCAAGAAAATCTTCCCAAGGGGGATAAGCCCCCAGGCATCAGCTGCAGACAATTGCAGCTGCTCTCCCTTCAGCACAGATTTGCTTTTGCTGCAGATAAAGGAGAAAATAATGAAGAAAGCAAACAAGACGCTTTCCTTAATTTAAGGATTTGCTTGCCCTTTTTCTCCTGCTGTTCCAGGCTATTCTCCATCCTTGATATAAGTGCTATAGGCGACGGGGAGCTGCTCCCTGCAAAGGCAGCTGGGCGAGGCTCAGCCCCGCTCTCTCCCTTGGCAAACATTTCCCTATTCTCTTTCCTCCTGCCACAGCACTGGTTTCCTGTGACTTTCTACTCCTTTAAATTGTTTCTCTACTTGATCTGAGCCAGAAGGAAGCATGGTTTCTCAGAAGCACATGCTTCTTCATGATCCTAAGTCTCCTTTGACAGTAAAACTGCATCTTCGGGAAGATGAAGTGTGCCATAGGCATGTGGTCGGTTGGGAGGGTGAAAATGCACCAACTGGAAAACGCATGTTATGCCTACGCGTGTTTCATCCGCCACCACGTCCATCTCAAGTTCGATGCAACCTTGGTTTAGATGGCTGGTAAGCCTGAGCCGTCCCTCCCACCCCCACTCTGCAGACGAGGTCCAATCCTGTTCGGGAGGAGAGGAAGGCAGATGGGTGGGACCTCCCGAGCGTGCACTGCCGCACACGTTCATTGAGGCAGGGATACTCGCAGAAATATATACAATAGCTGGAGATTTTCCATCATAGAGAGACATTTTTTTCAATGCTGCTTTACCGTCTTTAATTGAATGCAAAGCCCACTCGGGATCAGCTGCACGCTTACACCCACCCCACACCCCCTCTCTGTCCCTCTCTCCTCCGCCTTTCCTGGTCTTTTAGAAGGAGAAAGGAATAGAAAATGCACAGCAGGAGACATGGGCAAAGGCCAGTGAAAGAAGCAAGAAGTGCTGCCTGGTCTCCTTCTGGCTGGTTCCCTCCCTGGGGGTGGGGGGGGCACAAAGCACTGCCTGCTTTTCCTTTTTGTCTGCTGTTTCTGTTCAGCCCTACAGCCTCCAGGATTTAGCTTCCCCCACCCAAGCCCCTCTTTATGCACTGTAGAATTCAGAGCCATTTCAAGAGAAAACTTGGGGTTGTTTTTTTAAAGAAAAAGACCCTCTAAAGCCACCCACTGTTCATTGTGCCATTTCAGGCTTTTCTTCTCCTTCACCCACGTTCCCAGTTTCAGCCATTTGAATCCCTCCTCCCCAGTTAAAAGGGGCAAGACACATCTTTAGGAAATGGCTGGACCGAAGAAGCACAGCATCCTCAGGGCAGACTGCCATCCCGCAGCCAAACCCGACCCCGGCACCAGGCTCCTGGGCAGCCGCGCTGCGATTCCTGTTATTGCTGCAGGAGGGAGGAAGGGCTTCCCTTGCAGCATTTGATTTCACCCAACGCCATCAGAGGACCGCTCCCCTCTAGCATCTTCTAATGAAGAAATGTGAGCTGTGGAAGAAATCTCGGGATGGGAAACCCTGAGATTACACAGACACCCACCCAGGTTACTCTGGTTGGGTTTGGGGGGATTTTCTAAGGCATTACTGTCAGTCTCTCGCCTGTGTCTTTCTTTCCATTACCCAGTTAGGCAATACATGATCTTCACAAAACAAAATGTAATTGCTGATTTCTCTGCATCCAGCTACATGGCATAAAAATTTTTCTTAAGGAAAAAAAAAGAGCTGTATCACATTGCAAAAACAATAATTACTTGGCATGCAGCAGCATCTTCTTATGGCGCAATGTAACAGCAACAATATTTTAAACTGGCAAGTTTATCACATGTGTATTCATATTAAAATAAAAAGCCCACCTGCTATCTTGCATCAGAGGGGTGTGTGTATGGGGGAGGAAGGGGAACAATGCTGCCATACCAGCTGCCTCCTCATCAGAGAACTCCCCCAAAATGCATGGAAAAAACCCACCCCAAGCCCTCAGAATAATGATAAAAAAATAAAACCCGATGGTTCTATAAGCGGGTTGATGACAAGCTCCCCCAAAAGATATCCGTCCTACCTGAGACGGTGCTGGCCATGCTGCTGCGGTGAGAGTGGAGCGGGTGCTGCAGGAGCAGGAGCGCAGGGAGCTGCGGAGGTGCTGCAATGCTGCGGGGAGGGAGGACTGACTCAGCTGGAGGGGGCTGCAGCCATCCGCGGCAGGGAGAGGCTGGAGAGCCCAGAGAAAGGGAAGGGGTGGAAAGAAAAAGAAGGGTCACTAGTTCAGAATATTAATTAGCGTATCGGGCCTCCTTTCCTGGGTGGCTTTGACGGCTGATCCCTCCCAGGCAAGACTGCCTGCCAGAAACAGAGACCCAGTGCGGGGGGGGGAGGTGGGGGGCGAAGAGACACACCCAGCTGGGCTCTGGCAAAAGATGATTTTTCCTCCTCTTCCTCCCTTTCTTGTCTGTTCTAGATGGGCTAAACTGTTTTTTCCCTTGCTGAAAGCAAAAATAAGCAAATTCATTGATTTTTATTTTTTTTAAACCATCCATTCCAAGGCGGTGCCCACCCACAGGGCCAGGTCTGGGGTCTGGCTTAGCTAGGCTGAGGTGTAAAACCCAAATCCCAAACCTTGCAGCAGCTCTAGGCAAACAGCGAAAGGAGAAGGTATCCCAGACAGGCTCAGCATTTTTAGGCATGGGGTTTTTTTGCACCAGCACTGGGGCACAAAAGGGGCTGCAGTTTTGGGGGGGGGAAACTGCTGTAAAAGTAGAGGAGGAAGAGCAGAATGGAGCCTTCTGATTTCAATGGCACTTCTCTGGGTTGCTCCCCCAGGAACCAGAACCTCTTTTCTTTTCCTTTTGTGTTCTGTTTTCTATCATTTCTATCATTTCCATTTGTGGCTGTTGCTAGGGGCCAATGCATCAGTGCTTTTAGAGCATCACAGACACGTTTGGGACCAAGGAACCCTCCCCAGTCCGTTGCCAGCTGCACCTATCTGACCAGAGCTGCACAAACCCCACCTCGGGGCCTGCGGTTGCTATCCCACGCGATTCTCCTCATCCCAGATGTTATCCTGCCGGCTGCACATCCCCGCTGCCTGAAAACACCCCAAATCTCCCAGCACGCTGCAATGCAGACACTCCCAAACAATTCCAGCAGCTGCAGGGAACTACAGGTTGGTCAAGTAGCTGCTGGCGCTCTGGCTTGGCCAGGGGCAGAAGCCACAAGCAGTGCCTACTAAATTCAGTTAAAAAGACAGAGATTTTTCCTTTTTTCCTAACTTTTTTCTCCAATCACCAAGTGTCCTATTCCTTCAACACTGTATGTAAAAAGAAAAAAAAATATAGAAAATAAGTCTAATTCAGAATAATATTAACACTATCCACAAATTTTCAATGTGTGTTTGGAACAGGAGGTTTTTTTATCACCATTTACTGCTCCCTGTTCTGTCCAAGGCTTGTTTTGTAGTTGCAACTCCCTCTACTTTCTCCTTGGGTTGAATCTCTAAGATTTTATAGGTTATCTTGAAGCCAGCAGGCTGAATTGCACATTTCAAGAACACACTCTCCATTAAAGATGAAGGCAGCTACCCCAGGCAGGCACCTGAAGCTGGAATAATTTACCCCCTCTGTTAAGGATGAGCTGGCTTTGACTTTCCCAGCAGACCTGAGAGGGTCTGCCTACCTCTTGTGGTATTCTGGAGCTTCTGGGTATAAATCACATGTGTTTTATTTAGAAAAAGGTACAGAATACTTTCAAGGTGCAATGGCAGGTGTTCCACTGGAATACTGTATGAGAAATGGTGAGCAAACTGGATTTGTGTGGCTATGCCACACATCATACCCCGAACTCCATTATTGCTCACACTTTCTACATAACCTGTCATAGATATTTTAATACAATTAATTCTGGATCCATCTGTAACACTGGGAGAGATTTCTTCATTATTTCAAGTTCTCCCTGATTTTCACTAGGGAGCATCAGAAAGCACTGGGCATTTTTTTCAAGATGGTGATTACGGAAAACTGGTGAGTATTTGGCTAATGTGTCCATGTGCCTTCATCACACATGACATCTAACCAGGCAGACTATCAGGAAACAACAGATTTTCATGGAGAATCAGCAAAGAAGTTGGTTTTGTAGCATGTGCTTCTTTCACTATCTCATTGCAAATATTTTCAATGTTTTTAACAATTAAATATTCCTAGATGTCTTTCGATATAGGAAGGGCTTCTTCCAATAACTCTTACTTTCAGCAATGCTGAAAACAGAAGAAAAATTCCAAAACTGATGGAAAAGAATCTCACTTCAACATGTCCCAAAACCAGGGACCCATAACAACCCTCACATTTCATTACAGGGAACATTCACCTCGGGCAGTTCACAGAGGAAGATTTGCAAGTTGTGGTTGTTACCAAAAGGATCACGGACTTGGCAAACTTTCTATTGCTATTTGTGGCTGCAAGCCTGGCAGAAGCACGGCTTGCAAAAAGAAATATTTGGGGAACAATTTTATCTAGTGACTAAGGAAATAACATTGACAGATGAAAATCATCTGGTGTAAAAGGAAGAGCATGGGCTGCGACACGGGAGGCTGTAACTCACAGTACCCAGGCAAGAGCGTTGGTGTGAGACCTCCCAGTACCATTTGCAGTCTCAAGCTGGGAGAAGCTCCCTTAGTTGGCACGAAATAATACTACTACTACTAAAAAATTCACATAGGGCAGCAGTCAACCCCCTGAAACTGTAAAATAATACAAGAGAAAGGAGAAAAAGAATTGATGGAGAGAAACCAGTGACAGTAACACCAGCACTAACTCAGGAAAATGTTTCCCTGAATCCAAGAGAAACAACAGGGTTATTCCAATGCTTCCTCTTTAGCATCTATCATATGCACTTGAGAAATGAGGCCAAGCTGTACAAAGTACCTGGATCAGGAAGAAGAGTTGTACTAATTCTATCACATAGAAGTGTGAATTCAGGTCACCCTAGGGTCTGCTCAGCTACAACAGGTATGGTGTGTACAAAAAGTTAGCAGGGCCAAGCTCAACGATTGAGCAACTAGAAACAGTAAAGAGGAGCAAATTTTGCACATGTGAGGTTGTGAACTCTGCTCTTGCAGTTCCCTTCTGGCCTCCAGCAAATCACTAATCCCATCTGCTTTGGTTTCTTCATCTGTAAAATGGGTGTTTACTCACCTTCCTAATAACAGGATGATTGGGATTAAAATTGGAGTGTCAAAGAGGAAAGCAGTTTTATTTCCCAACAGTAAAGAGACAGAAAGGCTCTGGATTATCTGGATTCAAAGGAATCAAATAATTCTGTGGCCAAACAAAAGTTTTAGACTGTTGCTATGGGAACCATCACTTCTCCTCAGAAAGATGACGAACAGCAACTTAATCCTCTCCAATCTGAAAGGGGAAAAATAACCTTCATGCGAACTGCAGGAGTTTCACAGTCGTTGCTGCTCTTCAAACTCTTCTGTTCCATTCCTCCAGATTCTTGCTTGTCTGGAAAGAGAGATCCTGCAGAGGCAGCCTCAGAACAAAAACGATCAGTATTCACTTTGCATTTCTGTACCACACAAGCGTTCTGCTTGCCGGGTTGTCAGCAGTTCAGTTCCACCACTCACCCACCCACTTCCCCACAGAGTTTAAGGATCATCTTTTCCAAGGTTTTTCTTTTGTAATTTTTTTTTCCCCTTGAAGGCACCATTTCAAACGAAAAATACTTCATCCAAGATCCTCACCATCCACTAACAAGTCAGCATTGGGGATGCCCTGGTTCCTGCTGTCTGGGCAGCATGTAGAGGCCATTACGGGTGTAGGGACTGGCCTTTCATATAACCCTCTGTGCTGCTCTGACTGATTTTTTTAAACATCTTCTCCCTCTCCAAACTCTTGCCTTACAAGAACTCAGGGTTTATCCTAGGGACCCAACCACCAGAATGACAATCCAGGTGTAAGACCAATGCTTGCCTTTATCGCATCTGTAACCTGACTTAAACAGATGTTTTAACTCAAGGAAACCTTCACAATTCTTTTGCAACCTTAGTAAGAAATACTTTTTTTCTCTTTAAACTTACGAAATGTTGTTTGTTCTGTTTTTAGAAGAAACTGGCGCAGCAATGCTGAAGACAGACTTGCCAATGCTGGGCGCTGCAGCCTTGGTCAAGTGAGGTAAATGGTGCAGAGGAACAACCCTCCAGGAGGATACAGAGCTCTCAGCTGGTGCTGACTCACGTTTGCCCCTGGACACCAGCGCATCTGCTGACTCACGCTCCTCCTTGGGTTTGGGACCCTTCCAGCTCTTCTCTTTCTGAAGGTAAACGCTGCTTCCATCAACATCACTTAAATAAGTTAAAATAACCTGATTCGATACACTATTGATATTATTCTTCAATGTAGGAAAGATATATTTACGGGAAATAATAATGACACAGTATTCCATATATTTATGAGTTTTAAACCTTTATTCTCCGTTATAAAGTCCTTATCCCACACTCTCATTTTACAATCTTTACAAAGTCATTTCTTTTGCAGCTTAATCTTGCATGACTGATACCAAGTTAAAGAGTTCACACAGTCAGAAACACGAATAAAATCATTTGTTACATTTTGTGTGAAGCGCTGTGAAGATCCGAAGGAATAACTCAATGCTCTCTAGCCAATTCACTACAATTAAAGACAGTTTACAATCCGGGCAAGTTCAGCTGAAGGAGTTTAAAGGCTGGCAACCCAAACAGCATCACCCGTAACTTCCCCTAACCAAACACCTGGAAGACACAGAATGTACCAGAAGTTTGAGAAGAGAACAGATTGCATAATATACTCAAGTTTAAGGTCTGTTCCTTTTAATAGTTATTTTTCTTTAAATATCAGAACACTTCTACATACAAACAAGCTGTGCAGCTTGCTAGAAATAAATGCATTTTAAAGTTACAGTAAAACAAGCCACATCTCGTTCTACATCTACAGTAACCATCTAACAGCATGAGATGCAGCAATAAAATACAGAGAGACGCCCGTAAAATATTTTCTTCCTACCTTCTTCCTCATCTAACTGCATAAAATATGGTTTTGCAAAATTTGGGGATCCAAGTAAACCACGTCTATCCATTTATTAAAACACTTGCTTTGCTAGAGTCTTACAATCCGAGCAATCCATCAGTCCAGAGTGGTTCAGAGTTCACTACAATCACACACATGGAACCAACCCTCAGCCCGAGCAACTGAAATGCTGATGCAGCAGCTCCTGGCCATGCACAGATACACCGACAGGGAACCGAAGGCTGAAAGAATTGTGCTGAAGCAAAGCACGGAACAAAGGAGCAGCACATTCACCCCTAACAAAAGATACCCGTCAGAATTCATTACTGGTCTTAATGCAGAAGCCACAAGGCTCAACATAAGGACACAGAAACCCTTGTATCTTAAATGCCGAGAGCTTCAGCAAAGAATCCTGTAGTATTCTGCCTTCTCCTACATGCAGCACCACTGAAGGGTGGCAAACGCTCGGCACAAAGCACAGCAGCGCAGTGGACACGAATTCTGGTCAAGGGCGTCGCTTATTACTTGGCTGCCCTGAGTTGTTAATGAAGGTGAGAAATGCCAGTTCCAGACGGCCCTGGCCCAGGAGCGCTCACATGCTCCAGGGGCGCCAGATAGGGCTGAGAGGTTTTAGAAAAGCAGCTGCTTTGCTACTTTTAGCAACCAAATTGCCAATCTTCTGCCTCTTCGGAACCAAACCTCGGCCTCTGCCCCGGGCACATTGGGAGGGAAGAGGCTGAGGGACCCTCCAGCTGAAGCACCCAGCGCCTGACGGGGAGGCTCCTCCAGGCCTAGGCCCGGGTCCCGCTTCCCTCCAGGCCCACGGTTCTCTCCCGCCCGCTGCCCTTCAGGCCTCTAGGGCAGCTCACAGGAGACGGCACCAGACCGGCACCAGACCGGCACCAGACTTCCCCCAGCCCCGCTCGCTCCCCGCCACCCAGGCGCGCAAGGAGCCCCGGCCCAGGCCCCGCCGCCACACCGAGCCCACCGGCGAGCCGCAGCCGCCTCCCCGCCCCGTTACCTGGGCAACGCGGCAGCTCTCGCGAGAGCGCCCGGCGGAAGTTACGCACCGTGCGTCGGGGGGTACGTGATACAGCGCGGGGATTCCGAACGGCGCAGCGGGAGGTGAGGGGCTGCTGGCTCTGTGCTGGCGGTCCCGCGGCAACGGCCGCCGGGCTCGGGGGTCTCGGGAGTCTCGGGAGCCTCGGGAGCGTGGGCTGGAGTGGCCGGGGGGGTCCCGGGAGCGCGGGCCGGGCCGGGCCGCAGCGGAGTGGGCGGGAGGTCCTGGGCCACGGGTCGGGCCGGCTCCTCGGCATCGCCGCGGCCGGGCCCGCGGGTGCCCGTGAGTCTGTTGCCTGGGCTGCGGTGCGGGTCCGCTGGTAACGTCCCGTCTCGAAACCTGAGGCGAAACCCGGGTCTTTCGACGTTTTGTCGTGCAAATGAACGCGCCCCGAGTTGCGGTTCGTCGCTCTCCGTGACGCCGGCGGTACAGCCCCCTCCCGGGGTGGGGCAGGGTAAATCGCGGGCCTGCGCTTCCTTGCAGGTACCTGAGGGGAAACATGCCCAAAATAACGGTGAACGGCATCACGGTGGATTTCCCCTTCCAACCCTACGAGTGCCAGGAAGCCTACATGGCCAAGGTGCTCGAGTGTCTGCAGAGGGTGAGTGTCGCCTCTGCCCGGAGGCGTCGGGTTCATTTACTGCCTTTTGTTTCTAAGCCTGACAACCTCTCTAAAAAGAGGTTGTCGCAATTCAAGTTTACTATTTGTTGTCTGTATCCCACCTTTTCCAAATCTTCTCTGACCTTCTTTTACTTGTGTTTTTATTTTACTATGTAGTTATTAAAAAACCCCAAAATGTGCAAATGGCAATTAGTGGAGATGTAGGCGGGATGTTTCTGCCTAACTTGGGAAAAGGAAGAAAAGCTGAGCAAGTTGTCCATGTGTTCGTGCAGTCTGTCCTTAGATATCTGGGGTTTGGTTTTCTATTGTTAGTCCTCGGACTATTAGCGTAGTTCATCATTTTATCTACAATAGGATAATCTTAATGAATGAATGTCAAATAAGAAAATGGTGTTTACAATAGTTATCTTTGTTCTGGAGTTAGTTAACACATCCCTGTGGTTCCTGTTCTTCTGAGAGATCAAACAAGCTTGTTGTGGAAGCTTTGGCTTTCCATGTGGCTTAGCATTCCTCCGTGGCATGGGCAGTGGCTTGGTTCCTGCTTGGTACCTCCTTGTTTTAAAGTAAAAGTGTTGTAAGCCCATTATATATAGAAATTCTCTTCATATACTTGAACATGAATTGTCATGGCAGTGCAAGCTCAGCTGATAGTTTTTCTGCAACTTGTAGTATTTCTATGCACTTAAACGCTTAGTCCTACTGGATGTTACAATGTTGAAGTGCTTGGAAAATTTTCTGCCTGAACTGTGATGTGGGATGTAGTCTTAATTCTAAAGGAAAGTGGCAGTCTGTAATCTAAGAGTCACTTTCTGGGGGTTTTTGCAATAACTTCTAATATTTTCAAGTATTTTATGCTGAAATGTGATGCATTCTAGTTGGTCTAGGTGTGGAGAATTCATCCGCTAAATAAAGGATAATACCTGGCTCTGGGTTTTAGATTGAGCCTCACTAAGTTGATTAGAGGGTCCTAAAAGTTGTACGTTTATAGCAACTTTATGTGAGGTATATGTGTGTTTCTGTTGTACAGTAGAGTTTACCAGGTCATGATTGCTTTTTTGCTGAGGAAATGCAGTACTGCACAAAGACCTGTTCTAGTTGAATCTCCAAATTCCTCATTTTTTTCTTTTTTATTTTATTTCTCTTCAACAAAGAAGGTAAATGGCATTTTGGAGAGCCCTACAGGCACAGGAAAGACCCTCTGCCTGCTGTGTTCCACTCTGGCTTGGCGGGAACACTTTAAAGATACTATCTCAGCCCGAAAAATTGCACAACGTATGAATGGAGTGGAACTCTTTCCTGAGAGACCCATGTCATCCTGGGGCAATGCTGCCACAGATGCTGATATCCCAAGTAAGTACTGCGATTTTTCTGCTCAGTAGGAATGATACAGGAATGTTAATGAACACTTTATTTTCTCTATCTTTTGTAATAAGTATGTAATTATAAAAGTCATGGAGCCATTGTTTAGCAGCTGAAGCACAGTTTCTCCATTTAATAGATTTTAAAGGTGTTTTACATATCTTTATTTTTTCTTAGAAGATTAGGAACTCATTTAGCTTACTTTGTGTGTGTGAATAGTTAGATGACAAAATTTCTTGCTGTCTCTACAAGGCAAACTGTTACCATAGCACCAGCTGGGAAAGGAGGTTAATAATATTTCTAGTTTTTCTTTCCATGCTAATAATGTTTTTTCTGCTTTTTTTTTCTCCTCTATTTGGCAGCTTATTACACTGACGTTCCTAAAATAATTTATGCCTCCAGAACTCACTCACAACTTACACAGGTCATTAACGAATTAAAGAATACAGTCTACAGGTAAATATGATTTAGGATTATGTTCCTATTCAAGGAAAAGGTGGAGAAACCTATCTGGTTTAGGTATTGTTTGAATTTATGTGGATGAATGTATAAAAAACTGACATTCAGTGAAATGTAGTTCTCTTAATGCGCATGTATAGAACCTGGATTTCTTTGTTGTTGGGTTTGGGGGTTTTTTTTTGTACTCCACAGCTTCTCTTAATTACTTTGAGCATAGAATTTCCTGAATTTGGTCTTGTTTTGGTTCTTTACTTCACACATTTACTTCTAAAGTGGCCTTTTTGTCCCCTTTGTTTTTTTTTTCTGGGGCATTTCTTTAAGGCAGTGGGAAGCCATGACAAAGTTGAATTCTTCAGGCTGATGTAAATCTATGAATAACTTGTATTTTTGCCATACCCATGTCTGTCACGGTTTTCAGCTGTTGACGTGCCAGTGTGTTGACTGAGCTCTTTGGACAGGTGGTAATAATTTGTTTATATGTTTCTTGTAAAGATACAGCCTTATCATAAACAAAAAAAGTTTTGTGAATGTTTGTAGTGCATTAGTTCTTGCCATAACCTTACTCTAAAAATCACAGCCAGCTTGCAATAGCTTGTAATAGATGACAGGCCCCAGCTTATTTGGCTGAACTGTCATAACAGAACCCAGATTTTATGGTGGATGATGTAAGCGGCTACTCATTACCTCCTGCTGTAAACTGCTGCTTATTACCACCCACTGCTACCAGGAGTACTGCAGTACCAAAAGTCAAATTACATATATAGCTGTTGCAAACAGACTAGCTTACTCTTTCTGATTCTGAGACTTATTTTGGGCTCATCTATTTCTCCTGAACGTTTCAGTTTCGATTTATGATACCCAACCTCGGCATGTACAGTTATGTTCTTCTTTCTTGCCTGATTTTTAACGTCACTTTTGTGTATCCTTTTTGAACAGGCCGAAGATATGTGTTTTGGGTTCCAGAGAGCAGCTTTGCATCAATCCTGAAGTGAAGCGGCAGGAGAGCAACCACATGCAGGTGAGAATGTGGAGGTGGTTTGTTTTGGTGTTCGGTGTGTAATTCTTCACTCTGGCACTGTTTAACTACTGGAGGCTGTAGGGAAAGGTATTAGTTCTAAATGTGTTTCAAGGAATTTTTATTTTCTTGTTTTGTGAGTGCAAAACTTAATTCTGAGTCTCTGGTAGCATTTTCCATCCAAAGAAGGATGCCATTGTGTAGAACATGAGAGTTAGTAGTTTTCAGTTTGCTTTCTGATCTGTCACTAAGTTTTTCAGGAGCAACAATAATTTAAAAATAGTGTGTCAGTGATTGTTTTGCATGTTTTTTTAACAAGTAATATCAAAGATTACTGTTTTGAAAAATGTTAGTGGCAAAATATAACAAAATTTCCTCTGAGCATCTGAGTGTTCTGTGCTGTGTAAAAGAGAGCCTGACTTTTAAGGTGGACAGCGGGACACATGATTTTAAAACTGAAGAACTGTGATTAGCGTTTATTCATTAGCTGGTGTTACAGAAAACTAATAGCTCTTCACCCCTTGACATGATTTTCAGTGCTTGACAAGCTGTGCTGCCCTTGGCTAAAATATACTATATTTTACAGATCTACATGTGCCGAATGAAAGTAATGGCTCGTGCTTGTCATTTCTATAACAATGTGGAAGGTGAGTTTGCTGTGGAAGTAAAGCCCTATTTTTTGGAGAAGGAGAGATTTACTAGGCAGGTAAAAAAGTTTTGAAGACTTGGCAGAATCTGCCTGTGCACGTGTGTGTGTTTTCTCTGTGTTAACGTTTAATTCTTGAAAGACATTAGGAAGTGGATGAGCATGATGATCAGGGTAACAACAAATCTTTGTGTGATACCTTTACCTAAGCTTGTTTGTAATGTAATTTTTCACAGAGAAGAGTACAGAGAAAGAACTGATTGAATCAATCATGGATATCGAAGACTTGGTTAAAAATGGAAACAAGCACAGGTAAAAGATCCCCTCTGACCTTCCTCCCCCTTATTAGTGAAAATAGTGAAAACTATTTCTCTGCTCATTTTTATTAATGTCTTGGTACGAACTTGACATATGCTAAAGTAGCAGAACAGTGATGAGAGCAAAGTTAAGTGGCTAGATAAGTTGCAGAGACAGCTTCCAACAAAATCATGTGTGCACTAAAGCCTTAACTTCTGTTACTGCGGTTTTTATCATACAGCAATTTATTTGAAACCTTACTTGTGTAAAGACCGAATCGTATCAGGGTCAGAATCACCAATATTTTATTTCTTGCTTGAGCAGAGGCTGCTGATATCTGACATGACAAATGGTATTGGGGTTTTGTTGCAGATTGAAAAGAATTAGGTGACTGATTTGTTAAGATAAAATAGTCTAGTGCAGCATTTATGTCTAGCCTAAAGGGGTGAAGCGATAATGCAGTAATGAATGCCGCTCTTTCTCCTTTAATTTCTTTTTTCTTTATTTTGTTGTGCTGCACAGCTAGGTATTATTTACTATGCTTTTCACTTGGGTTGTGGGAATAGAGCTAACCATCTGCCCTAAAATTAAACATGCCAGTTTCAACGCCTTAAGAAGTTGATTAGAAACCCTTGCGAATATGAAGCATAGTGCATGATTGCACTCTTAATGTTTCTGTAAGTATTACTTCGTAGTTTGTACTACTTTTTTTTTAAACAGAGCTTGTCCGTATTACCTCTCTCGAAGCCTGAAGCAGCAAGCAGATATTATTTTTATGCCTTACAACTATTTACTAGACTCAAAGGTAACTTAAATCTTTGCTTTTAAATGCAATTGTTCTTCTATTTATCTTACATTGGCTTTTAGTGGATAAGCTGTGAAGAACTGATGCATAGCAAGTGAATGCATTGTATGGTATACTTCAAAACTAATCAAAACCCAGTTCAAATTCAGGACTGTAGAGGATGCTCTGTTGTGTTTTTTCTCTGTAAAGTTGTTCTTTCCCACAGTTAAGAAATATTTTCTTTTTTTCTTATTTAAGGTCATGCTATTTTTATAGAATTAGCTTTGCAGAATGCGATGCCCTTGTTTGGTGATATTCACCTCCTGAATACAAATCTTCAGTCACATGCTATGCAGTATTTTTGTGTGTCTTCTGAGACATTTTTTTGTTTCTGCAGCCAGCTATGTGATTTGTAGAATAAGGAGAACTTTTCAGTAGAGGTTGGACATCCCTCTTGGAAATAATTGCTGACTTTGTTAAAAAAGTTGTTGCAATAAGTTGTCCGTATTTCATGGATAGAAAATGAAACCTTTGAAAACTCTGAGGAAACAAATCTGCTGACATCTTTATGCAACTTGAAGTAATTAATGAATTATAGTAAAAGCCAGGTTACATTCCACTGCTACAAAAGGCAAAAAGACTAAATATTTAATAAATTAAAAAAAAAAAATCTCTGACCACCTTAAGCAAAGAAGCACTGTGAATTGAAGTTATGCGATCTGGTACTGTTGGGGCTGTCTTCAAAGCATCCATTTCTTGCAAAGACAACACGAGTATAAATTTGCGAAAACAAGGCAAATCCTCCTGGTTCACACCCTGCTCCTCCCAGATCCCTATCAGTAAAAATAGTGACTGAAATTAATTTTGATGAACTCATGTATCTTGGTGTGATACAACTGTTTTTTGGGGTTTTTTTTTTCTTTATTACGATATCAGTTGTATCCTCCATAAACTTTTACATGATGTGTTTTATCCTCTGCATTTCCAGAGAAGACAATTCCATGGTTTTTATGTTAGGTAGCCATAGCAATGACTGACCCTTTTGTTTGTTTGTGTTAGAAAACAGCCTTCAAAATACATGAAAACCCAAGTCTGTATTATGAGCCAATTTCTCGGTCAATCAAATCTATATTTCACTGTAACCTCTTTGTCCATTCCGTCATTCTCTTCTTCATCTTTTAGAGCCGGAAAGCGCACAACTTAGATCTGAAGGGGACTGTGGTAATTCTTGATGAAGCTCACAATGTGGTAAGTTGTTTCTAGACTGTTGCTGTTTCTCAGACTTCACCCAAAGTGAAAAACTGACCCCTGCCCTATTACAAACAGTCTGTAAAATCTGTGCTCAGCTATTTCAGCTGTTAATGTTTGTTATCATGAATATTTCTTGTTTCTGTAACAGTTAAAGCTTTGTAGTTTAATTAACTGTCCCTTGACATTACAAGGTGGTAGTTTCCTCTGGAAGGTGGATCTCCATGTTTATGAGAGCTCCAAAGAAGAAAATAAGTGAGTTCTCTTCCAGGGTGTAAGAAATCATAAAAGACCCATTTTTGAAGCTCAGCTGCATCAGCTGTCCAAGTGCAGTAAATGGCAAATGTGACTCTTGTAATATTTCCAAGTCTTACAGAGGAAAAAAAAAAGGGGGGGAAAAATGCTGCATTATGACATCTTCCTCTTAGTTGGCTCAAGACTGCTGTCCCTTGCCTAAATAATGAAATGCAAATGAAGATTTGAAATATGTCCCTCCCTCTCTTCTGCCACATGAACAACCTCCCAGTGGGAATTCTGCTAAACAGCTGCAAAATTTATTTTCTGATTGCATGCTTTGCTTTAAGTAAACAGGCCACTGGAGGGTGGGCTATGTTTGGCTAGAGATACTTGCAGAGTTGTGTCCAGTATCTGCTTCTTTCATCGGAACATCTTTTTTTCTATTGAAAAATGGGTGGAAATCCAGTCTTAGTTGTTTGGATTTTGGTTTGGTGGTTTTTTCCCTCTTTGAAGTGTTTTAAAAACATGAATTGATGCCTGCATGCAGAAATTACGCACAACAGCTATTCTAGAACTACTCATTTTGCAATAGTTGTCCCATAGTACTGTCTGTTCCAGGTTAATATGTGGAAACTTAGTAAGTACTCTGAAATAGAATTGACTTCTTTCTGATTAGACGCATGCAGCTAGTTCAGCATTTTTTTTCTTTGTAACTTATTTCTTCATATCTATTGCAGTCAAATTTTTGGTGGGTTATTCCTTACTATTTCTCTTCATTCCTCAGGGAAGATGATTCTTTTCGTGAATGAAAAATTTGTGACAAAACAGTATGTGACTTATTTTTCAAGGTCATAGTTTTGTCAAACTTATCAGTTTGGTGAGTGTTCAAACCATTGCTTTTTTCTTTTTTTTTTTTAATAGAAAGTTAGTATGTTTTCTTCCTTCTCTATAATAATATTTGTTCTGGCATACATTTTGGCCCAAATTTTGCATATGAACAATATGCATTTTATGGGGGTTTTTTAAATTTTGTTTTGGGTTTTTGTGTTGGTTTTTATGCCTCCCCCTCCTCTCTTTTTCTCCATACTCCCATCTCTGAATGCAAGATTATGAGGGGCAAGAACCACGTCCTCATATGGGCGAATACAGGGATAGGAGTCTTTCCTAAGAGTGTGAAAGGGACCAGGAAGTATCTCTTTTGAAGGACAAACTGATTCTCTAGCTACAAAACTTGCTACTGGGACAATTTGTCATCAGACAGCAGGCTATTTGGCAACTGAGTGGGAGAAACAAAAGGATGTAAAGAAAAATCTATTAGCAGCAATCTAAGAACACAGAGGAGATAACACCTATTAAAAACAAAAGGGATCTTAATGATGATGGTGATTTGCTACTAGGTGGGAAGGGTAGAATGTTGATAATGTGAAAGAGGCAGAAGTTTTCAGCAAGTATCTGTTCTATGTTTCACAAAAAGGGATGCCTAGTAACAGTCAAAGTCTTCAGGTGTTTATAAAATGTCCTCTGGCCTGAGCTGGAGATCACAAATGAAATCAAGCCTGGTCATCTGGACAGTAGCATCTATGAAGTTGCCTGAGGAAATAGCACACGGTGCAGTCCAAATAATGCTTCCATTCCTTGTTATTTTAGGAGAAGTTGTGTGAGGAGTCATCTTCTTTTGACTTGACGCCCTACGATTTGGCTTCAGCAATGGATGCTATAAATGTTGTACTGGAAGAACAAGCCAAAGTAGTTCAACAGAATGAAATAAATGCTGAATTCAATATGGAGTTGGCAAATTCAGGTGTGTTGACAACCACAAACCACTGTTCCACTGGGATTATAGGGTGCCACTACCAAGAACTGGAAAGTAACTTTTCATAATGGAAAATTTACTCTTATTAAAAGATACATTATTGTTAACTAGTAATCACTGCCAGACAAACATGAAAAGATTTGCCCAAACCAATGTGACATGAGGAGTCATGAAAGGAAAGAGTCAGTGGAATACAGAAAATATCTTTCCATACACACAGTTCTAGCCTTCGTATCCATAACTTCTGAAAAGACATAAAGGAATGGAGTGAAACAGTCATGAAATATCGTCTCTGAAATCTTTCCTTTCTTCAACAGGACTGAACATGGAACTTGAAGATATAGCAAAGATAAAGAGTAAGGTTATTTTTTGTGTGTTGAAAATTGTTGTTGAAACAGTTTCAGAAGGTCAACAACTACAAATCCATTTCTTGTAGCATTTCTGTAGACATTGCACATAACTGAGAAATTCATGAAAGTTGTTGTCTCTTTTCAGAGAATTTTGTGGAATGTTTTGCTACATTCCACAATGGTGAGAGATTTTGCAAATGAATGTGTCACTTCATTTTTTGCTAGAAGTTCCCTTGTTTTCTAATCTTGTCAGTGTACTGGAAATATATTAGTTGCATCATTCTGTTGTAAGAATGTGATCCTGCATGAAGTTAATAGCATGAGTTTGAGGTGTCTCGTGTTTACAAAGCATTTCCAAGAACAACTTTCCCCCTGTGTATAGAAGAGGTTAACATTTAGCTGACAACTGTATTTTCTAAGAACATCACAGGCTTCATCTAAGGATTGAGGGCATAGAAGTTCTTGAAGTTAAATATGAATGTTTAGAGATGATATCTAGGAAAGTTTTTGATCCTTTTGGCTTCTTTATAGAATCAAGAAAACAGCTAGGTTGCTGTCTTTGGTAACAGCCTTTGTAATAAATTACACTTAGAAAAGAGGCTTAGATATGCCTCAGGAATGAGTTTCTGCGAACCCTGACTTCTTTCCCCTCTTGGTTCTCCTAAAGAAATTCTTCTTCAGCTAGAAAGTGCCATTGATGCAGTGGAGCTGCCACTGAATGATACTGGAGTCACCAAAGAGGGAAGGTAAATTTCTTCTCATTGATAATGTTTACATGTTAAAAATACAGCAAATTCTAGACCCTGGTCCTGGCTGTTAGGATCATTACTACTATTCTAGTTTCTGGGTCTAGTATTTGCTCAAGGTTTTGGGATTCCTTAAATTCCTTTTCAGTAGTAATCATTATTTCTGGTGGAGTTCCCTTTCAAAGTGTTTCAAGAGTGGAAAATCCTATGCTGTGGGTGTGCCTGTCAGATACTCTGACCTGAAAGAAACTCCTCACTGTGCTGCTTTCAGTTTTGCATCATGATTTAAACAGGGGTACTAGTGCTGCAGTGATTTGGTTTGAGGTACCTCAGAGCTCTGTAAGTCTATTTCTAAACTAATGCATATTGTACGTTGTAAAAAAAAAAAAAAAAATCATGGAAATTGCATGTAAATCTGTTTCTAAATTAATACGGATGGTATAGTGTAGAGAAATCATGGAAAATGTGCAGGATGTGGTCAGTATGCTTTCTGTCGTGTCAATATTGTCTGCTGTCTTTATAACCAAATACTTTTATTCCTGTAAATTTTTTTTCTCATGGAGACAGCACGTTTTGCTCCTAGATGGTGAAATTGTTGTTGTTATAAAAGAGTAACAGTAATTGTGTCCATGTGATTATTTACAGCATTCACCCATTTGTGCTTTTTCTTTGAAAATTGCAGCTACATCTTTGATCTGTTTGCAGAGGCCCAAATAACATTCCAGACCAAATCCTCACTCTTGGAGTCATTAGAGCAGATTTTACAGTTTCTTTCAGGCCGTAAGTGTAAATTTATGAATTGTTTCACTCAGACTTTTCTCTGTAATGTAAGTAATTGGAAGTTTGCATTGTTTAGGGAGAGGAGGAGGAAGGCTTCTCTGTTTTGATTTAAATTCTAGAACTGTCAAGCTAAAATCTGACCCTGAGGACCTCTAGGTTTTTTATTAAGACTTGCTGTGAGGTCCTCCCCTGGAAAGCATGTTTTACGTCTGTTCCTGCAACAGAACTAGTTTTAAGAACAACTTTGTGTCAAAACGTAAATGTACCAACATGTGTACATACATGCGCATACATAGAGGATTTTTGCCCACAAAACTTTTTTTCTCCAAAACTAGAAGAATTGTGGGGTGGAGCTTGTTGACATTTTGTAATGTCTTGAGTTCTTCCCTGATCATAGAGTTAAGCAACAGGAATGCTGGGAATCACATAATGTATGGGGTTTTTTTCTTGATTTAGCAAGCTTCTGTCTTACTGTCTATCAGCATCTTGTTCTTAATTTGCCCTTCAGCAAAGAAAAATCTCCAGCTTCTACGTGTGTTAAGAAAATGGTGTTTACATCATATAATTCACATAATTCTTACTAGCAGACTCTTCAGTAAAAACATTGAGGAGCGCAAGGCCCGCTCCATGGAGACTAGAATATAGACTGTCAGTTCTGCAAGTGCATCCTTTGAGAGCACATCTGTCCTCTCTTTTTTTTTTTTTTCCCCAGCATCTTTCTCCTTTTAGGCCATTTGCACTCTGTCTTAACAGGTGCATCTGTTCGTTGTTTCCATGGTTAAATTCTCATCATCAATGTATGTTATATGTTCTTTTAACTGCTCCTCTGTAGTCACTGTTTTAAGCATACTGGAAGCTTGGAGGTGAATGTAAAGGGCTATTTATAGCTATAGCAAAGGTTAGTTTTATCTCTCTCTGCGTAACAGGGGAGTCAGTTTTCTATTCTTTTTTTCATGAGACTAATAGTAGTTGTGCAAGCTTTTGAAAGAGTAACCAAACAGTTTAAACGTTCTTATCTTTGTTTTAATTATCTCCTTTCCAATTCTTAATGTAGTGGAGCCTTAAGAAGTTTAAGTATCTGTTTCACATGACAGCCTCCCAATGTGTCAGAGACATGAAACTTCTTTTGGAATGCCAGTTTTACATTTCTCCTTGCATCTTGAATAATGATCAAAAACTTGAAATAACTTAATTTTGTTTCAGATAACATTTTCAAGTTACTGTATTCAGTGTTGTGCTGTTGAGATAAGATATATCTATATATTTGTGTTGTAAAACTAATCATGTGTTACTCTCTCTAGGTACTGGGATATTTGTCAATACATCTGGATTGCATAAGCTTTCAGATATTATCCAGGTAAATAATTAACGCTGCTTCTCTATATGTCTGAAGGATAGAAGAGTTGGTTTAGAAAATGTTGAAAGACATTGGATCCATTCTGTTCTTGATTGTATGTACAGTTATGCAGTGGTGGAAGTCTACGGGGTTTTGAGGAGAAAGCTGCTGCCTAATGGGATGGTCTACTTTGATTTTTACCCAGGTTGTTCTTTCATAGTTTTGATGTCCTTTTTTGGAGATGCTCGATTTAAATTTGTCTGATTTTAGCCTCTACCAGGTGGAGCTGGGTTACTGAGCTGTTTGCTTTCTAGCAGCAATGTTTGGGAATATGAGACCTCATGAAGTAACAGGACAGGCTAAGGAAAAAAAGCAAGCAAAAGATTAATTTAACTATATTTTTAAAAATGTAATTATTAATTTAAAGGATCTGTAAAATAAAAATCTTCTTAGTGCCACAGGAACTGAGTGTAATGCTTGTGGTTATCCGTATGGTGCTGTCAGTCCTCTCTCTGTTGTGTACTTATAAAACATTCGTTTAAAAAACCTGGGCCCCATAAAATTAGAAGGTGCAGTGGGCCTGTGGCCTGAAATTCAATTTCTAGCTTCCCTCTCAAGTTGACCAAAGCTTTAATATTCTTGAGTGATACTCATAAAGAGGGTAATGTTTAGAGAGCTTAAAGTTCAAACAAAATAGCATCTTAGACATAGTGTTACATATTGGAAAATCTGCTGACGCTTGAGATTAAGTTCACTATATTCCCAGAACTTGGTGATTTACTGAGTTAATGGATGTCAGGTTGAATTAGACCTTTTCCTGACAGTGAAATAAGACCTTTATTTCCCAAATACTTACAGGGGTTTTTTTGGATCAAAAAGATCTCCTTCTCCTCATCTTTAGTAGGTGGGTGATAATAACGATGACATTTTAATGTGCATTAATAATTGCTTTTCTGATTGATTTTTTTTTTTTTTTTTTTTGGTACTAAAAATGATAATTCAGGCACTGATGCAAGAAATTCCTTGACGTGAAAGACTGTTGTGACTGGCAACGTTCAGTCTCCTTGTAGTTCTCTGGTTTTGTTCTTCTCACTGGTAGCCTACCTAATAGATTAGCTGCCAGACTTTTTCAGAAACCCTTGACATCATGCATCTTTCTTCTGGAAAATATGCTGCTTACAAGTGTAATCTATGTTTATAGGAAGAACAGGAGCGTCAAAAATGTGATAAAATAATGGAAACACAGGCAGGAAGAGAGTAAAATCTATATAAGAACAAAAATTAGGAAGAATACAGCAATTGCTTTACCTAATCAGAAAAATTAATTACTTCCGTGTCCAGCTCTGCATTTGGCAGCAGCAAATGAAGTCTTTTTTTCCTTCCTCAATGTTCTTGCTTATTTCCAGAATGCTTGTTAGAAGATTTGTAATGAAATTCTTTTCTGTCTGGGTGCGGTACCAACTACGTACTTCAATTTTCCCTTTTTGCTGAAGGATTTATAACATTCCCACTTACATTTCCCTTTAACTGAGATTATTAGGTTTTAGTGTCCCTTTTAAGTAAACTAGCAGGGATTAAATCATCTAGATTTGAATTTAGCCGTGTTCGCTAGAAGTCCTATCCTGAGTCTTGGATTTTATTTATTTTGAATGACACTGCTTGGGTCTATTTTGTCATACGTACTAAAATCTACTGACAACATTCAGGCTGTATTCCTGCTGATTGCTAGAAAATCTTACAAAGAGGAAGTGTGAATTGCTCAGTGTCATTGCTTTTCACCTAAGAATGTACTTGCTATCTTAGCTTAACTGTGAATTCTCTTCTTCTAGAATTGGAATTTAATAGAAAAGGATAATCTATATAACTTAAATTTTTCCTAAAAAACATTATTAGATACTTGCCAGCTCAACAGCTGCTCAAGATTAACACAGTAATTCCTATAGATGATTTATTTTTCTTACTTAAGGAAGCACAGAAAGTCTTATTTGTCTAGCGATAGTGTAGGAAGTCATGTTGCACTAGTTATGCTAGTGGAGAGCAGCATCCATTCCAAAAGGACACCACAGAACACCCCATGTAAAACTAAAAATGAAGAAATGTGTTCAAACTTTGCAGACCTGCATGATAAAGACAAGTTACCTAGCTGTATTTTGACCGGTCCTGGTAGGTTTGAAATACTGATCTGATTGAATGTATGGATGTTTGTGAGGGTGTATTCACAGTGGCATACACAGTATTTCATTTTTATAGCAGCAGTTCAACAAACCCTATATGCATGTTCTGATACTGTAGTAGCAATTTGTGTATGCTGATACCAAAATGATTTGTACTGAAAGGTGTGTGTCACTGTTCTTCTGTGGGGAAGGTGAGCTACGCTTCATTTAAATTATTTTCCCACGGTTTCAAAGCTGAAAGATAAGAGATAAGAAGAAGCTCTGAAAGCTGAGTAAGATTCCTTTGCTGTTGCTGCTGAGGACATGCACATGGACAGTTATTGGAAATCATCTGCCACATGATAGTTTGTTATCTTGAGACATTTTTAAGTGGGACTAGGTCACAGTTAGAGTCTTTGTTGGTTAAACACAGTGCTTTCTTGTTACAGAACCTTGTCTTCAAGACTTAATTTATAACCAGCTTGCTTTTATTAATAATAAATCTTTTCCTTCCTTTTAGAAGAACATTTATTATTTTTTTTTATACCCTCTTTGGCTATTTTTCAGAAGTTAATATTTCCAGGAATTGTATTTTTTTTTTTTTTTTTCTTTTCCTGACTGGTGGAGAACATCTTTCTTGTTGCAACTAGCTGATATTCTTATGAGCTTGGATAATTCCTTTTAAGTGTCTGAAGAAATTTTGTTTAGAAAAATTAACAGAAGTTATAAATATTTGAGCACTACAGCTGTTTTTACTGAAGTTGCACTGGAATGCCATATGTTTGCAAGAGCATCATCCTTAGTCAGAAGAGATCACATACAGGAAAGGGGAAGAGTTGATAGAAGCATTTCACTTAATATATGAACAACTAGGTATGATTACAGTGTGATTATTTTTCTGAGCAGAGTATTATTAGTGTAAGGTATCATGGCTGAAATTTTAAACTAAGGGAATCCAAAAAGTTCTTTTACACTCAGTTGTGACTCTCTGATCTCATGAACATGTAGTGTCTTTATGTTTGTCCACAGCCAGAAGTCATGAAAGTGTGACAAGTAATACTATCATTAATATAGTTTGGATATATTTAGATACTGGTTTGCATTTTTTTTTTGATCAATGAGAAAGCAGGTTAGCAGGAATTGCATGTAAAAATGTATTTATTCAAGATTCTCTGTCTTTATTGAATAAACAGGAGCAAGAAGATATATTTAAGGTTATCACAACAGTAACTTTTATGGAGATACTTCTCAGTGCAAAGATACGTTAGGGATTTTGCTGGAAACAGTTGTTAAATCTTTCCATTTGTTTACATCTATTTTCCAGACAGTTTTCAACATCGATTCTCCAGAAGGCGCAACAGTCTTCATGCCACATCAGTCGATATCTAAATATTATAAGGTATGAGATGATTTGTGTTCTACACTTTTCCTTGCTGACATTTAATGTCTGTGTACCTAAGAGTCAGAAGGATGTGGATAGTATAGCGAATGATGATGTTGATTACAGGGATGATATGTAAATTCTTCCAGAAAAAAACCCAAAACAACACCAAAGGAGCTATGGTTAGTTTAGGTTCCAAGGAAAAAGGGGAGCTTCACGGTAATTTTTAAAGAAATCTTAAAATGAAGTGAGGAAGGTGCCGCAAATGTGGATTACTGAAAACTTTGATATTGCATTTTATTCATGAATCAATGTGTTCTTCCAATAATCTGTTCTCTGGACTTTAGTTTAGCCTATTACCAAGCAAGTACAATACAGCCACTGATCCTCCCTGCCCTGCCAAAGTCCTTGTAATTTATTTAGAGTTTGGGACTTATGGGCTGTGGTGCTATAATGAATTTTAGGAACAGATCTTTTTTTTTTTTTTAGATAAAAGGTAACTTTCATAGTAAGTTGGAGACTTGATACTGGTTTTGTTGCCAGATGGAGCAAGTATTTCTAATGCGCTAATATTTTTTTTTTATAGTCTGCGTGTTTTATTCTGGTGGAATAAAATAATAATATTAATAATTTAATAATTGGGTTCTTTGTCTCTGCTCAGGGCAGCCCATGAAAAGCTGCTACTATAAATTGGCTCAAAATGGCTGGTTAAATGGTGATATACTATTTTGTTCCTTGTTAAATATGTTATGAAAGACTTGAAATAAAATAGGAAAGACAGGAAATAATATGACCTTACTAACACTATAAAAGTGACACCAATTATGTTAACTACCCTTAATATGGGCTAGCTTTTTTGAGAGATGAAGTGCAAGTTCATTTTTGCAGCTGTCTCTAGAAGTGTTGCTGCTGTTTTCCTTCAGGTACATATTCATTGGGATAACAGTAATCAGAAGAAGAAACAAAGGACAGATCTCTGGAATTCATCGTCTGCAAAAAACCAAGGTACAGGACTTGGTCTTGGGGAGGCTTGTACAAAAGTTGGATTGAAAACTACTCAACTGTTCCTTCCCGATTCAAATAAGAGACAACAGTTGAAGACATCTCAGTCTGCATTACTTCACATTTGTGAACAGAGACTCCTCTGGCAAATTTTGGAACACCATCGTAGGATTTTGAGTGAAACACCACCTATGTTACCTTAAATGTTAAAAATTAATTTGAGAAATAAAGTGCTGAACAGAATAACTCAATGAGGGCACACTCCAGATCTCTGTATATGCAAAAATAGTTTTTAAACCCAAATGGTGTAGTAGTGTTCCTCACAGAGCTGGAAAGTCTTAAGGGCCTGATTAATATGCCTTGGTCCAAGTTAAAACCATCAGTAGATGTGAGATTGGGAAAGAGGAGTTATAATTGGTTGGCTCATTCTGAAACTCTATAGTGAAGGTTCATGTGATGTGCCAGAGAAATAACACTTGAGAATGTGAATTCTTAGCCAGAAAATGCCATGTCAGGTAACAGCCTCGGGGCACCACTACACTCTTTGAGACGGGACCTTTTTTTGAGTAACTTCCTAACTTCTTCAGGGCACGTTGTCATTTCTTGATAGTTTCAGCCTTGACTATACTTTTCAGTCCTTCTTGTTCAACTGAAATTTCTCCCTCTCCTTGTCTCTTTCCTCCCACCTATTTTGTTCCTTATGTTCTGCAGAACTTGGTACCTGGAACTAGCTCAATATAACCATGCTTCAAAACAACATAGAGGAAAAGAAACTTGACTTCTGAATCAAAGGTTTATCCTAAGGCTGCTGTAAAGCAGCACTGAGCTTGGCTTTATTGGACTTCAACTTTAATTCTTTCTGATTTTCCCCCCCAAATAAATACAGTTAGGTGGAAAATAAAACATTTTCTGATTAGAGGAGACAGATGCAGATCCCTTTACCTAAGCCTTCTTAATAGAATACTCTCCAAAGATCTTTGTAAATACCTTGCCTTATAACCATCTACTTAATTACTCAATTAAATGCTCTTGAGAATGTAAATATTTGTTTCTTGGAAGTCCTTTTCTTAAGAACAAAAGTAACATTTTTCAAAGAATAAGTTTCCACAAATTTAGTGGTTTTGCACATAATATCCCCTTAAGTATTTCCACAAAGTAAGTTCTGTTTCTGAACAGCAGCATGTGCTGTTTGGTAATCTGCTTTTCCTGAGATATTGCTCAATTGAAGTTTGAAGTTACAGGAATAATTCTAAGTAGATTTTGCTAAATGTGTGCAGGAAAAGGCTAATAAAAACACTTTAGGTTTATTACATAATTTCAAGGATTTATACACAAAGCAGACACAGAATTCTGTGATTTAGTAGACACGTACTGATATATCTGCTTTTCAAATAAAAACAGTATTTGCAAGTACCTATGCAACAGACTAGCAATTTGTCGAGACTTGCTCTATGTAGAAATATAGCAGAGGCCAGACAAGACTGATCAAGTCTCTAGTTTCCTCTAGTGGTATAGCAGATTATATAGAAATAACGCAAACCTTTCAAGAATAGCTGTTTTCAAAGGATTTTGTGGAAATTATTCACTCAAGCATAAGTCTCTACAAACTGTGATTGGTGAGGACAAGTGGCACAGCTTGTGACAGCTGGTGAGATTACTAGCTATCTGTCCTGTGCCCAGATGCCACTTGTGAATGCGGTATTGAACTGATAGTTTCACATTAAGATAAAACACTCTTATTTCTGGTTTGCTCTAAATCACCACGTTGTAAACAATTAGCGAACAATTTCTCTGTGGATTAGCTGTCCTTGGACGAGGAATGGAAAAAGCTGTTGCAGAGGTCTACCTTCCAACAGTTCCTGCTTGTGAATGGGACCTTTAAAATAGGATTAATATTGTTAACCTTAAAGACATAATTGCAGAACAGCAGGCTGAAAATGTACTGCAATTCTCCAAGAACTGAGCAACTGGTACCTGGCAGTTATCCTGCAGGGTTACAGAGAAATATATTTCAAACGGAGCACTGGCGAGGCAGATGTGAGTGGTTGGTGTTCTCTTCTAGGCCATCCTGTATCAGCACAGGTTGCTTTTATGCTGGAATTTCGTAGGCTCCTGCTATAAGTGACTTTGCTCTTGTCTGCAGATACCTAGTGGCTTGTCCGTGTACAGATCCTAACTATAATTTGCACCAATTCTTAGTGTGAATTTAGAGATACAGAATTTGGTAAATTTTGGAATGTGATTCTTCTAGAATCTGGACATCTTCTGGATGGATTTACCCAAATGAGATGGAAGGATGAAACTTTAGCTTAAAACAAAAGTTCTCTTGTAATTCTAAGCAGTAAGTGACTCACTGGGCACATATTACTGGGGATTTCCTAAAACTGTCGGCTCCTTTTTGGAAATAGAATCTTTGAGTGAAGCATGTACATTTAAAACATGCACACGATATGTGGAAGCTAGATAATTTTTTTTAACTGAAAATAATAATGCAAAACAATCAGAAACAGCAACAATGTTTCATTTGGCTGCTCTTGTTCTTGACATAGATTATTGTTTCATTCCTTTGTTCCTTTGACTGTCTCTGAAAAGCTGATGCTAAGTTTTCAGCAAGACCGGCAATGGTACAACTATAAGCTGAGCAATGAAAGAAATGACTAGTGTGATTTATCCATTTTTCTTTATATCCTTCATGTTGATAATTTATAGTATGCCAGATTTTTGGTGTCACACACATTTTATATCCATATCTCACAAAAGATGTGAGCAGAAGTTGAAAGGTTTGGCAGTTGACTGTGGGGAAAATGGAAAGTTTAGGTGAAAGGTTTATAGCCGTTGGAAATTCCTGATGGAAAAGGGGTTCTCTTCAAGCAAGAGCAGCGATGGAGATTTTTTTTTTGTAACTTCAGTCATCTGTCCTTCATCCCAGTATTCTACAGTTCTTCTACCATGCTTCCCCTTCCAGTTGTCCTTGACAGCAGGAGGTGAATCAATGGACGGAGGACTGAGTAGTTTTATCTACTCAATCTGCCTGTTACTTGCCAACAAAAGGATCTGATGCTCTGTCTTTTCTATAACCATCTTTTGATTAAAAGTGTAATCTACTTAAGGTGTGAGGGAGCAATGACCTTTTAAACTATATTTTGAACAGATATAGTAATTAAATCTGGGAAGGACCAAAGCAGAACATACATCTGGAATTTTAGCTTCAGATGCTGGCCAGTTTATATTCAGAAGTTCAGATGCAATGTGCTGTATGCTAGTCATATTCTAATTTTTCTACTTACAGACTTGCTTCTTAGTGTTTTCTCTTTTATTTGATACAGGAAAGACCTTAAGCTATTGGTGTTTCAGCCCTGGATACAGCATGCATGAGCTTGTTCGACAGGGAGTCAGGACAATTATCCTTACTAGTGGGACACTCTCCCCCCTCTCATCATTTACAATGGAAATGCAGATGTAAGTATCGAGATGTGTAAACAGTACCGTTACTAAAAATGCACAGTCTGCTCTTGTGATTGTACATTTTATCTTGGGATTTTTGAGTGTTCTGGAGTGGGAGCCAGTAGAGAATCATATAATGACTGGGATCTAATTTTGTGTTTCTTTAGCCCTTTTCCTGTTTGCTTGGAGAATCCTCATGTTATCGATAAACACCAGCTCTGGGTTGGGATCATTCCTAAGGGACCTGATGGAGCTGTGCTTACTTCTACCTATGAAAGAAGGTAATGAATTCCCATGTGGAATTCTGCTTTGAAGTCTTGGGTTCCGACATTTTCTGCTTACAGGAGGGTGCTAGTGAAATAAGTGGTCTCTGTAGTTCTTTTCTTGGATAAACGCTGTGCTGAATAACAGCACCCTTTTACTACTGTTGAAAATTTAGAATTGGAGAGCTGGAAGGGATCAAATATGAGCACACTGAGTGCACTAATAGTCCTTAATGGCCCTGACCAGCCTCAGATGGCACCTCCACCCACAACCATCACCCAGGAGCTCCACCTAAGGCCTGGCATAGGCTTTCAGTCAGTGCCCAAACTGTAGGAATATCTGTCTCCAGCTCCATCATAACCACACCTGGCCATGGACCCTGTTGCTCTGATCCTGACCCACTGATTGACTTCCCGGATTGACCTCGGACCTGCCTGTCACTATGGACCTGCTTCGCCATCTGTCGACTGACACTCCTTACTGGCACTGGACCTGCTCCTGCTTTACTGATTTGCATTTCTGGCTTGACCTCGAACCTTCCCCATCACCATGACTATGGCTGATGATCTGGACTTGTGATTGAGCCTGGCTACTGACTGCACCCAACTCTTTCCTGCTTGCCTTCCTCTGCTACCTGGGTCTGGGCCCTGGCTGGCAAGTCCCCTGCCCCACATGCCTTCATATCGTGCTCAGGTACCACCTCCCTGTCCCTCACAGAGCAGTCCACCCTCACTGACGTGGAGCCCCGTCCTAAACTACTTTGCTGAAGGCTTAATTTGTTTGAAACGTGACTGGCCTTTGCAACAACTATTTTTATATTTAAAGCCTGTCATCTTGACCGGCCTCTCTTTCACCTCTGCATTGCCTTCTTAAGGAAAATATATCCAAATACTTGTCAAGCTTTTTGTCATCGTTTTTCTTGCTTTTCTCTGTTCTTTCATCATTTTGCCTGTGTCCTTCTGTTCTTTAGATTAGATGGGGCTTCTCTGCCAGGAGAATATTCTGCCAGCAAGGAAGGCTAAAACTTGATTTCATTGTGTATTGACTTTCTGTTGTGCAATATGGTAGTTTCATTGGCATCTCTGCATATAATTTTAAAAGGCAGCTTCATGCTTTGGTGCACATGGCAGAAGGTTCTGTGCTTGCCAGTTCTCTGAAGTTACTAAAGAGTGGCATCACGCTGTTGCTAGTACTGTGTTCAGGGATTTAGTCCTTCTGTAGTATTTTGAAATGGGGATCAGTTCCTTGTGTATGATACATGTGTTCTTCCACTTAACTTTCTTCCTATAGTACGCACATTTTTATGTGCTGGCACATTCTTAAATCTGTTTCAATTTCAGCATTATAGGCGAACCTCTGGCTGAGAGTTCTGTAATTTAGCCTGCTGGAGGTCTGGCCTACTCTTTTTCAGCAATATGGGGCGGGAATCTCAAAGAACTCTTACTGAAGAAAAAAAAAAAAGCAGGAAAAAATGCCAGATGTTCAACAGAACTGGAAATGGACTCAGGAACTGTAATTGATTTTTACAGAGAAGCCGCCTGGAAAACCCTCAGACCATATTTTTAATTTTCAGAAGCTTAGTGTGCTGTTTCAGTGTATTTTGTTGAAGATACTGTTTTTCGAAAGGGGAAGGTTGGGGACCCCCCACCTAAGGCCTAGAACACCGTTTTTTTTGAAGGAAGGGAATTCACAGTGGTGTTTGTGTTTTGACAATGTCTGTGTGGTGATAGGGGTATTTATAGGTCTTATAAAACCAGATATGTTCTTTTTTTTCCCCTGCATATATAAGTTTCCTGGGAAAACAGTATGCAAAACTACAGGGCACTAAAAAGAAAGAAACATAAAGGCATGAGAGAACAGGTGACTCTTCAGTCAGGGCTGGAATAAACAGGTACATAGTGCTTATTGTAGAGCAGTACTTTTTCAGTCAATGCAAGAGGATTTACTTGGCTTATGCCACGAGTAAATAATAACCATAGTAACCAAATTCACCCTTTTTGCCCCTGAAGCCTCACCACACCTAATTCATCAATAATTATTTTAAATAGTTGTAACATTAGTCAGGCTTGGCAGCATCTGCAGACTTTGCTGGCAGAACTTTCACCCTTACATTGTTAGTATTAATCATAAAACTCATATGGCTGCCCATTTCTACTTGTTACGTTTTGGTAATATTGAAGCTTAGATCATCTTCGGTGCTAATAGTAAGAATATTTATTAGTAATATGTAGTCAACATATTTAATTTTGTGTCCCTGGTATGGGTACTTGCCACAGGAAGGAGAGCAATTGGGAATATGGATATGGTATTTAAGATTATCTGAGGAAATTAATATGTATTAAAAAAATAGAAAAGGAAATACAATTATGTTACTTGATTTTTTTCTTTGTAGGTTTTCAGAGGATTATTTATCTTCTCTAGGCAAAACAATTGGTAAGTAAGGTGTGTGGATTTCAGGAACAGGTTGTTGCACAGGATTTTTAGAAATCTCTTGAAAGGTATCTGATGCCAAGCATCAATTTGCAGAGCAATTGAGGATCAGAAGTCGTCAATGCAATTTTTCATTATGTTTTTAAAGGCACTGTGTCAAGCTCGTTCTACAAATATAATAGAACTACAACATTTTGAACGCATGAGGATAGAATAAAAGAAAAGCATTTGTGTAGCTTGGCTAATCTGTGATTGAAAGGAATTTCTTAAATATAAAAATGTTGGAAGGAAATGGAGAAGACTGCTCTGAGGTGTTCATCTTGGCCTTAAATGGTGAAGATTCTTTCACAAAATACCAGATTAATGTTTTGGGGTTTTTTTTTTTGTAAAGTATATACTATTTGACTAGAAAACTAGACTACTTAACTAGAAAATTCTTAAATGCAATCTTATGGTACCTCATCCAATGTTTTGAATGTTGAGATTGCAGTGGACACTAAGTGGAGAAAATGATCTAAAAATAGGTCCTGCTGTCATATGGAAAAATATGGTGGATGACATTAGATCTTTTTCATCTATAGTGTTTGGTTAGCTGGTTAGTCTGGTGTTAGCTCATAAAATGTTTTATCCTGCTAACACTACACTTTAGAAAACTAGTTAGGCATCTGTATTAAACTTTATACCTTGACAACAAGATTATTGGAATGATTAAAAAAAACCCAAACAACTTCTAATACACCAACTTTAATGTTAAGAAAGCAGAAAAGATTTTGGAAGGAACCTATGCTGTTAGGTTATTTTTTCCTCTGCAGCCTGTGCACTCCATCCGAGGATGAAAATGCCCTCAGCTATACACCTGCCTGTCTCATTGCAGGTAACCTTGTGCGAGTTGTACCACATGGACTGTTGGTGTTCTTCCCATCGTATCCTGTCATGGATAAGAGCCTGGAATATTGGAGAGTACGTTAATTGCTCTGCCTTTATAGGTAGTTTAGTTACTCAGGTCAGACAGTTTGTAGATATGCTATAGAACCATGCTCATTAAACATTCTTTATTAATAAGTAAATTATAAAATCTGGAAAGTAAAAACCCAGGTCAGGCTTCTTTTATTTTGATCACAATACACTGAAATATTGTAGAAACCAAACCCAAAACAATCTTAAGACATTATCTCATCTCATCTGACCTGATCTCAGAGTTCATTTAATTTCACCAGAGTTCTTTATTAAACCTCCAAATATAGTTGGTCTGAGTGTTTCACCTCTTGGAGGAAAAAAATCCCACCATGAGCATTTCTCTTTCATTTGTAACTGTTTCAGCTGTAAGTTTTGCAACTGTCATGCTCATGACTTGAGTGTCCCTGGTAAGATGTGGTAGAACAGTTGTGGTTTAAATGGTGCTCCTCCTTAAAAGTGAATACTGCAGTGGGTCCCTGGGAGGTGGATGTGGGGAATGTCAAAGTTGGAAGGAAAAGAAATGGATCTCCCATCCACATAATGTCTGAGTTGCACCAACTGCAAGGGATCGCTGTTAGTGTTAGGATTGCATGTTCCTGCTTCCATCTCTTCCTATGTTTGGCAAGAGAGGAATAGACTGTGTTTAGGAAGGTCAGTGGGGACCACTCGAAATCTGTGGGGACCACTCCTGAGCATTTCCTTTCTTGTGGGCGCTTCTGGTATGTGTTTACTTTCACATAGCCATTTCTGATATGTTCATCATCTGTTTAACAGGAGCATGATTTTGCTAAAAGAATCGAAGAAGTGAAGCCAATGTTTGTGGAACCCAGGAACAAAGGAAGCTTTGCAGAGGTTGGTAATTTGCATTACATACCAGTAATATTTTCACCATCTGTTTTTATGTTTAAATCCTTCTCCAGGATGTGTTTGAGTGTGAACTGCATGTTTCTAGGATAAAATAAAAACTCTTGGAGATCATCTCTGAAGTACAGTTCTTCTATGCATCCATCCTTTTCTTTTTGGCCAGTTGCGCAAGGTACAGTCTTAATTTGAAATCCAGTGATGTAACAGTGGCTAATGTACCTATGTGCTGAATAATTGAGATAGTAGAAAGCTGTCACTTAAATAGCCAGCATCTTTTAATGTTCTGCGGGCCATTTCCTTCCAGCTTCTCATGCTTTGGGTGTTAAGGAATTGTGCAGTGTCATCTTGTTTGTTTACAGCCACTCTGCTGCTTAGAGTAAATAATATCCTTGAATTGCTTTCTTGGTTTGCCTGTTTTACTCAAGGATCTGCAGAAACACAGAACAGTCTATGTTTTACCTCTTCCTCAGAAGCATCTGACGTTAATCTTCTATGCTTACACAGATGTATTCTAGATTTCACAGTAATGTAAGGATTTTGCTAAGCAAATGGCTTCTCTCATTTGCAGTTAGAAAAAGTAAAGAAGATTATACTCCACCAAATTAATCACATTTTAGATCTCAGTGTACAAGTCAAATTTAGCTAGTACAGGTTTCTGTTTATGCCTATGCAAAGGATAATACCATTCTTGCTCTTGCTTAAACTAGTTTATCTTTTAGGTAATGGATGCATACTACGATAAAGTCATCTGTCCCAAGTCCAACGGAGCTGCTTTTTTGGCAGTATGTCGGGGGAAGGTAACATAACTGAGAACTTGTTTCATCTGAGATCGGATCATGTAGTTGATGGGAGGGGGAAAACCATCATTCTGGATTTCAGTACATTTTTGTTACGTGACTGTAATTATATGTGGAAGAAACCAAGAGAAGTAGGATGCCCTGAAGCCTTTTCAAAATTGTCATGTTTACATATGGCTCATTCCTGGTTTTATTAAAGGGATACATCTTTGAGTTCTTTAAAAGGGATGAGTATCGTACTTGTATTTCCTGTTGGCTGCTCACCGAAAATTCAACCCATTAGATGAGAACAACTGTTTTGGAGGAGAACTAAAGGAAACATTTGTAATCAAACATGTTAGAACAACGTTGCTGAAAACCAAAAGTATTGCTTAGCTTTAAAAAATTTACATTAACCTCAGGTCCTCTGGAGGCATTTGATGGTCTTTCATTTACATTTTTCAGCGGTAATGAATCAATTTATGATTATCAGTGGAAATATTTGCAAAATCATAAATTACTCTTAGAGCCTTTTGGCTGCTGCTTACTGCCTACCAAGAGAAGATTCAACTTCTTTGAAACCATCAGTCCCAGTCTCCAAAGCAGTTGTTAAATTGGTGAAGACGTAGCTTTTTTAGGGTGGAACTCTTAGTTGAATTTGCCTGTCCTTCCAACAATAGTGTATTACCCTGAGAGGAACAGAGTCTGTGGAGAGATCATGCTTTGCAGTGACAGGCAATTGAAGGATAGACTGTTTAGTTTATTATAGTCACAGGGTTAATAGTATGACTGCAAAATTGGAAATATTAAGAAGATAAATCAGAAGAGACATGTTGTCAAAAGCTCTAAAACTAGCTGCTTTCTCAGCTATTGAGATTCCCTCCCAGGGTGTTGCTCAGCTTTTACATTGGCAGTAGGTTCTAGTAAGTTTTTTGTGTTCTCTATTCCATCAAAGAAACCTAAAACCCCAATCCTTTTTGTAAAGAGGAGATTCTGTCCCAGTTGCTCCAGTTCTTTTACTAGTGTTTTTACTAGTGTCTAGGCCTGAGGTGTCTTTAAAAGTTCACAGAAATTTTCTTTCCTGTTTTGGGGTGGTGAAGGGCAGGTTCTTTTTTGTTTGTTTGTTTTAAATTAGTTTTTATCTTTTTGTCTAAGGTTGGTCTTCTCATGCTCTTATTAGCCTGAGGGATTTCCTTTCTGCCCAAGATAAAATACTGATAAATACAACTATATGACTGCTAGGTCCAGATGGATTCTAGTGCATGCTGTGATTGCTCTTAGTAGCAGTGCTGGATTAAGCCGAGTAGAGTTGGTCATTCCACCCATCCATCCTTGATGTTATATTCCATCACAGCTGTTTGTGCAGCATGGTAGATGAGATTGGAGAATGGATTCAGCTGAAAAACAAACTGTTTTTTTGCTTTTTTTTTTATTTATTATTGCTTTGAAATGATTCTGTTAATTTTTAATGTCAGAGAAGGTTTGCTATGTTCTGATCATGTCTTGTTAACAATTCAGGGTATGGAAGGTTTAAACAGAGGTATTGACTGACATTTAAGACATCTTCCAAATACAGTTGTTCTTATCCAGGAGTAAGACACATGCATTAATGGTATGGGTGAGGTATGCTTTGTCCGGAGCCTCCTAGAGGAAAAAGCTAAGTTTAAAGTCCTGGTAATAAAAGCAAAAAATCTAGTTGAAACTGTTCGTAACATATTCATAAACTACAGTTGGCTAGGGATTTAATTTAATGGAGAGAAAAAAGGCCAATAACTGCTGAATTGCTCTGAAATGTCACTTCAAACCCTGTTGGTAATGGAAAACACTGTCTCTTCAGGCCAGTGAAGGCTTGGACTTTGCAGACATAAATGGACGAGGAGTCATCATTACTGGGCTTCCGTTTCCTCCTCGTATGGAGCCCAGAGTTGTTTTAAAGATGCAGTTCCTGGATGAAATGAGAAGAAGTGGTGCGGGCACACAGGTAATGCCAGGCAACTTCTCACTGTTGGCTGTTTGCAGGTTTGTGTCATCCCTCTTGTCTCTGTGGATTTTGGTGTATGTTATCCTTCCAGCCTCATGGAACCACGAACATCAAAAAAGTCAAACCACCTTGGGAGTTTGTTACAAATAGTCACCTTTTTTAAAATAATGTCAAGAGTTCCAAATTCTGTCTCCAGTAACATGGTCTCAATCGAATATGGGCTCAAAAAATATAATTAAAGTTTTAGTCAAAATCATTGTATGCATGTCATGCATATATCTTCCCGAGGGAATTATTTCATCTAGAGAGAGAGTGGGCAGGAAGAATTGTCTGTGCTGGCTGGTCTGGGGATTTTTGTTTTGGTGGCTGGGGGCATGTGTGTGGAGGTGTGTTTTGGTTTTTGTGTTTTGTTTTGGGTTTGTTTTTCTATTGCTTTGTCTATAAATTTAGTTTATTGTCCTGCAGGATAGCTATTAGGTCTTAAATTATATGGTGAGTCTATTGTACTACCAAGGCTGTCAGTGCATCATATACTAAATAGCCCCTCAAGTTGGATATACTGCTTGAGTTTTCTGTGCGCTATAAGTCAGGTGTGATATTCAGCTCAGCCTGTGTTTGTTTTTCCAGGGCTTCTAGAGATTTGTCTGTAGATCTCGTTGGATACTTTTTTTTTACATCTTTAGAGAAAAATAGTGACTGTACAGCACAGAATGTGTTTTACCTGGTAAATAATGTTAATTCTTTCTCCCACCTATTGCAGTATTTATCTGGGCGTGAGTGGTACAGTCAGCAAGCTTCCCGGGCTGTTAATCAGGCTATTGGCAGGGTCATCAGACATCGCCAAGACTATGGTGCTATCTTCCTATGTGACCACAGGTGAAACTTTGGCTCTGGAACATAAACATACATCAACAGCTTTATATCCCGACATGGGTATTGGTATTTTGTATATAAATGTGCTGACGTTACTGTTTGGAGAAGGCTACAGTTCATAAGTAATTAAATTATTTTTGTATAACAGGTTATATAAATATTGCACTACTTTAAGAAAGTAACTAGATGGTTATCTTCTGCTTGCAAAATATACTGTCTTGGAGCTGCAGAAAGAGATTAATGATATAAATGAAAAATAAGCCAATTTGTTGACTTAATGTTTGTAATGCTACTGGAAATTACATGATAATAACTTATGGTTTTACATTTTCTCCATCTCTTATTTGAGGAGGCAGTCACCAGCACTGCAGTTTTTTGAGAGAAGGAGGGCAAAAATGAGAAAGGATTATGTTGCTGGAACAATATAACTTATATTAATAATTAATATTATATTAATATTCACTAATATAACACGTATATAATAGGCAGCAAGAGTTTAATCGATAGTCTTCAATGCTGACGCTCAACTGGGGACAGTGAGCCCCTCACAGTTCAGTGCTAATATTACTGTTGCACAGTTAAAGAGTTTATGGATGAAAGATAAGAATTGGCTGATTGCATGGTATGTGGTATCAACAAAGCTCTTTTCTCCTGTTTGAAGACATCACCCCATTATATATACTGTGGTGTTTCAATCTTTTGTTGTCTTGCTACTCCTCTCTTGTCCTTTTGGACCCTGATCTAGCATTTGCTTAATTCGTGTAGGCCAACCTGGCGAATAATTCTCTCCTTTTCCAATCCTACCCAGGTTCACAACTGGTGATGTAAGAAGCAAACTGCCCTCATGGGTCCGCCCTTATGTGAATGTTTATGACAACTTTGGGCATGCAGTCAGAAGTGTCTCCCTCTTCTTCCGTGTTGCTCAAGAAATTGTAAGTGTTTTAAACCCAACAACAAACCAACAAAACAAAACCCCTCCTTTTTTCTTGATAGTGTTGGAAACTGGGTATACTGATCCAGATGAGAGATGTGACAGTGTCACTTGTCTTGTCACTTCTAAACATTGGAAGCTTTACAGGAAAGGAGATATTTCTCCAAGAGCTGGGGCAGGATGTGTTGTCATGCTGTGCAACTCATTAGGTTAGATCACAAAAATAACTTCCTTTTCCAGCCCCTCCTAAATAAACATAGATTTCATTGGAGGGTATGCAAATGCTGGAACTGCTGTTAGCATCAAAAAGCTTTCTACCTCCCCCTCAGGGAGAGGGTATATGTGTGGAAGAATCAGTCAAACCCTTAAATTTAAATCTAAGCTGACTGGTATAAAGAGTGAGACAAACCCATCCCTTATTATTACAGTTCATCGCTGGGTCAGCTTTATCAATATGGCTTCTCTCTTAACATTAAGAAACTCTCTTTCTCAGTAATAGTTCCTTGATTTAAAAAGTAATATTGTAAAAAGACTTTCTAATTGACTGGAGAAAGTCATAGCAAGAAATGGGCTGGAAGCCAGAATGGGGAATTGTTTATCCCCAAAATGGAGATTAAGATTAAAATAAACACATAACATTTCACATACAGACTTGGATGACTTCCTGGAAGATGCCTTAGCCAAATACAAGTCATTCAAAATAATAAGTTACAGATGGATGACCTGATGATTTTTTTCTGATCATAAATGGAATTTTCATGGTAAAGATAAAGCCCAACCCAATGTGCTTTGACAGAAGGAGCTATGTTGCAGGGATAGTGTTAAGAAACAATTGTTCTTTAGTCCGGTTATGATCTTTTTGTTTTCTTTTTTTTTTTCGTTACATGGGTCAGTGCTAAGCCTGCTTATAGACTTCATCTATCTGTGTCACTTCCCAGTTATTTGATCCTTTTTTTTTTCCAGAAGCACATGAATCCAGAATGCGTAACAATCTTGCTGTCAAGCGTTATTTGGGAAAAAGGAGATGTCTTTGGGTTATTGCTGAGATTTTTGGTTGCAAAGGAAGTGGAGTGGAAGAGTAGCTTTTGCCTACTGTAACATTTTGTAAATTGCTTGCAGATGCCCCCACCCCTGCCACAATGCCCTTCTGGCTCGGCTGCTTCCCGAAGTGAAAGTGATACAGCACCATCTACTTCATCTGAGCAAATCCTCTCCCTGAAAAAAGCCAAAAACTTAGACGACCATGTTCCCAGTTTGAAGAGGAAAAGAAAAGGTAGGTTTGGGTCCTAACATATACACTTTCTTCTTTTAAGCTGAACCAAAAAAAGGAGGAACAAGAGACTAGAAACTAGGATGGGAGAGAAAGCAAGGAGAGCTGAAAGACCGACGTAAAAGCCTGATCAAGGGACATAGCTCGGCATTAGAAAATGGGAGAACCAGTTGCAACCACAGAGCCGAGAGGCAGATGGGGCCTGAAAAAGTGTCCAGCAGAACAGGAGGAGTTTGGTGGAATATCATAGATAGTTTAAAAAATAAGAACTGGAAGTCTGTTTCTGACAAGCACTGACTATCATATGTCTGTCTTCCATCCTGTTGTATAAATGATTCTTACACAGTAATCTGACTAAGAAAACAGAAAGAGGGCATTGACCTGGGAACAAAACAGTATTTTAAAATTTGTGGTTAACTAATGCCAAAGAACAAAGTATTTCTCATGTCAGATACTCTTTCAGAATGTTCCACTCGAGATTGCTTGCTATTTTGGAACAGAACAGTGAAATTGTGTTTAAAACTGTGGTTCCAAACCAGTTATGACTGAGTATGAGGATGATTTCACATTACATCCAAGCCAGTGTCACTGCAGGTTGTCATTGAATGGGATTACTTTGGCTACCACTTTTTTTTCCCTCAACTGCCAACCGTGCACTTATGCTCCTTCCCTCAATTTGAATCCATCTATTGTGCAAGTGCAGAGCAAGCAGATGAGCTTGCTGAACCAATTTACCTTTCATCTACGTGACTGGTAGATTCCAGGATGGGCTGGAATGTATGACTGTAGGTAAAGGGAAGAAGCTGCATTGCCTCCTTTGATACAGATTTTCAGTTGCATTGCATTAGCTGTAACATCAAACTGCATCTGTAATCATAGTTTTGGCTAAAGAGTTTGCTTGCACTGACTTTCTAATTTGTAGAGTAATATACTTCTAGTCTTCTCAAAATAGTGACTTTTCTTCGTAACTGTTGAGAAGTAATTTCACAAAATAGTGGAAATATGTTTTGAAGAGAATGCCTTTTAAAAGTAGCAAACTGATACTAATTCAGCATTACCTACAGGTCTAAATACTTCTATTTAAAACCAAATATACCTGCATCCTGATTAGTGAGAATATGTGTTCTTGGGGCCTGAGAGTGTGACTGTGTCTTATAGGTATTGATGACTGTGAGAATTGTAGGCTTTAAAAGTACTTGTTCTGTTTAAAAATAATAAATAATATTTCATGCCAGAGTCTGTTAAAAATAAGAACTCAGTTTTTGGGAAATCCATAAAGCTAAAGTAGTTAAATGCAGACAACTGTTGCAGTAAGACTTTTTTTTTTTCCCTTTGATCCTAAGCTGTTTTGAGGTTAAATGTGACCATCACTTAAGGAAAAGTTTGAGAGAAGTCCACCAGGTTGTGGTAACAAATGCTTGAGCAATTTTGGGGGTGATTAATCAAAGCAGTTGTCTTACTAATCATATAATGCAATTTTGCAATATGTGGAAGATTAAATAAACCAACACATCTTTGTGGATTGCTACATAAGATTTTGAGGTATTACTAAGTAATAGAAAATGCAAGAGATAATGTGGAATGTTAATTTGTCATCTATATTATGCTGTGATGCCAGTAAATGGAGATGGAGCATCCAGCCTATGCATGGAATATGAACAAGAGCTTGTCTCACCCAGAAGACAATGTATTGGGCTCTTGGACGCGTTGGAGCGCAATGAGAAGAGCAGCGAAGATGCAGAGGAGGAAAGTGACTTGTCGGGAGAGGAAAAGGTAACAGCAATGGTGTAGCAAAATACTTGCTTATAAGTAAAAATTGTAGGCTCTAAAGTAAAACGAGTTTGGCATTGATTTAAGAGTACCAGTTCAACCTTCTTCCAAGAAAAACTCACTGTATTGGCACTGGTAACTGCAGGTTCTTATAATTAAGCTTGATCAAAGGGTTTCCTTGCCACATTCAACTAGATATCTGACAGGTACGTACTTGTACTGTGTTCCATAACTGCTGACCATGTAAATTCATGGAAGTTAACCATGCTGTCTGGAGAGCAGAGCTCTAAAAGAAGAGATTGGAAGATACACAGTTCCTCCTGGGTGGAATCTGTGTTGGCACTTGGTATATGACCAGATAATGAATTTAAAAAAGGTAGGGGGAGGGTTTATGAGTTAGAAATTGCACTTTCAGATTAAAATCTTTGATTTGCCTCAGAGAATGAATATTGCAGACTTGCGGAATGCTTTATCTGAATCAAAAATCCACTATTGCGTTAAGATCAACAGAGCTTCTTCTGCGCTGTTGATTTTCTTTCCTCTTGGATTGGTATTTTTAACATGTCAGTGATTAGGCTGTGTTCTTGCTTTCTCAAAATCCCTGTTTCCAGTTGTTGGTGGGGTAGTTCCCTTACCTGGCTACTATCAGCAGGCTTGCAGACTCAGTTTGGCTGATGACTAGTGTGTTGACTCCAGAAATACCTATTGCAGCATACCTAAGTAGTTTGGTTAGGGGAAGAATGCCTAAGCGAAAGTGTGGAGGTGTAAGGAGTATCTGGGGAATATCTAAGGAGGCGTAAGGGAGATGGATGGAGACGTGTACAAAACAGAGGGAATGTACAAACTTGGAGAAACGAACAAGGATAGCGAATATTTAACTTGTGTGTAGCTGATTGAGAAACTGGCTCCATCACCCATGGGCCACCACAAAAGACACCAGAATTTATTCTTTGGAAAGCCTGGCACATCTCCAGGTACTTGGTAACTCAGCCACAGTATCTTGTTAACACAGCTGCACTTCTTTTGGCAGTTTGGCATTTCCTTAAGTCAGATAAGTTGATGGTCCTAATGGCCCAGCAGTGAGTCAGCTCACGTCTGCTTTCTATATTCGGTGTTACTGCTCATCAGTGGCTTGCAAAGAACTGTGGGATCATCTGTGCTGCACCTAAATTGAAGACCTCTGGCACCAGAGATCAGGGAGTGTAGTCCTGAGACATGCAGTGCCTCTGAGCTTTACTCCAAATTTAGTATTGAGCTGATTTTTAGTAAGCACTGGATTTAAACTGATAATGGGGTTGGTGTGCTTTCATATCTTTCTTCCCCATCCATCATAGTATCTGTGTTACCATTTTTACTTTTGTTGACGTTATACTGTACCCTGATTCCCTAATAGTGGAAATTTAGCTGCTGTCATTCTGAAACAATTTGCTTGGGGTGAAAAAGAAGAAAGGAAGCCTTTGTAATATCAAAAAATCAAAGTAGAAGAAATAATCTCTCAATCCGTTTAAAGAATGATTTGACAGTTCCACTTAATCTCTTCTCCTTGTGAGATATGGCTTATGGAAACTTGTCTTTCAGAAGCCTTATTTCTTCTAGATCATGCTATTCAAAGTGGTGCCTTTACATAGTCCAGGATTAAGAAGATGTTTTTGACAGTTTTTCTGAGTTATTGCATGTATCATAAATGTTTGACTTGCTGCTTGTATTCCAATTCTTCATTCTGTTACATGATGCTTAAATAAACTATATTTAAATGTGCACTTAAATCATGGTCAGGCTTGTCTGGAATTTAGTATCCTTGCAGTATTATGAGTGCACTGAGGGTTGTATTTCTGAGTATCAGCAACTGACTCTGCAAACTGGCAAATCTGAGGTTATTGGCTTAGGGTTTTGTTTATTTTTAGTGTTGTTGGTTTAGTTGTAGTTGGTTTAATTTGACTCTAAAGCTTTGTGATCTGAATAGACACATTTAGAAGTCACAGTGGACTGTAAGAATACTGTTAGGTTTCACTGGTTCCTCTTACAAACGAACAACACTATCCTGTAAATGTACTGATAGTCACATGCTTGCTATGAAATTCTTTTATTGGGCAAGAGCAAAAGAAATACATCACTTCACATACCTGCTTTCTCAACAGGTATGTAGAAACCAACTGGCAATATGGGGCTGTCCCGCAGTTTCTTCTATTACTTAGGTGATTGATTTTAGCGTGGCTGATACCGGCTTGATCTAATATTGGACACTCTGCTATTAAGCAATTCCACTCCTCTTGCTTATGCTCGTTCACTTCTTTTTTGGAGCTTTGTATATACCGATATTTCCAGTCACTGCAATACAGGTGCAGTTCTTTGCTACTGGGAATGGGAGATGGTAAAGAGCTTGCCAAGCCACAAGTGTTTCTGCTGCTGTCTCATCCTGTCTGCCCTGATAATTTCTATGAGATTGCTTAGGCTTCCCTTCTTACTACCCCCAAAAAAGTCTGATATATTTTTCTTCAGAAGAGAAGTACTTCCAGGCAGAAAAGTGAAGGGGCATGTGAGGCATCAGTTACGCAAAGGTATGCGTACACTCCCAGGGCTACCCTGAAACACTTAGCTCCAAGTCCAGCTTTGCTTAATCAGAAATCTGCAACCTCAAGACCAACTTCATCCTTAACTTCCTCTGTTTTTATCTTTCTTTCTGAATTTTCCAGTAAGTGTTCACCTTCTAGAAACACGGATGTGTCCCACGCTCTGTTGTGATAATTCAGGTTGAATTGTTTCACTTTCTTGAATGGTGTCACAGACTGGGTTAACAAGCTTTACTACTGGAAATGGCTAAATTAAATGGACAAGAGCTTTGGAAAGCATTATTTTGGACCTTTCTTTTCTTTTAATCTTCATAGGCACAACGTCTGTCAACACTTTCCCTTCAGTATGAGAAGAGGTTAACAGATGAGCAGAAAGGAGGAAGGAAGAAAATAAAGCTAGTCAGCAATACAGTACGTATTTTCATGTGTCTGTGCCATCCCTTTGATATGCAGACTGCTTTAATTTGAATTGGAAATTTCTAGGCAGACAGAAGACTGATGCCAGAACAATTATGTGTTTTCTCCAAATCATAAATATTCATCAGTGCACATCTGAAATCTATTTCTGTCATGCTTTTTCTCAAATCTAGACATCACAAATCCAATCAAGCACAGGCCCAGGTAGGGCTAGTGGGTGAAAAGAATTGTTTTCTGGCATTGACTACTTTGCAAACATCTACTTCCATTGACCAGGTGTGATGGGTGGTTTCACTTTTTTTGATTGGAATTGAATAGAATAGTTCAGTTGGAAGGGGACCTACAACAACCATCTAGTCCAACTGGTGGTAGAGCCTCAAATGGTATAACTGACCAGTTTTGGGTAAGCGATCACATCCTAACCCCACCTGTGGTGGGACATTGTTATATGTAATATTTGCAGTTGTACATTATTGTTTTGCACTGTCCCCAAACTCAGTTAACTTGTTATGCAGCTAGTTGCTGAAGAGTCACAATAAATTCATGAGAATCCCCTGGGTGATTGTGTGTGTGCCCGTAGTTGTCCAAGGTACTGCCCTAACTAGCGCTGGCTGTCAGACTCCCAGTCACCTAGCAAAGGAAACTGTAGTCACAGGTCCTGAAGCTGATAATATCCAAGGTGTGAGGAAGGAAGAACGTTCATTGCATGCAGAAGGCTGTGTTTACAGTTTGTTGCTGTGTGATGTCATGATGAGTCAGCCTAGCCCTCAAGGTTTGGACTAAATGTCATTTCTCTTATTAAGCCTTCTCCTAAGAATAGAGTTGTGCAATGATACTTGGCTGCCTTCTCTAGGAATAATCCTCTGAAGCGGTCAGTTTTGTCAGCAGAGAAGGTGAATAGCATTGCTGCTCTTCTCTGAGGGAATGAACGCTCACAGATGTGAGGGGGTGGCTGTTTTAGAAATAGATATAATCATCATCTGGGGAAACTAACGTTATACTTGTGCCTCAGGATTGCCCCAGTGACACTTTTTTTTTGTAATTAAGATATGTGACAAGGCTCAAACAGCTCATATGTTAAAAGTGTGTGAGCACACTGTAATGCACAGTCACTTTGAGAGGGGAGGAGATGTTCTGAATCCATTTCAAGTCCCTGCTGCTTGTGACTGTAAAAGAACCTTTCCCAACAGGAGAGAGCAGTCTAGCTTGCTCACGTTTATAGTATCTAAAGAAATTTCTTAGAGGAACCAAAATGCTTGAACACCTTCTGTTCTTTGTATCTCCTGCTCCAGAGATTTATGTTTTTCAGTTAATTGGATGTTTCCAGGAGGCAGGCCAGTTAGATCTGTGTTTATTCTGTGGCACTGAAGCTGGTTTGGGGTTGGTTTTTTTGGGATAACACATGGATATGGGGGTGACTACTATAATTGCAAGAGACAGTAACCTGGTAGTTGAAAGCATTCATTGTTCTATGTGCTGGCGGAATTGTAAATATATTGTTTCCATCTGAATTAACGTGAGAGTAACTCCTCAAGTAATACTATTTACTGAAGAGTCTTCCTGTCTTCACAGCAAGCTGCTAAGAAAGCAGACCTGACGGAGCCGAAGAAGGCCCGAGCTACTTTGTACATCGCAACAGTGAAGGAGACCCTAAGCCAACAAAACTATGATCTCTTCTCTAAGGCTCTTCAGCACTACAAGAAGACAGATGACTTCCACGCTATGTTATCTCAAATGAGCTCCCTCTTTATAGAGGATGAAAAAAAACATATCTTGTTACGAGGTATGACAACTTCCCTCGTATATTTATGACATGACCTTTGTCTATTTGAAAGACTTAGATATTTCAGTGGTAAGTGGTTTAGGTTTGAGGTACAGATCAATCAGGATAATAATAATTAACATTTATCACTCTGTATCCTCAGATGACACAGAACATGTTTTCAGTCTAATTATCGTGTTTAGTTTTCATTTGACAAGCCTGAAAAATATCACTTCCATGGAAGCTTGTGTTATTTTAAACTTTATCTAAAAGTAGTATAACTTAGTCCCTGTGATTTAGGAGGTAAGATCAAGAGTGCAGTCGTGAGAGTTGAATAAATGCATTCATAAGGGTTCAGTGTTAAAGCAGTAAATAAGTAGACAGAATTTCTAGAGAAATTTTCTGTTTAAATAATGGTGAGTATAAAGCAAATGATCTGGGTAAGCATGGATAGTTTACTGGTTTAACTGGTATTTTCTTGACTTTTAACTGCATTGACAGGAGCTAGACAGAATGTTTTCTCTGAATTTTCCTTTCCCTCTCAACTTGTGAGTGAATGAGCAAACTTTTCTGGAACTTCTTTCATCTGCTAAAATTTAAAAAGCATAGTTACACATTTTTTAAATTGCTTAAGGTTCATTTTAAGGTTAAGGAATGGGAAGCTCAGTATGAGCAATTAGTACTAATAGTAGCCACAACCTGTTTCCCAATTTGCTCATCTTACTATATAAATAAGACAATATTTGATTGCCAAATTAAGGACTAAGTCCAGCTTTCAAAAGTGGCAGGCCCCTGAAAATTAAAATTAATTTGACATTTCGGCTTTTGGTTGGCAAGCATTTTATGGTAAGTAAGGTGAGGTGTAAAATTAGCAATATAGTGATTATTCAAAGTATCAGCCTAGCAGATACCTTAACCCAACAGTTGATGAGGTAGCTCATGACCTTTTATTGCAAGTACCTGTTTTACCAAGTGATAAGCTACTTCATATTTACAGTGAAAAAATTGCAGTTATTACCTACTGATAATAATATTGCTGGAAGTATGCATGATAGCTGACCTTTGTGTAATTTGTAAGTGTGCTTATTGTATAAATATTAGATAACAACATTTAGATATTAAGTTATTTAGCAGCACTTTTTTATCTTCATATTACCTAATCTAGAAGTCCTACCATTGTAGATTTCTGTGGCATTTATTACCTGCTGTGTACTGATTTTTTTCTTTTTTTCTTTTTTACCCCTCTTTCCTCTCTCTAATGAAAGAATTTTACCAGTTTGTTCGACCTCAACATAAAAAACAGTTTGATGAAGCATGTTGCAATCTGACTGGAGTGGGCTGTGGCTACAAACCTGAGCACAGCCTCCTGCGGGAAGAGAGAGAGATACTGGCCAAGAAAATAGGTGAGGAGCTTGTTTCAGCACTGTGCAGGCAGTTGTATCATTTGATGGACATTACCCAATCATAGAGCAAGATGTGTCTAATATGTAGAAATGCAAGGATGGAAGGCAATTTAGTTTAATCAATATTGAGCAAAGTCTCTGCTCTGCACGATCCTCTTGCCTGCCTACCTGTGAGCATACACAGATGCCTGAGCATTAGGTACTGCATAGTTTGTAATGATGCCATTTTATTTCAAAAGGGGATTTTATGGATCTATTTAAATTGTTAATCTAGTCTGTGGATTTAAAAATTTTGTTTGTGTGTCGTCTTTGCTACCCACATAGTACCACAGGAGTTGCAAATAGAGGGTAATTGTGTCCTCACAGAGCTTGTGAAATCTTTGAAAACCTGGAACAATGAAGTCCTAAAAGACCCAGGGTGTTAGCTCATCCCCTCTTATCAGAGTAATACATCTACATCTTCAGGGGTTTTCAGCATGGAATGGCATACTTTGAAATACGCTCTTCTATGTTTGTTCTTCCTTAAGTTCACTGTTAACAGACTGATTTGATTTAACAGAAGAAAAACAGAGTCAGCAGAAAACTGCATTCTCAAAGGACTCATGTGCTCAGCTAAATCCTGGGCTCCACTTGAACCGGGGAGGATTCCACTTGACAACAGGACTGAATAGTACAGGTACCCTTTATGTTAAATAAAAATACAGTCCCAAGGTAATATGTGATATGTTTTATTTTGTCGCTGACTGTAAATTCCTCTGGTGGGAACCAATGTTTTTTGTGTTCACCTAGTACAGCGACTTACTGTACATAGGAGTGATGGTAATTCAGAATTTTCAGCAAGGGTGGTACAAAACAAAAACAAATAAATTAAATCAAGGTAGATGTGAAAGAAACCAACTAAAGCCAGAAGTTTGCACTAGAGACTGACCTGGCATGTGTCAGTGAGGGAAAGGGTGCGTTGGGCATAAGGCTGCTGGGCTTCCTGTTTGTCCAAGGTTCATGAAAGAGCCATTTAAGGAATGTAATCTTAGATTAGGTCAGTATAAATCCAGGTATGAAGAAGAAACAGTTTCTGTTTTATTAGTAATGTGTATGCTCCTCATGTGGACAGTCTGTTTTACCTGCAGAGAAATTGTGTTTTCTCACAATTGCACCTAATCTCTGTGTGCATCCCTCTCATCTCGTGCTGTTTGGTATTTTATCTTTGATTTGATTACAGATCTTCCTGAGAACAGCTGGGAATTTTTTCTATTTCTCACAAGGAAATGAGTAGGATAGTTGGACAGCTTAGAAGGCTTTCTTTAGAGGGTAAAAAATAGTCAAAGTCTAATCCTTTCATAAAATAAAAATAAATAAAGTAAAAGCTGATGTTTCCTGGAAGGCTTTAAAAGCTTTTCACGTATGAAGTCATATTGTTTCTTTTGACTTGTTTTCCTGGGGTTTTTTTGTATTTTAAGAGAATTTGAACAAAACAGAATCTTTGGTAGTTATTTTGTCCTGAGGTCCATGAGATTGATTTTCACAGAAACTTGTTTCCACTAAAAGTAATTGAGAAAATAATAGCAATAAATGCATGTATTATTTCTGTTGCTCACTCCTTAAGTAGAGTACGCTCCTGTGAAATTGTCAGAAAGCTGTATGATATGCAATAAAAGATAAAAACATTCACACCCATGGTTTTCCCCTTTCAGGAAATTGAACTAAGCCCATCTTTTGAAACTTCGTTATCTTAACTTCTTTAAAAATTCTTTAGTGGAGAGTAAAGATACCAAAAGATGTGACTGGTTAATTTAAATCAGTTTCTTATCATATACTTCATCCATATGTGCATGCCTGTAATGTGCAAAACAGAACTTTTTCCTCTAAAACATATCAGAAATCAAAGACTGACAACTTGAACAGAAGTCCACTTGGAGTTTCGCAGGATGTTCATAGCTGCTCCTCCCTTCTCTTGTACTCTGACATTGCTTTTGTGCTATCTTGTGTGTTATTTCAGGTTAGTTATTGGGTTTTGATATTATGTTTTCCTTTTGGGAAACACACCCATACATACGCCTTTTCTCCTTTTATTAATAAGGAATGAGAAATCTATTCTTTAAAATTGCTCTCAACAGTTTACTTGTCCATGCGTCAGGCCAGCATAGTTGGTTAAGCCATCTGTTTAAAATGCTTCTGCTCCTTCAGTGTAGCACAAAACCTGATTTATTGCTGACCTCTATGCACGGTATCTTCTGTGTCACCTTTTTTCTCATTCCCTAGTGACCATCTGACACATTCCTCCATTTAAAAGACAAAAAACCTCCAGAAGATGCTAAAAGCAATCCCCAGAATTAATTTGCTCAGTGGCCAGGAGCAGGTTTTAGCTCTGCCCAAGGCCATGGCCAGAGGGAGGAGTGTGGCTGTGCAGGCAGTGTTGGCTTTACCATTTTGGAGTAGTCCAGGAAGGGAAAGAGAAGTCGATAGGAACGAGTGACCTGTTTGTCACCATTCCTCCCCAAGCCCTGCTCACATGTGTTCTGTGTCTCTCAGGGCAGAATGCCAGTCGGGCTTCGAAGACAGACACTGAAAAAGCTTCAAGCTCTAGGAGAGATCACCACCAGGTCCTCAGGGCTACCTATCTCAACGACGTGAAAAGGGCTTTGAACAAAAGCACTTACAGCCGTTTCTACGAAGCATTGTTAGCTTACAAGAAGACAGATAACTATGATGCTATGATATCGGTGATAGCAGCCCTCACGACTGAGAGACCAGAAGACTTTCATCTCCTACAAAGTAAGGGATTTTTTTTAAATTGCTTTTATTTATTTGAAAAAAAAAGATGTAAGTGCTGTGATCTCATGTGAGCATTAACCTTTCACTGGTCATTAGTCTGCAAGTTGTCCACTTCTTAGGAAAACCTTTTAGCACTGGTAAACTTCCTCTCCCATCTTTTGGTTTAGCAAACCAGATAAATTGAGCAGCAGGAAAGATGTGTTAAATGAATGTCATTCAGAGAGCAAAAAAAAATGTCAAGGTTATAAAATGTTACCTCTGTTTGTTCCATTAGAAATTGTCCATTAAAAACATTAGGTGAGATGTCAGTAATTCCAGTCCTAACCTTCACTCAAGCTAACTTCAGTGAAATTATTTCATTACCTTTTTTTTCTCCTCAATTACTACAAGTGATTGCTCTTCAGACAACAGTGTTGACTGTTGAATTGACTCAATTTTGTTCTCATGACCATTGATTGCTCTACTGGTGCTAAGCCTTAGATGACTTCCAGGTTTTGGGATAAGCAATCACACTTTTGATGTACTACTCTTCTACAGAGCTTTACCTGGGAATAGTTGTGGAACTGTATCATAATTTAGTATTCTTATCATTCATCATAATTTTCTAGAAATTTCAAGCTGATATTTATTTTCTTAGAAGTGGTTTGTTTGGTTTGTTTTTTTTTTCTTTTTCCTACAAGTTTTCAAAATTTGAAATTGGCCTTTATTGTTTAAAAAAGAAGAAAAGGAGGGATTTTATATGCTGGTCTTGATTACCTTGATGGAGACATCTTGTCTTCTGCCACGTAACACCTGAGTTCCACCTTCTCCCGTGTCTCTGGTGTGAACTCCTCTGCAGGAAATGTTGCATACAGTGTATGCTGGGAAATGCTGATGTAGTTTTGTTTGTTGTCTCTAGGAAATAATAAGTATTCTATGGACCTTGAATAGATGTCATAGTCTGTGAATTTTTAGAAAATTTTTTTTTCTGGTGCATTAACTAGTCAATTAGTCTTGCCATGGTGAAGAGTGGGAGGGAGATGAACTGTGTGGCACTGTGAGTCATAATCTCCCCCTGAGCATTCTTTCTCACAGACAGAGAGTCAGTATCTTTAATGAGCAAATGTTTTGACCTCAGAGGGCTTTGTGGTAGAATTGTCAGTGCTTGGCAGTAAGTCATATTTGGGATTTTTTAGAATTTCTCTACGTGTGTTATGAATCTCTATCAACTAAATGGTAACAAGACATTTTCTTTTTGAGAAAGTCTTTTCAGTTATTGTGTATATACCTGATTTCAGTTGTCAGGTGGAGGGCTGGATCAGGTATTTATGCTTAGCTGTAGAGAACAGAAGCATTTTGACGTAAGTTGAGATTATTTTCAATACTAAATAATCATCTGCCTTCTGGCAAGGAAAACCCCATAATTATAAAATCAACAAAACCATCAAGTGTTCCACCAACCTGAAGATAACTCTGAGGAATGTGGCTGATATTGTTCAGCTTCCAAAGAATTTCTCCCTCCCAAAACAAAGTGTCTTCCATGGTCAGGTGTTTATTTTCCTATGCATTTGACTGTATTTTCTTTTGGACAGGGTTTTACATGTTTGTGCGCCCTCATCACAAAGAGCAGTTCAAACAGCTGTGTACAGATTTGACTGGAACGGTCTGTGGCGAGGGAGAGAAGCAATTGCAACAGCAGGTGCAAGGTGAAGGGAACCCTCTGAGTTTGGAGAGCTTGTGCACTAAAGGAGAAAACAGCCACGTACAAGGTTGGGAATGAACATTTGTCTGAAGTTTAGATTCTTACTTATTATGGTGATGGGTGTCCAACAGCCTTAGCTGTGGGCTAGAACCTCCCTGCACTAGGTGTGTAAAGGAAGATCCAAGCAATTGGCTGTGTCCAAATTGTGTTTAAAAAAAATGAAACAACACAAACGGGTGACCAATAGAAGATAATGTGAGATGTGGAAGTGCAAGAAGACAAGAAAAAAATTATAGTGCCATGTTCTTTAACTGTGAAGTGGGTTATGGGTGAAGGCAGAACTTTTGCATCTAAGTGGGGTGGGAGCAGGAGTGGACCAAGATCCACTCTGTCTAGGAAGAATTTCAATATAAAGGATTCCTTTCAGTAATAATACATGTGTTAGTATCAGAAACTTCTGTTACCAAGCAGTGAGGCATAAAAAAAATAGTTATTCAAACTGTGTTTTTCTTCTTATACAAGAAGAACTTACTGAACTTACTGCTAATTGTGTTTTGCGGACTCTGTGTATTGTGTTCTCAGTTATGTTTGTATGCTTTTTAAAATGTATTTATAACCAGATGCAGCCACTTCTAAGGGTGAGGCACCAGAGAAAATTCAGAGGAAGATTTCCTCCTTCTGCTTTAACCAGAAAAACAATCTTGACTTGCCAAAGACCAAAGTATCAAAAGAAACCAGTAATGTGAGAGCACCCACAGGCTCTGGAGCTGTGCCTATCTTTCCACTAGAGATGGAGCCAGAGTGTGGTAGGTATAGGTGGGATTTTGGATGTAATTCTCTAATACTTGGGAATAAAGATAAGTTATAGAAATGAGAATTATGGTAATGGCTTATGAAATAATGACTGCTTCATGCCTCTATTTGCTCAGGTGCAATAATGTTTAGTGTGGTTCACTAAGTAGAATTTGTACTTTCTGCCACTTGCATATGTTCTCTCAAAGTACTTCATTGTCTTTATCACAATGATGTAATAGTTTCCTGAGAACTTATGGATTTTTTGTGACAACTTCCTTGTAAAGCGAGGATGTAACCTCAGTTTCTAAATAGAGATCTGAAGCACTGAGGGACTGAGTGAGGTCATGTGAAAGAAATAATGTAACAGGGTCAGGAATTGCACTGTTAAGATAGTTTGTAAAGCGCATGGTCACTGTTTTCTGGACTGCACTGGAAACATGTTATGCATGACAGTTTCACAGGTGATTACTGGAATTTAGTCATTTCCTCCCTCTCTTTTTCTCCCCCTCTCCCCACCCCCTCTAGGAAGATTCCAGTGCTCTAACTGCAAATCTGAGGATGATGTGCCTTTTAAATGTCCATTATGTGACTTCACTTGCTGCAAAACATGCTGGGAGCAGTTCTTAAAGGTTATCTGGTTTATTGGTTTCAGTTTTTCCTGAAACTGCTGGCAAATTTTGTGCTTTTCAGGAGAACCATGCGGACAGCCCTGGAAACAGAATTCCTCTGTTTACAAAGAACACCCAAATCCCGGTGGCAGATTTACCACTAGTTTCATTATTTTCCATGTTCTGCAATGTGATTGGAGGCAGACCTCTGCTTTATGCTGTAGTTTTTACACCTTTGCATCTCCTGAGCTGCCTCCACGTGTTTTCCCATCTAGAGCTATGCAGGCAACAAGCTGTGGAGTCAACCTGAGAAAAAAAAAAAAAATAGTGTTTTTTACATCTGAACATTTATTTTAAATTTTTTCTTGCATGGTTTCTTAATTTTCCCCATCTAAAAACCTTCTGTAAAGCACTATCATGAGATGAGGCAAATCAGGAACAGACTGCCCAGGGAAGCGGTTGAGTCACCATCCCTGGAAGTATTTAAAATGTGTAGACGTGGCACTTAAGGACATGGTTTAGTGGTAGATTTGGCAGTGTCAGGTTAATGTTTGGACTCTCTGATCTTAAGGGTCTTTTACAACCTAAATGATTCTGTAAATCTATGATTCTAAATTCATGCTCAAATATCTCCTGTGTTATCTTGTCCTTTAGGTTTTCCTGGCTGAGTAAATTGGTGGTTGAAATTCTTTAGGTAAGAGGACGTAACTGATGCCACAGTATTTGGTAGCCTCTTACCAAACATTTGATTTGTCAGCCAGGTATTAATAATCTGTGAGCCTGGGTATGGAAGTCTGATACAAGAGTTGAGTGATTTCTAAATATTCATAGGTGGCGAAGAAGGCTACTAATCAGTGAAGCTTAGGAACCTACAAAAACAGTTAAGAAGGAAAAGAAATTTATTGAACCTCTGAATCTATAAACACGTATAAAATAATCAGTCATTCCAAGTTCCAGAGGAAGGTCTTTTTCTCAGGAAGATGACACTGAATAATGTCAGCTAAATGTAGAAAATAAACAGTATACTAACATCCAAATAAAATATAACCACCAAGACAGACTTGATCCATGAGAAATACAGAATAATGTCTAGGCTGATGTTCTCAGACATATCTCCCAGAGAGAATGCAGAATAGCTGTTCAACTAAATTTCATTCTCAGTCTGCTATGCCATATTTCTTTTAAAATGTTAAAATCCAAAAATATTGGATTACAAGGAGTACATGTAAGAAACTACAAGAAAGCCAAAGGAAGACGTCTCATGTTTGCTGCAGATTGGGCAGTCGAGCCAATCGCCTTGAATCGGTTTTACCACGAAACGCTCAATTGTTCCTGTTATGCCAAAGTATAACAGGGATTAACATCTCCTGTTATCAACATACTCCACTTCAGAAAAGTCTCTAAGGGAATCATGACAAGAATTTTACTAGCATGTGTTTATAATCTCTGCTGCTTGAGACTTGAGTAAGCAACAGCATGAGCTCCTTGGAGAGGTTTTTTTTGGTTAGGCAAACGTTTATTATCCCACAGGGAGATTATGTTATTTCAGACCATAAACTTTTATTTTACAAATGTCTGGGGGAAAAACTCTCCTTTTGCCAGTAAAGTGTAACTTGTAATTGTTGTTTCGTCATCTTAAGAATCCACAAAATTAGAACTGGGGTCTACTGTTCAATTATACGGCCCTGCTCTGTGGTTTTTGTTTTGGAAATTAGTAATTCTGAGGTCCAGTTTTCTCCTCAATCCCTCAGTGAATATGCATATTCATAGCTCATAGATAAATCACAAAATTTGCTCAGCCTCAATTTTTTTAATCACTCCTTCTCCTGATTGCACATCTCTTAGGCTGGGGATTAAAATAATCTGGTCTACTAGATTAGACTGTATTTCAGATTCAGGTACTTGAATGCATCCAGAGGAGGGCAACAAAGCTGGTGGAAGGGCTGGAAGGAATGTCCTTTGAGGAGCAGCTGAGGACTTTGGGGCTGTCTGCTTTGGAGAAAGGAGGCTGAGGGGCGACTTCATTGCTCTCCACAGCTTCCTAAGGAGGAGATCCGGGGAGGGAGGTACTGATCTCCTCTCCCTGATATCCAGAGGCAGTACGTGTGGGAGCAGTTCAAAGATGTGTCGGGGAGGTTCAGACTGGGCTTTAGGAAACGTTTCTTTACCAAGAGGGTGGTCAAACACTGGAACAGGCTTCCTAGAGAGGTGGTCGATACCCCAATGCCTTTAATAACATGCTTTAACTTTTGTTCAGCCCTGAAGTGGTCAGGCAGTTGGACTAGATGATCGTTGTAGGTCCCTTCCAACTGGAGGTATTCTTTCTGTTCTATTCAGCTATCTAATACAAAGCCATGTTTGAGGAAATGAGTCATTTCTCATGGGTCATTTGTTATTGATGACTTCCATATATGCCACTGATCTGAGTAGTCTTGCTAGTTACAGTGAAACTTCATCCCACGTTGTACCAGGTGGTGGCAAGGGAAAGAAAATACCTGTGTGTTTCTTAGCAAGGTGAATCACAGCTTAGCTTTGTGGTAGCATACCATAGCCCTATGAGGTGGATACAGTCTTTTAATTCATAAAGATCAGGAAAGACAGACACAGTTTGAAGCAAATAATCAGAACAAAATAGCAGATATACTGAGTCAGAGTAAAGGTCCATCCAACCCAGCATTCTGTCTCTGACAGTGGCCAAAAAAGGATGGCTAGGAAAGAAGAAACGTGATGGTTTTTTCTCAAGAAAACACATAATAGATGTCCTGTCCTTTGTAATTGCACCTTTGGAGTTTTTCTATATACGCCAGCGTGATCCATTTGCCTCCTCCATAGAGAGCATACATCAATGTCCTTATTTCTAAAAACATTTTTTCTTGTTCTGAACAACAAACTTGGGCATGGGGGATGTAAGAAGCATCTTCTCACCAGCTAAGACCTTTTGCTCTGCTGTTCAAGCACCCCTCAAGGCTCAGCATGACTGACGTTCTATAGCCTTTGTTATGGACAACATGAAACTACGTGGTCTTATCACCTTTTCTTACCTTATTTATGTCATACCTTTCTAGTGATTAATTGTTCTCACTATACAGTAATGTTAGCTTGCTTATGATATGATTCAAGTGTAGTTCGGTTAATGAAAAGTCAAATATCTTGTAGTTTGGGCTGTTACTTGAGGACTGACAATGAGAGATGCTTCTCCCAGTGATGAGGCAAAACTGTTTCTTGCTAGTCATGCAGATGAGAAGGAAGAACAACTTGGTCAAGAGCAGAAGATTACAAACAGGAAGAAGATTATTCCTTGTGTCTCTGAAACCAATCCCAGAGGAACCATCTCCCAACACTGCCATCCGCATTCCAACCCGCGTGTTGGTTGTACAAACAATTGACTCCACGGCGAGGGCAGTGTGTGTGATGGAGGTACCCTTACCAGCAGGAAATGAGCAACCATGTTGTGTCTGAAATCTCATCAGATGGCATTGGGCTTTGTCACCACTGACTGGCCTGGATTTGAAAACTCATCTTTTTTTTTATTTGCTTACAAGTTACTCACTGTGTTTCTTCAGTTCAGAAGCACTTTTGTGCATATTGTCCTATGAGGAAATGACTAACAGCCTATCATTCAAAATGCCATGACTTGGTTTTTGCAAATTGTGATGTCTTTTTCAAATTTGTTATTTTACTGAAACAACTTAGTGGTGGAAAGAGGCGGTGAATAATTTTTTTTGGAAGTTTTGGAAGCTTTTGGAGGAGCAGGCAGAACTCTCTGCAGCTGGAGGGGAATTAGGGCCGGTGCCATGTTGGGTGATTTTTTCAATGGGTTAGGGGAAGCCTTGCAGAGACTGGGCCAATATACGCTGCTTTTGGTTTGTTTCCTGTGCAGAGGTCTACTGCTGCTTTTTGATGTTTAAATGCATCATTTATTCATGCTCTTTTTGCAGGTATTCCAGAGAGACTGAGTTATTCTCATTTGGACTATCTGTAATATGGGCAAATAATAAAGATTTCACAATTATATATTACACTTAAAATTTTCAAACCTCTTTGACAAATCACTGTCTACTGGGAGGTAAAGAGAGTTTTCCTCTCCCCTTCCACTTATGGTATTTCAATTTACGTTTCTAGAATCAAAATGCTAGTGCCCGAACCTACTTTGCAGTCTTCATCTTTTGTTACAGTGATTAACTTCCAGAGTGTAGGGAAGCCTGCACAGGGCCACTGATGTCAGTAACCGTCATTTCAGCCTACTGAGCTGGCAATTTTCTCACAAAGATTAATGTTTAAAACATTTTTTACTATCTCACTCTTAACACAAGCAGAGCATTTTAGTTTTATTAGGAATTTGCAAGGTATCAACAGAACAGTTGGGGTTCATGTGCAGGTCAAATGGGTAAAGACCAGACTTTAAGATTAGTGAAGCAGCAAATTGAAACCTGGGTGGAGAAACGGTTGCCTCGTATACCCAGTCTTCTGCTCTTAACCAAGAAAGGTGTGTGGTGGTGTGGAGAAATAAATGTACTCGGTTCCCCTACAAAACTCCTGGTCATGACCACATGTATCACCAATGTTCTGGTATGCCCAGGAGTTGACTTCCTTCTCATCCATGCAAGAGGAAGCAGGAGTTCAGGGAACTCATCAGCCACCTTACGGGATTTTACTAATAACAAGTACATGTGTACTTCTCAACAGCTCCTGTAGGCTCTGTATTTCCTCGTTCCTGTATTTTTAGTCTTCCAGGTAAGTCATAGCTGTAATTAATTTGAGACAACTGCTGTAAAGTTCGTTGCTACTTCACTGGGAGGCTTTCTTTTTTTGTCCTTTTATTGCTAGCAGTTAAATAACTGCTCAATAACGCTGCTTTTAAAAATAGTAGATACAATATCTTGGGGACTGTCAAATGACTAGCGTGGCTTATAGTTCATATTGGACAATAACAAACTTGAGAGAGAAATTGAATATATTATCTCTGTATTTTGTTCATTTATACTTATATAGATGAGGAAGAAGTGCCCGGAGTGCCACAGTGATGTGAAGAAGCAGAGATTAATCCAAGTTTTCTTCTGGTCATAGTCTCACTGATAGAAAGGGCAAGTACTTCATATCAGCAGAAAGAAATTGCTGCACTTTGGCTCTCAACCTGAACAGAAGCAGGATGAAGGTTCATTTATCTTTGATCCTTGGCTCTGGATTATGTGCTCTGCACCAACATGTACCATTTCTTCCTACAAAGGTGCTAAGTCTGAAAGGTCTCTCTCCTTCACCACTGGCAGGAGACAAAGCAGAATATTGTCCTCTGTTGGAACTAAGAAGGTTAATTTCTTCTTTATATTAACCTGTAAATTCTACTGTGGCCATTCTTAGGCTGAAATTTTGTATCCTGGAGGCGGCTGTTATTCACGGGCCCCTCAGGTAATACCAGATCCTGGAAAAACCCTAGCAATAGTACTACAGTGGAACTGAGCTGGCTAAACACAGAGGCCAGACTACCCATCCCTACCACACTGGTGTTCCTGGAAGAAGTGATTCACATTCACTGTTTGGTGTTTGGCAGCAGCTGCTGTCTCCAATAGCAGAAAATACTGAAAGGATGATTTTTTAAAAAACAAATTCCAGTGGTTGGATAGCGAGCAGAAACACTCCCTTGCGTCCACTGCACACCCCAAAGCCTGATTCCTTCCATCATGCTGGGATTTTTGGGAAACGTGCTATTAGAGAGGCTTTATTTTCTGCTCAGTACTGATAACTTCCATTGTGTCTGTTTTATCTGATGTTTACTTTCCAAGAAGAAAAAAGAACTAATTGATTTTAAAACTTTATAAAATCAAGTTAGATGGGTAAAAAAAAAAAAAATATTCCTTAGTACTTCCACTCTCTGTGAGTAGTGGATATAAGTGGTTAACCTGAAAAATTGTATCAATTTTAAATCTTCAGTAGCTGCTGTAAGTGAAACTGTAAATAAAACTATTTTGATCTTAATTAGGTTTTGTTTGATTTTGGGGTTTAATCTTATTTTTTTTGAAAGCTATAAAAACATCGAGTATTGAGTCCCAATAGCCCTGGTGGGAGTAAGTGGAAAGGTTTGTACTGTGAGATTTTTGACACTTAAATATTTTTGTTTGACAAAAATGAGCAAAGGATTGTATTCTCACTTGCTGATTAGTTTTGGGGTTCCTGTGATGACAGAGACACTTCATATAGTACATGTTTTCAGGATTTTCTGGGAGAATATATTCTATAGTAATTTTATGGGTGTGTTTTTCCTTAGCCTGTAGGTGAACTTCATACTAATGGAATTTTGGAAGATTTTATGTTAATAACTCAAAATTGAAAAGTGAGCTGGTTTTTGACAAAAATTTCAAAGGTTCTTATTTCCCTCGGTTATAGAATTCAAAACCGATGTGACGTCAAATGTCACCGTTGCTGGGATATTGGTCCTCTTTGAGAAATTTTTTTCAGATTGGAATCCACTTTACATAGAAACAATGTAGTAGTGGGTGTGATACTCTGCCTCTCATGCATTAACGTGTTGAGTAACATGCGTGTATTCAATCAGGGTTCACCACGGTCAGGCTGGCAGAAGAACAAGAGAAGTGATGTTCATTAACTAATAATTAGAAATAGCAAAGATGTAGACAGGAATGAAGGTAATTTTTGGATAGCATATATTCTGACATGGTTAAATCTGAATGCATTTTACCTTCTATCTATCCATGTATCCAGTGCACCAGTGATAGTGGTTTAGGTGCTGAAAACAAGAATAAATAATGCAGAGAAAGCTGCAGATATTTGAAATTACAGAAAAATATATGCATATATATATATGTGTTGTAAAAACGAACAGAAGAAGATTTGGAGCAATGGTGTCAAGAAGGCAGTAGTGTTAAACTCTTGTCCTTCAAAAGGACTCGGAGTTTTGTAGTGTGGTGACTGCGTTGTGTTTAATGATGGAAGAGCTACATTTTGCTGGACTGAAATCTTGCCAGAAACATGGAAGACGACAGCTTTGTTTCCCAAACCCAAAGCAACTCCATACCTGAAATGTGCTTAATTTTATTTGTTGGTCAAGGGTTGAGGTTGCACCTTCAAAAGTTGTGCCAAGTGTTCTTTATCAGCTGTTCTCTTTTGTGCTTTTAACAAGTATAGCAATAACTATTGCATTACAGAAGTTTAAAAAAAAAAAAATAATGTTGTGAGATGATGCTGTCAGGGGGAAGCAGATCGGGCCAATGCTGATGATTTGCAGTCAGCAGCTTTGGGGCAGTCTGAATTCTCCATGCGGGGCAAGGCTCTGAGCAGGTCCTTGTGACTTCTTTTAAATGTTTGTTTTGAATTCTTGGTGCGTTCTTGCCTGGGCAAGTGGTGGAATGGGAAATCTAAGGGCTGAACGAAGGCTGGGAGCAGTGAACGGTAAAATGTTATTTAGTGATAAGATAGTTCAGTGCCTTGTCCACTCCGTGAACACCTCTCCCTGGGGAGAACTGCAGCTTACTGCTTATGCCACTGGAGGGAAACCACAGCACGGGACATGAGCTTTGAACATCTTTGGAGAGGGAGTGGAAATTATGGCTTGGTTTAGGTTTGCCTGTTGGAAATGATTTGCTATAGACTGCAGAAATGCTGTAAGATCCAGCACGACTAAATGGAACACTGAAAAGGTATGTGTGATATGTGAGGCCGTGACAAAAATGATTACGTGTGGGGTTTTTTTCCCCTCAACTAGAATAGTTTTCTAGCTGTGCTTTTTCCTTGCCACTGGAATTGCTTTAGTTCTAGAGACTGATCCTACCTGGGAATGCTCCATTGTTAGTGAGGTGGGGCAGAGGAACTATGTTAATATCTCGGTGCCTTCAAGAGGTTCACGCTTTCTGCTCTTCAGCTGTTGGATCATCTTGCTGGAGAGGTTTAATGTTGTGTGCCTTTGCTAGCCAAGCCCACCCTGACAACCTCTGAAACCCTTCAGTGTCTCCGTCAGTGGCTCTGCCGTGTGCAGATGGAATTGATTTGGAGTTGGTCTGGTTTTGTTGGCGCTTCCTGGTGCAGCGGGGATCGCACTGCAGTGGGGCTGGAAGTTTGGTTCCGTCCCTGCTGTCAGCGTCACTTGGCCAGGACAGATGTACGCTAATGGATACTGGTGGTGGGACGGCAGCCAGCCTGCAGGAGGTTGTCCTTATCTGTGGCTTATTTGCTCAGTGCTTAGTTTGAGTTTTAATAATGAGTAGAACTTAATGATTCTGTCATTCCTGACCTATCTTGGAGAGGTTTGCTGAAAAATTATGCCCATCAATTAAAAAAAAAAAGAAAAGGCAAGCTGCTGCAACCCTAAGCAGTACTGAGCAAATAGACTTTTCTGTGGTATTGTCCTTCACCAGGCTTTCACAAGGTCTCTACCCTTGTAGATCACTTGGTGTCACCAAATAGCAACCCCATTACCTGTCAGGAGAGTGTTTATGCTGAGGCTTCCAGGGCATCCTCCCCTGGTTTACGGCAGACGCCTAGCAGTGATGTTATCAGACCTGAGACAGGACCTCTGGCCCTTCCCATTCCCAGCTCTCCAACCTCAGCCCGGTAGCTGAGCCCTGTGATGACAGCGTGTTCCCTGTGGCAGGTTGCTCCAGAATCGCTTCTCACAAAGGTCTGTGCGCACACATTTCCACTCCCCATCTTCCAAAGAAATGTTCTGAGGCATATGTGTCACCAAATCTTTCATGACCTCAGTATGGTCCTCCTAAATGTGTTTAGAGTGCTGCTTCCTCCCATCCCTGCCCCAGCAATACAGCTACTTCCAACGAAACCTTGAAGAAGAGGGTCTCCAGGAACCAGCTGTCAGGACTTGCTGCAGATAGCGATCATTTGTCATCTCGAAACTAGTTGAATTTACAAGAAGGGGAGACAGACATAGTACATTATTTATAAGACCAGAAAGTGAAAACAAGAATTGTTTTAGAAAAATCTATGTAGCTATAAGTGGTTAGAGGAACTGATCCAAACTACTGAGTGCTCAGGGAGAGGAAAGCCTATCCTGGACACTCCTTGCTGATTTGGGGAAGCAAATGACACAAGTTATAGATCATGAAGGAAGCAGATATTAATCTCTTTCTTGCCCCTGCCTTGCAGTGCTATGACTATACCTGGAATATTGTCTTCAATTTTAGTGATGTGTCATTGAAAAAACTTTTCCCAGTGTTTTTTTCCAAAATAAAACTGAAAGGACTTGGGAAAGAGACCAAAAAAAAACAAAGCAAATGTTTTACTGGGGAAGAGATGAATTGTAGCTTCTCCGTCAGTACCCGCTTCTCCAAGAAAACAAGGAATGTCTTCGCTTTTCAGATTTTTCTCTGAATTTTAGTGGGAAACCTGATTTTGCAACAGTAGTTTCGAAAAGTAATGCTGTTGGACACCCTGAAGCTCTCGGAAGTGTGAAATGATGCCTGTGTGGGGAAGTGAAATCAGAGCCATGAGAATATGATGCTGAATTCCTTTTCTAAGCTACCTCAGCAGGTCAGACAGTCAGTAGTGAGTCGAGTTGTTGCTCTCCGGTGGCCAGGCAGTGATCCTACAAACACATTCTGGGAGGCTCATTGGTTGACTGAAAACAGAAAAAAGTTAATTGAAGAAGAATCCGACAGGGCAATGACCTTTCCTTGAAAGAAGAGGTTGTCTGGAGAAGCCCTTCCTGTCCCGTTGATGTGGTATTTCACTCTAAGAATATTAATCTGACAATTTTTTGTCATTGTTAAATTCAGAACAAAATTAATTGATGATGCTACACCACGGTACAGTGAGGAGCTGATACTTAGAGTTTCCTGGTGCATTGCGTCTGTCCCGGCAGTTATCATGACTGGGATATGGGCACTGCCGCAAGGTGCCATCTAGGATGTGCCACCTGTGTTCGCTTCGTACATCTTGTAGATTGCTCCATCCGTTAGCAGGTGTACGCGGGTGTTCTCAGCGGGCAGCACAGGAATAGGTGTTAATGTGGTTTGGTGGTTTTCTTTCAATCGCAGCAGAATACTGAGGGAGGCAGGGAAGAAATTAAGCCATTCAGATTACTTTTGAGCAATCCTTTTACAACCATCAAGTATGACTGTTCATCACTTCAACCGACTCACAAGTTTGCAAAAGTCTAGATGACCTGATTTCTGTTACAGCTTCTTGGAAAAGTCTGGATGTGTCAGCAAGAGGGCTGATAATAGGCTGAAGAACCATGTGAAATACATGGTAGGAACACCAAGATCAGCTTTCTGCCTACCAGAAAAGGAAACATGCTGCTGTGGCACTAAGGCTGCTCTGAAATGCCAAGTTGTCCTTGGATGGGGTGAGCCTCGGATAAGAGGTCTCGCTTAAACTCTCCACCCAGGTAAGTGCAGTGTGGGGCTTCGTGCTTCATTCAAACTAGCAGCGAGTTTCACCCCCAAAAAAATATCCTCCAGAGGATGCGCCTTAGTCCCAGGGGAGCACTGGGAAATTAACTGATACATTTAATTATGGAGATGATGCATACTGATAAAGTAGTCCTTGGCTCGGGGATTATGTCAAAAGGTGTTGCAAATCATCAGGATTACTCTGGGAGGTACAAGTAACTGAAATAAACCCACAGTAAAGCTAAAATCCATTTTAGAGGGGCCTGTGAAAATCAGCCCATCACCTGTTCTGTGCAGAGTGCAAACAAACGTGGCCCAGCCCCTGCCCTCCGCTTATTCAACAGCGCTCTCGGACCGAAACATTGAGCCCCTCTGTTTCCAGCTAGAGCCAGAGTTTCTTCTTTAACCATGATGGGTGGAAACTGTCCTTACTGGAAGGAGCTTTGGTTTCCTTCTGACATCGGTGTTTACTTCTGACATTGGTGTTTACTTCTACCGGGTAGCAGAAAACTGGGTTTGATTTTCTTTCTTTGTAAATTGCGCATTTAGCTCTTGTAGGTTTGATCTTTACCAGTGTTAAGAATAAATCCCAAGAGATTCACTGTCCAGGACAGGAGAGCAGATCCAGTGGCAGAGAGCTGGAGGTGTGAGGCTCATTCTGGTGTTGCAGAAGGCAAATCCTCGAATGTTAATTCTCTAATGACGTGCAAAATGATCTGGCTGCTGGGTCCTGAGGAGAAAAACCTCCTCATCCTCTCACCTCTTCACTATGGCTCCTTCATGTTTCCAGAGACTTTGCATTTGCCATTTGAGTGTGTGATTTGGTGTTGACTATTCACAAATGCCTGTTCACGATGTTTCTGGCAGAGTTAGTGTGTCACCCACGGTGCTCCTGAAAGCAGAAAATTGAAGCTCTGAGCCAGCTTCAAGAATGCATTGTCTAACCACCAAAAAATTGGGCTGTTTTAGGGGGGTTAGTGCCTTCATGGTGTGTGAGAGGGGGTCTCACACCAGGGCCCCCAGGCAGAGCAGGGGCTTTGCTCGTGTTCTCAGCCGGAGCAGCCCGGCAGCCCTGCTTGCATTGCTTGCAGCCACGGCAAGAGATGGAACATCAGGGCTGTGTTTGGGGGGCAAACTGTGCCCCCCACCAGCGAGAGACAAGTGCTGCTACTGGGAAGTTAGTTAGCATTTACAGCTAGGGAACAGAGCGTTCGCAGGGGAATTTCCCTACCTTTCCCCAGCCAAAAAAACCAACAACAACAACAAAAAAAGCTCACCATACCACTGTAAAACTGGCGGCTGTGCGAATCCCACCTGCCTCCTTGCTCCGCGCAGGTAAATACAAGTTATTGCCCTGAGAGCCCCATTTCCAAAGCAGAAACGGGAACGAAAGCGGCGTTCGGACAGCAGCGGGCTGCAGGCGGGGACGGGAAAGCGGAGCCGGTGCCCGCCGCGCCGGGAGCCCGGGAGGGGGTGAGGGGGCCGGGCGGGCCGGGATGCTGCCGGCCGCTTGCGCAAGAGGGGTCTTTCCCGTGGGCCGGGGCTATAAAGGTGCTGCCCGCCGAGGGGAGCGGCGTGGATCGGCGCGGTAAGGGCCGGGGGTGCGGGGTGGGGAGCCGCTCCCGGGGATGGGGAGGGAGGGCAGCTGCTCCCGGGGATGGGATGGGATGGGATGGGATGGGATGGGATGGGGAGGGAGGCAGGGAGAGAGGCCCCGGCTGCTGCCCCGGCACCTCGCTCGCTGCCCCGGCACCTCGCCCGCTTCTGCTCCCTTCTTGGCCGCAGCCGCTGCCCCTGGGTCCCCGCCTGGCTCTCGGGCCGGGGCTGACTTTCCTCCCCCGACCGCTTACGCATGCCGGGGCGATGAGTGCGTCAGGAGAACGGCCACAGCCTTCCACCGGCGAGCCGGTTTGCCGCCACGCTGTAAGACTCTGCTTCTGTCCCTGGGCTGGGGAGAGCTGGCATCTCTCCCGGAGGAAGGACTGCTTGAAAAGCAGACGAGAAAACTCAGCCTTTCATAACAGTCCTTATCTGTCTCTTTCTGCTTTAAAGCCAGACGGCTGGATCAGCATTGCTGCTACAGAGAGGAGCTCCAACACAGCTGCTGTCCGCAGAGCCAGCGCCAGCCTCTGAGGAACACTCTCTGTCTCTCCGGGATTCTGCTCGCGGCACTCGGAAGCCCTCGGTGCTATGCTGTTCTGCTACATGCTGAATATAAGGCATCCATCCAAGGTAACATACCATCCGCTCTTAAGGCTGGGCTCACCTGCTTTCAAAAGGAAAGGGAGGATAAACGGGACTCTGGGATTCTCTTGTCCTATACTGAGTATCTGGATTTCCAAAAAAGTTGGGAGTTCCTATGGAGCACGCTTGTATTTGCTAGTTTGGAAAACTTCCCTTCTGCTCCTTGATCTGCAAAGGTCTTACCCAAGTGGTGGGGAACCCACTGGGGTGCAAAGAGGAGGCGAATGTGCTGGAGCTGCTTTTAGTACTGAAAGAGAGAAATGGGGTGGCGAAGACACCACAAAAGGGGTTTGGGAGGCACGCTTTGTTACGGAGGGCGATGGGGAGGAACGGAGGGGGCAGCGGCTGCTCCCCGGTACCACCGTTTCTTTAAGGCTGGGGCGAGCGTGAGGTGGGAGAATCATTTCTTGCATCTACAACTGTAACGAATTCTGTAACGCAGCAGCCGTGTTTGTTGCCGCTGCCTCTGCGAGAGGATGAGCTAAGGGCTCTTTGCACTCTCTTTGCTGCAGTGGATGTTTGCTCCTCTCCTCCTTTTCCTGGCTGAGCTCGGCTGCAGCGCCCAACCCACTTACCAATGGAAAGATGCTGTGACGAATGAGAAGCTGACCTGCCAGCAGTGCCCACCGGGGACCTTCGTGGCACAGCACTGCACCAGGGACAGGCAGACCGTGTGTGAACCCTGCCCGGATTTGCACTACACGCAGTACTGGAACTACCTGGAGAAGTGCCGGTACTGTAATGTCATCTGTGAAGAGAAGCAGGTGGAGGTGCAGCAGTGCAATTCCACCCACAACCGTGTCTGTCAGTGCCAGGAGGGCTACTACTCGGAGATGGAGTTCTGCATCAGGCACTCCGAGTGTCTGCCAGGCTATGGCGTAGAGAAGCTGGGTGAGTACCTTAGGTGCCGGCGGCAGCGGTGCGTGTGCTCACGAGGCTCTTGTCACATCCCAAGATCTCCGCTATAGCTAAAAACCGAGAAGAAAGCAGCTAATGAGTGCCCATAACCTGACTTTACTCCCTTTTTGCTTACCAGCGCAGTGCTGTCCTTGCTGGCATGTGAAACTGCTCCTGGCTTCTTTTCCAAGGAGTGCTTTGTTTGGGTTTTCCCTCTGCTTTCACTTTGAAAACCTTTGAAATCCCCCAGCACCACACTTAGATGGCATGCAGTAATCCCGCTTACCTGCTTCACCTGCCGCAACAGGCAGAGTCGGGCCGTGATTCACCCATCCCTGGAGCAGCAGCTCGCCCTACCAGGGCTCTTGGCAGGTGGAAAGGTCCGAGCGGCTCCTGCTCCTCTGTCAGCTCCCTTCTCCTTGCAGGCAGGTAGCCAGGGAGCAGGGAATGATAATTATCTGGACTGAAAAGGGCTGCTAATGATGCAAGGGTAGGGCTCGTAGATGTGTGTAGCTCTGAGGCTGGGGTTTGTGTTTTTTACTGAGCAATTTGGAGAGACTGTATTTAAAACATGAAATAGATACAAGGACAGGTTCCGAAAGAATAAAATCAGCCTGGTTTTGATTCACGTCTGGGGGAGATTCACAAGTCCAAGACTCTGTCCCCTGACAAGATGTAAGTCACAAGAGATTTTAGGGGGGGTTATTTTTCCATTGTTTCCCCAGCACAAATTTGCCTGGTCCCTTGGTTGCCCCATTTGTAGGCAAGCATACTTTCTAAAAAGGCAAGCTGCCTATGACAGGTTTCCCTCTCTCTCACCCCTGAATCACGGAGGACGGGGCTCTGTCTGGAAACCCTACCTGGGTATCGTCACACAGCATGGGCAGCATCAGCAAAACCAGAATTATCTTGCTTCATGCTTTGGAGTGTGGAGGCTTTTGAAGTCCTTCCATGTGTGGCACAGAAGAGCTCCAGGCTCCCAGAGGAAAAATACCTGTTGTCTTCAGCTGATGCTTATGGTTGAAGTTTGGGGTTTAATTTTTCTATAGGACGTGATTGTTACAAAATGCAGTAATGCAGCGATGGTGAATTAGATCTCCAAACAATGTGGGGAATCCCTTTGAAATTAAACATTAAATTTGGCTGGAGGGTTTTCTGTAGGACTGAGGAGCCATGCCAGCAAGCTGGGGCATTTGAGAAGCAAAATTTTTATTATTATTCTTTATTTACAAATGGCTTCTCATGTGGGGAATGATGGCACCCCACCCAGACATCTGAACCCCGCAGCAAGGACGGAGCATCCAGCGTGGGTGGGCAGAGCCCCGGAGCTGCGAGCGCTTGTGTGTGGATGGGGACGATGTGGACCCCGTGACCGCGGAGCGGTGCCTGCGGGGCTGTGGGCAGACCTCGCTGGCTGTCAGGTTGGACGGGTGCTTTGGTCTGTGTGCAACGGTTCCTCTGGGGACGTGGGCTTTGGATTTCCCATTTGCAAATACAGCCTCAAGTGTTGGGGTCATCAGCTGAGCTGGCCGGGACATCTCCTGGTAAAGCCAAAGCAATGGCCTAAAGTGAGTTGTGACAAGGTAGAAACCTTGTTCTTAACCAGATATGTGATGAGGAGATGAAAACAAGCATGAAATTTGCTGCCATCTGGGCTGTTCCTTTTTCTCCCAGAGAACGTACAAGACACCCTGGTGCAATCTCCCTTGCGTGGCACCGTCCCTGTCAAACAGCGGCGGGTCTGGCCCGGAGCCTGGGTGGGAAACTGCAGTGCTGCAGAAGCGAGAAGAACTTTCACCTTCTCAGTGACTTTTACTTTCACTTGGCCAAAAGCCGCCTGACTCTGCTGCGAATCAAAAGGCTGGTGTGGCGCTCGGCTTACCCATAGTCCGAGCTGGTGTCTCCTGCCCAGGAGGTGGCCTTTTTCATAGCAGATGAGATCATAGAATCATTTAGGTTGGGAAAGACCTTTAAGATCATCAAGTCCAACTGTTAACCTAACACTGCCAAATCCACAAGTGATCTCTTGTGTCTGGAGGCTCATGACAGTTTATCAGCCTGTGCCAAATGCTTTGGCTTGGGAGACGACTGGAGAAAGCGTTGCCGTTTGCCCTACAAGAGGACACGTTTCCCAGGGGAGCTGCAGGCAACAATCATTTCCAAACCATCACCCTCATGCTCGAATGGTGTCTGGCACTCTTTGCTCTGCCAGCATCGTCCCCAGCTCCTGCCCCTGCTCCCTTGCCAGTGTGTCACCCCGTGCTGACGGTCCCCTTGCCTCCCCGTGCGCAGGTACCCCCTTCGAGAACACCCAGTGCCGCGCCTGCCCCCGCGGCTTCTTCTCTTCCTCCAACTCCAGCACCAAGCCGTGCCAGCCGCACCAGGACTGTGAGCAGCAGGGGAAGGTGACCAACGTGCAGGGCAACCAGTACCACGACACCCTCTGCACCTCCTGCAGAATGGGGAGAAGCAACAGCACGCAGGGACCAGGTGAGCCGTGGGCGGGGGGGTGATGCCGGGACCACGATGCTGCCAGGGCAAGAGCAAACTTTCTGGCAACGTTTATCTACTTAGATGCAAACTGAGGTGAAATAACTTGTAGAAGTATGGAGTGATCCATAATTTATAGTAATTATGGATAAAATATAGGCAGCCTGCTTTCCTTCTTCTCCAGGGTCGGTCACGTAGGGCAAGGGCAGGGTGCAGGGCTTAAGCAACGGCCGCAGCTCAGCCAGAGCCTGTGCAGGCTCCTTGCTCAGCGAGAACAGATAGCTGGCAGTGAAATCCTGCCGGTTCTTAGCAGGGACTGGGATAACTGGGAATGCCAGGATATGAGGACAGTTTTGGCAGCGGTTTGACTGTAACTGATAGATTGCAGTGATAACTGAAGGCTGGTGGTCACGTAAATGGATGTGGTTTGAAGGGCTGAGCCACCCAGCTCAGCTGCTGGCGTGCCTCCTGCACTCACTTCTCACGGGCTTTCAGCCTGTTTTCCAGGAAGCTTTTGTTGCAGCTGTAACCTTGTCTTGTGCAGGTTGAATGGAGCAGAGTCCAAAGTTCATCGGGGCTCAATGTAGGGTGGATTTTGAACTGTTAGGTGAAAAAGTAGAGCCACGGTGTCAAGTGTGTCACTGTGACAGTGCAAACACAGCGTTGGGCACAGTAAGGGCAAAGGGCTGGCTCCGGGGTGCTTTGTAACGTGCACCCCAACAAGTTATGGGATGAGAAAGAGACTGAAAACCATCTCAAGGGCCTGATGTCAGTTGAGATGAGGCAAGCAGCTCATTTTGAACCACCCGCTCTACTCTGAGCATCCAGCCAAGACGCACAGGGCACAAATACAACGTGACTGACCTGGCTGCTAGTGAGCCTGCACCCTTGGACTTCAAAAATAGAAAATAAAATTTTAAAAAGATTTAAAAAATCAGTCCTAGCTATAGAACAGCCCAAGCTATAGAACAGCCCAGGCTGGAAGGGACTTTGAAAGTTCATTGTTCCAAACTTTCATGGGAAAGAGAACCTGGATGAAATTATCCAGCCCTGTCCTGAAAAGCAACGGGCACTCTGCTGCATCCCGGGGATGATTGTCCCAGTGATTGGTTCTTCTCACTGTAAAAAAATTAGTTTCTTCCATCAAGATGAAGCTTGAGCTTCAATAAGAGCTTCTCCTCCGTGGTGATGCAGCAAGGAGGCAGTTCCCCCCCAGCAGCGCACGAGAGGAGCTCTTGCCTTTCCAACGCAGGGCATTTCTCCCTACGAAGCCTGACTCACACCACGAGCTCCTTGCCAGGAGCCTGATCCCGCCGGAGCAAGGACATGGGAAGCTCTGTCATCAGCGGGACGCGGTCCCGGGGAGGGAGGGCGGTCAGGTGAGAGCAGTGTCAGCAGCACGTGCGCTGTCACTCGTTAGGCAACGGCACCCACGGCCAGACCGGCCTTTTGGCTATTTATAGAGCGAGAGGAGGCCCGTGAGCAATGGCAGCCGACGGGTATTTTTAACTCTGGTTCGTCATGATTTCACTCAGGAGGTGCGTGGGCACCTGCCTTCCTCCCTGCTGCAACAGCAACTGCAGGAGCAATTCAATACGAACCCCGAGTTTGCAGGAGAGGCAGAGTCTGCGCAAGGGAGCCTGACCCACCCCACTATAACCAGTGAAAACCATTCCCACTTTTACAGTGGCACTCTTCTTGATTGAGTAATTGTTTGGCTTTCATCTCTTGAAAATTCTTTGTGATTTCAGTCCTCATGCTGGACGTGCTCCAGCAGCGCTTCAGCCAGCTGGGACCGGGTCTGTCCAAAAGCCCTGATGTGGGCTGCGCCTGGGGCTTGTCCAGTCCTGCGACGTAAAAATTTGCACGGGGAAATAGAAACTTTCAGGAAAAATAACGTTCGAATACTTAACTGTGATTACTTAATTTTTTCTGGAGTTTCCCTCTTCCCGTACTCCCCAGCAGGGATGAGCCCGGAGAAGGTATATTTACCTTTTTCAAAATTACAGAAAATTTTGCACATTGTTTTCTAGGATGGGCCACTGCTGGGAAATTCAGCATACAGGGAGGGCTTGACCCAGCCTTCTAGGGCAGTCACCTGGCAGAGATGGGCCTCGGCCAGTTAACGATGCCATACTCAGTGCTTCCCTCCTCCTTCTTCCTTGCAACATCTTTTTTTCCACTTGCAAAATACTTACTCTGACCTGCTTGTTCCACCACACACCTGCCGGCACCACGAGCTGGCTGCCCTCCCTCTTCCCCCTTGGCTTAGCAAAGGATGAGCCCGCTGCAAGCCAGACGCTGCCGCATCCTCGGGCAGGGACTTGCGCTCTGCCTGGGCACCGGTGTGCGTGGGCAGAGCTGGGCAGGTGGCCCCCAGCTCGTGTTGGCGGCTGTACGTGGCCACACACGCTAAAATTCTCTCCCGAATCTGGAGGATGGGTTGTGAGTGGCCGGTTTCCTGGCCGGGCTCGCTGGGCTGGGACCCCCGGTCCGAGCCGTGGCTGGAGAGCAGTGCCCAGGTGAGGACAATGTCAGAGCATCACAGCCTGGGTTGGAAGGGACCTTTAAAGGCCATCTAGTCCAACCTCCCTGCAATGGGCAAGGACATCTTCAACTAGATCAGGTTGCTCAGAGCCCTGTCCAATCTGACCTTGAATGTTTCCAGGGATGGGGCAGATGTCCCTTGGAGAGGCTCAGTGGGGCTGTGCCTTGCTCTCCCGGTGTCCCATGGTCACCTTCCCTCTAACCTCCAGGCATGTTTTTCCCACCGGCTCTAGATGATGACTGCAAGCAAGCCATGATAGACTTTGTGGCATACCAGAACATCCCCATCAGAAAGCTGAAGCGCCTGCAGCAAATCCTGGAGCGCTCGCCTAGGAAGCAGGCGCTGGAGACCAGGGCGGCCATCCAGGAGAAGTTCCGGGCTTTCCTCACCCACCTGAAAGAGGGGCACTACGAGATCACCAAGGAGCTGCTGGACGCGCTGCGAGTTGCCAAGCTGCACTCCATCGAGGAGAAGGTCCGCGAGCGCTTCCTCCTGTACTGAGAGAATGAACTGAACTTTTCAGGAGGTTTTTGTTTTTGTTTTTGTTTTAACTTCTGTGGCTTCATTAATTTATTAATCTTTCCAAACATAACTTGAAATGCAACGTTAGAGATGAGCGATGGGTCAGAGTTAAGTGTGCTGTGGCAGCTGCGGTGGGTCCTGCTCTGCATGTGGGTGTATCGCTGCCTCCGGGATGCGATGCTGTGAGCAGTGGCCAGTGCAGCTCCTGGGAGCTCCCTAGGTGCTGGCTGCTGCTTTTCCAGCACTTGGCAAAGGTCAGTATTTTATCAGAAGAGAAACGTGTGGCCAGGATCATTTTTATCAGGGAAGAACTTGGCTCCTCTTTTTTAGACAACTGTCTGGCTTTGTTTTAAACTGTGTAGTTTTGCTGGGGAGTTTTTTTAGTTATTGGACAGTATTTCCCACAGAGGATTCACTTGCATCTGTTTGTCATGCTTTGTTTTGAGAAAGCAGTTTACTGCTGAGATACACGTTGAGTGTAGGATGCCCCTGAAGTCCCTGGTGCAGCTAGATTTAAATTTATTTCTAAACTACCTGTTTATATACTGTGTGTGAGAGATATTTTCTAAAGAAAGAAACCAAAGAAGTTATTTTATTATACAATTCTCTGTCACCAGTGTCTTTTCGTAGTCTCATTTGGAGGAGAGGTGGTGTTGCGAGTCCCAGACCATCATCTTCTGATTCCGCTTACCCTTGCCCACTTTTTGCGCGTGCTTCACCCCACGGTCACACAACATCAGCCATCCACATGACACAACAGCCGACCGAAACCAGCCGCGGCGAGGCTGGATGTGAGCGGGATGAGCCTGTCTGCCTTGGGATTTGCTGTCGGTGTGGCCAGGGCAAAGCTCCCATCTCTCAGGTCAACCTAATTGTGTCACCCTGAGCCCCAGGTCCCTCCCCAGATCAAACCAGACGCTGCGGGGAGTGAAGAAGTGCTTAGTCAGCCACGAGCCATGCCTTGGGGCGCTTGTGCTGACTGCAGGCAGGTTTTTTTTAAGCCTTGCAGCTGTCACTTAGGGAAGTCAACAAGGGTGACCCTCTCAGGCATTTCCCAGCCTGTAGTAATGATGACACAGAGCCTACATCTTCTGCCTTGAATGGGTTTGGTTTTTTATAGCTCTTTTTTTTAGCTGAGTAGTTGCCAGGAATAGTTTGTGGTTCAAAAGAGGAATATTTTCCCCCAGCTAGGAGCTGTTAAAAGCACTCCGAAACATGTGCTATGTGGAAGTGCCCCCGCACTTCCCCCGTGCGAGGAAGGCTGACATAACAGAGGGGATTTTAGCCTCCCTGTGCTGCCCGCAGACATGTCGCAGGCTCTTCCTGCTACAATGACACATTATTCATCCATGGCAGGCTGGATCAATGGGGTTGATCCTGGGGGAAGCACTTGCCTTTTCATGGCTCCTCATGGCCCTGGAGCTCTGGAGCCCCTGGATGTCTGCTCCCATCTGCCTGGCACTGCAGACGTGCAGCTGGGCATCCCAGACTGGCAACCGGCTCACCCCAGTTTTGGGCTCTGGGGATGAAGCAGTTCACTGATCCCGACATTGCCCTGGGTCAGTTCAGCCAGGGACAAAGAGAAGCAAATGGCTGAAAAGCAGCGGAGAGGACCCTTAGGTCGCATCTCTGCACTGAGCCAGGACTGATCCTGGCAATCCCCTCGCAGCTTTGTCAAGCCTGGCCTTGGAATCCTACCGAGGAGGCTGCACAGGGGACTGCAACTCCCCTTCCCAATGCTCAGTTCTCACCACGTCTAATCTCTGCCCTACTGAGCTGCTTCATTCCAGTGGGCTGCAGTTTGGTCCCCAAGCGTGCCTTGATTCCGAGTCCCTTGGCAGCAGCCAAGTGCTGATGGCACGGTCCAAGAGCAGCTAGGGCAGGAGACGAGGAGGGTCTCCGTCAGAGTATAGTGAGAACCAAAGTATTGCTCCAGCGTAGTGCTTTTCCCCGAGGGGAGGGCAGGACACCCAGTGCTGCCGGGTTGAAGGCTGGAGGGGCTGGAGCCTCCGGTGTTGGCTGCGGCTCCTCGAGGGATTCCTGTCCTGCTGCATTGCAGTTAGTCCTGACTCAGCGTTTGGTGGCCTTGGTCTAAAGGAGAACAGGAATGGAGGGTTGTTAGTGAGGGAACTGCCTCCCGTTCTTTGTCCACACCACCCTGGCTTCTTCAAATATGTATTTACCACGAGAGTTGGGGAGGGGAAGGAAGGATAATGAGAATATTATTGGCAAGAAGCTGGTAATTGTTATGCTGGATGCTGGTTAGGTTGGGTGATTTTTTCCAGAGAATTGCCTTTTCTGCATATTTTTTGTGATAGAAGACCTCGGTCCTGAGATGGAAGTATCCATGGGGCACTGTGGCTGAGCTCTTGGGACACCTCATGTCTCCTTGGAGCTTGTTGCCCTTCTCACCACCAAGGCAAAGTCTGTAGTGTGGGCTGGAGGTCTCCATCAGCTGCACAGCGAGCCAGAAGGCAGCCAGCTCCGATCCCGGGGCTCCCGGCTGAGCTGTGCCTGCTCTCTGGTGCCTGTGACGTGGCTCGGGGCTCCGTGCGAGTCCGGGCACTGGCAGAGGTTAAAGCAGAGCGGCTGCAGTTCAGCCGTGCTCAGTCCTGCGCTCATCTCCCCACGTCAACATGCTGAGCGATGCCGTCTGATAAACACAGCCTGGGCAGTCATCCCTCGCACGTGCCCTCCCAGCTGGGCTCGCCCTGGCCTGGAGAAGAGACCAGGAAACATCTCTCCTGCCAAATGCCAGTGCAGGGGAGGGGTGTTTGGGTTTGGGGTTTTTTTGGGGGGTTGGGGGTTTCATTTAACACTGTGAGTGCTTTGTCACATCTGGACATCAGTCTGCACAGATCCCTTGTCCCTTCAGCTAGAGCAAATGCGGTGGATGCTTTTGTAGGCTTGCTCCCACCCAGAGGTTAGCAAGAGCTTAGATCCCACCGCTGTGACTCCAAGGGGTCAAACACCCCCACGCGTAGGTGGTACAAGGGTGAGGAGAGCAGCCCGGCTCCTTCCCTTCCTCCTGAGAAGTGATGCTTTGCTGAGCCCCCGTGGTTCTCCCAGCATTGAGCGTGGGCCGACCGTGTCTGAGCCGCCCTGGGGAGGGGAGACGATGGGTGTCTGTCACCCGAGTGCCGTGCCAGAGTGCAGTGGGGGGTACGCAGACCCCAGCTCACCAGAGCAGGAGAGGATGGCTGAGTATCTGGGGCCAGCCCAGCCTGTGCCAGATGAGCTCTGCGCTGCCAGGCTCCCTCAGCCATCGGCCAGCACGACCAGGACCGAGGGTCTGGGGAGGGCGGGTGATGCCCTGCGCCATCCGGCAGCTCCCGAGCTCGGCACTGTCAGCGTGACTTGTTCTTCCGAGACATCTCACGAGCACTCGCGTGTTGTTATCTTGCTCTGCCGAGGTGGTTTTGACCTGGCGGTGGCTCGGTGTGCATCTGGGTGTTGGTGTCTTACCACCCAGCAGAGGCAGGTTGGAGCATCCCTTTGGGAGTCTCCCAGGCAGGCGACGTTTGGGCACCGGTGCCGTTTGGTTTATCGGCAGCGCCAGACCTGGCCCCAGGTCCCCCTGCTGCCCTAGCGCGGAGTGTCCCCCCAACCCCGGTCCCCTCGTGCTGAGTTGTTTGGAATTTCTGCACAGCAAAGTTTCTCCTCACATGGGCTCACAGATAATGTGACAACGGGGGATCTTTCTGGTAAATATTGACCTTTATAACAGTGTTCAAACACCCCAGCACGTGAGTCCTGCTCGGCTTCCAGGAAACGGGCTTTGCTGGAAAAACCTACACGAGCACCGTGCGGTGCTGATCCCAGCTCTCCCCTCCAGCCTCCCCTGCTCTGCTCCCTCTGCCGCGCACCCACAGGCCAACCGCAGATTAATCATAACTTTAATTAGTTGAAAAGGTTGAAATAACTTAAGAGGATAAAACCCCTTCTGGTTTTCACTGAAGTTTCCAAAGCCCGGAGAGAGAAGAGGAACAGTTGGCAGTGTGAGCTTCTTCCTAATAATTTAAATGACTGCTTTCCTTATAAGCTGTGGTAACATTTAAATGTGGATGTAGCTCTCTCCCAGGGATGACTCAGATATTTAGTACACAGGAGATAATTTCCCCAAATGCTATCAGCGCTACATAAAAAGCCCAAGCCCACGACGCTCTGAGTTGGGTTTCTCTATTACTCTATGCTGTTAAAACAGGGGGAAAAAAAACCCCAAAACCAACACAAACCCACTAGTTATTTAAACTGCAGAGGCACAGCTGCGTGTTATGGCCGCGCCACGGGCTGACTCCGACGCCTGTTGCTGCAGCCAGGTGTGGCAGTGACTCAGGGCAGCAGCGGCTCCTCAAATGCACGAAACCGCCGTCGGCAGGAGCCGACTCGCTCCTTGCGAGAGCGGTTCTGACACGTTAACGCTATAACGTGACGAGAATACGGCGTGTCGTGGCCCAGTGCCAGAGGGCTTGAAACGGGGTTAGGTAAATGATTAACGTTAGTTTAAGGAGTCAGCGGGAGTTTTTCTAGTGAGGTCATACGTAGCTGGCTCATGCCCTGACGTCGCAAGCAGGGAGAGCCAGGATTGCTATTGGAAACCCAGGTGGGATTTGTCGAGGTGTGCGGAGGGGATGTGACTGGTGCACACTCGTCATCCTGCTTTGTCGAACCAGGCTCCGGCCACCCTGGGGTTACAACCTGGCACGAGACAAGTCAAGTCCCTCTTCTGCCTGCAGATTTCCCCAGGTTTTTGTTTCGCTAGAGGTGGTTCTTTGCCCCCTGACCTCCTGCAGCGCTCGGCGGTTGGTGGTGGGCTGAGCCCTCCAGACACTGTGGGAGAGGACTCGGGGAGCACTAACACACCGAACTTGTTTGAATTTGCCCATTGCTATTCCAAACAGGTGCCGATTTTATCTTCTTTTGAAGCATGCACTTTTTTTTCTTCTAATTGTAGGTTCTTTCTTCTGATTGTAATTCCCCGCGTTGCACACCCAGACTTTCTCTGCTGAGACTCGTCCCTTGCTGCTGCATGTGTTGATCCTGCAGGGATCCAGCGATGGGACCGAGCTCCTCCGGTGCCAGTGCTGCAGGTGGAGAGTGCTGGGGAAGCAGAGGTGAGACTGAGGAAGTCGGCCGTGTCCGAGAGCAGGAGCAGAGGAGATAGCTGAAGGGTGCAGGGCAAACCAACCTGCACTCAGCTCAGGGGTACCTGAACTGGGGTGCCAGAGAACATGACCTGAGAGAGAACCCCAGACTTGGGCAGGAAAATGGGTGCTGGGACGCTCAGGATAAAGCCATTGCCACAACCCCTGCCTGGTATGACAGCACTGGACCCAGACCTGCTGCATTGCAGCGCTGCTTTTTGCTCACACCACTATTATTTTCCAGTCCTCCTTCGCTGCAGCAGGTTTTCGTACACATTTGTTTCTGCCTGACCCTCCCATGGCTTTTAGGGGATGAAGTCTCAAAACAAGCAGGAGAAGGAGAAGTTGCATCCCTGTTTTTACAGAAAACGGTTGCTGAGGTGCACTGACCGGCTCCACGGCACTGGTGAGCGCGTTGGCTGCACTGGGGCATTGAGCTCGGCTCGCTCTGCCCATGGCAGGTCTTGTCTCGCAGCGCCCAGCACCCCGTGGTGCCACCAGCCTCGGTCACACGTGTGGGACCAGGGAGATGCTTTACTCCCACGGGGTTTCACCCCCATTCCCCTGCCCTTGATTCTTCCCCTCCTCAGTTTGTAATTTCTGTTCCCTTCTGTGTTCAAGGAGCTTCCTGAGAGAAGGATGTTTCAAAGAGGAGAGGAGGCACAGCCGACGTGACCCATTCCCAGCCTGGGCCGGTTGAACACAGGGGAACTGAGAGACGAAGACCGGCAGTCCCGCGGCAGGTTGGTGTCGGTGTGGCACACCAGGTGAGGAGATGGATCTGTACCAGGCCAGAGCTGGGTGAAACTCTGCCTCCTAATCACTCTTCCTCATATTTCTTTTAATGAAATGAGAATTTTAGCCTCATGTCAACCAAAACCAGAATCTGACTGATAAATCCTTTCAATGAAAATGTCAAAACCTTAATGAAAGACATCATTAACAGAAAGGAAACGCTTTGGTTTGTCGATATTGTTTCTAGTAAAGAAACTCAAACACTTTGGCAGCCTGATGACCCTACAAGTGTTGCTGAAGGGTCCCCGCTTCAGAGCCACGTCTGGCCTCGGGGTGCAGTGCGGGCTGGGGAGTCTCTCCCCCCGTCCCTTCCCTCGCTGCCCGGCTGCCGGCATTGGCCCCCAAAGACCCCTTCTTTCCCCTTGTAAAATGTGATGAGCTTTCTAGGTTCCACATATCAAAGGTATTCAGAGGTCTTTACAGTAGGCATGTCCAAAAAGGCAGATTATTGCTGCCTACCACTGTGCAAGGTGAGAGCAGGTGACAGTACCTTTCATCCATGATCTCCCTAAGCAGATTGAGTTATTTGGGGGTATTTAGTACCCAGCAGACTTGTTTAGATGGTGCTGTAGCACCGACTCAATAGTTAAAAAGGAAGCTAAAGAAACACTAGCATGAAATTTTATTTATTAACAAACCCTTGGATCCGGTTTCTTGTGGTGCTTACAGAGCACAACAGTGTAGTTTTCACTTATTTCCAGTGTTTGCTTCCAAGCAAGAGCTGGGAGGACAGTTGTCCTTTACAGAGAAGCTTGCTTTTGTGCTGAGAGGTTTAAAAGGTCACTGACAGGAATACGTCCAGCAAACAGGGTCACCTGTAAAGCACATTTCTTCTATTTGTTCAGCCATTGCTTGGCTCCCCCGAACGTGCTCCCAGCGTACCTAGCCTATAATGCTCAGATCTGGGCACTGCTTCCTCTTAGCTTGAATAAAAACAGAGTATATTAGTAAACCTTCTGATGCCCTTTAGCTTACATCAGTTTTCTGGGAAACATTGTCAGGAAGCTTGGGATGACTACAGCTATAATATCCTTACACAACACCCTCACTGTTTAGAACAACAAGCACTTTATGTATTATTATCTGGGTCAACATAAAATAGGAGTCTTCCCAAAACAACTGTTTGCTTACCCTTTAAAAACAGTGGCATTTTCCATCTTACACAATGTTTAGGGAGAGGGCTAGAACAGCCTGCTGAGCCTAAATGACTAAGCAGTATTGGAAATCAGAGCCCTCATAGTGCCGTATGTATGTGGGGGAGAATCAAGGCCCCGGCTGTCATGTGTGGTGTCCCATATCATTGCTCACCCAGGAAGAGTGCCAGGATCCAGGTGCCAGCAGTGTCCTGTGCTCGGTTTGGGGCTTTCCCAGCTGCTCTGAAGCCAGCAGAACTCCAGCTGAGCCATGATGTAGCTTTAACACAGGAGACTTGATCCTTTTTCTATGGAAGTGCAGGGAATGATGACTTCCCAGCTATCGCTACGAGGACGTGAGCTCAGCAAGGATGTGCGTTGGGTGGCCTGGGTGCTGCCACTGAGTCTCAGGCATGTGGACTTAAGGATGTTTTTGACTATGCAGCGTAAGGGACTAGGTAAAGGCTTGGAGAGTTCAGATGGGCTTCAGGGACACCCTCCAATGTGCTTGCTCATCCTCAGTCAGATCATACAGATTCCCCAAAGCTTGTTTCTATTTCTGTCTCTGTACTTCCTTCTGTGATACTGGAGCTTAGTAGGTGATTTATTGGACTTCTCTCAGTCTTCCCAGAAGTTAAGACAAGGACTCTTCAGTTGGGAAACTTGGAAGATAAGAATAGGAGTGTACATTCCCCACTTCATGACTCTGAACCTGAAAGAACAAATCAGCTCTGACAAGATCAAACCCAAGTTCTTCTTTCACCCAGTTTCATATATTGTGCACTGGCATGATGTCACGGAGGAACAACCTAGCCTGTGATTCAGCACCTCTTGTTTACAGAGATCTTCTGTCCTTTGATACGACAGTTGTACTCATAGGGCATTTACTAGGTCTTTCACAGTCTGTGGTGTGAAAGATCCTGTGATCCTGCCTCTTCTCATGGCATGGAGATGAGCTGTCGAAATTTCCACCACAGCAAGGACGTGGGTGCAGGCTTGGGATATCCTTGCAGAAGAGGGGGCCACATGGAATCAGTTGCTTTCAATTCAGTAGTTGTCCTTCCCCCTTCCACAGGTGGCCTTTGCTCCCACTGCTTTCCTCTCCAGGGCAAAGGTCTTCTGTTAAGAGTAGTGTTCAATATATGGGGGTATTATGCATTATATAGCTCATGTAAAAAATGTCTTGTTTGTGTCAGAGGCGAGAAATCTTTCAACAGGGTAGGATAACCCTGTTGGTATCTCACAGGTCATCTTGTTCCCCAATAGAAAAACACATCTGAACGAGCAGTGGGCTTCCGTCACAAAACGGGGACACCTGGTAAAATCTTGGTGTGAGATGCAGGGACTGCCTGCATATTCATTTGACTGTTACTGTTTGAAGGAGTAGGAAGTGAGGAGGCGCTATATGTAACATCAGGTTCTGGGAACAATGAATTCCTTATTCCTCTTTATGACTTATCTTATAGAACCTTTTTTTTTTTTTTTTTTCTGGGAGTGTGACTCAAAAAAATTGCTAAAGGAAATCTACAGATGAGATGGTATCAGGTTATTTGACTTCTGAGAAGTAGGAGAGGAGTTCCTGGCTATCAATTGAACTGGAACACAAGTAGGAACACAACAGAAACAACTCTGTAGGTTTCTGTTTCAGGAAAGCACTTAAGGATACACTTAATTTTACAGTGCATTTAATTTATCCTCAGAGCAGTGCTTCTGTTATATGCTGAATAGAGATGTCTTAAGGCTGCAAACCAGATCAGAGGTTTGAATTCGTTCCTCCAAACGTTTAGCATGACATCCATTCAGCTGAAGGATGTACACGTCAAACGATGAAGCTTTTACTAAATAATGCTGTGCTTGTACGCTGTCAGCTGCCTCCCCCAGCTGCTGGGCAGTTCCCTAGCAGAGCGGCAGTGAGCGCACTATTGTGCGTAGCTGTTTGCTTGTGCTTCACGTCCCAGGTCCAGCTGGCAGCAGATGATTCTGTCTGTGAGGAACAAGAGTTTAAGCGGGTGGGTTTAAGCATTGGTGTGTGGTACCATGGTAAATAGTGTGTGGTAAATAGTTCTTTTATGAACTGACCACCTGTCACAAGTGGAGTCCCCCAGGGCTCGATACTGGGCTTTTTAATGTCTTCATAAGTGATCTGGATGATGGGATCAAGTGCATCCTGATGAAGTTTGCTGATGATGCCAAACTGAGTGGGGAAGTAGACACTTCAGAAGGGAGAGCCACCCTGCAGGTAGCTGTGGGTAGGCTGGAAGAGTGTGCTGACAAGAATCTTATGAAGTTCAACAAGGACAAGGTACGGTCTTGCACCTGGGAAAACATAATCCAGGAGTGCAACACAGGCTGGGATCCACCTGGCTGGAGAGCAGCTCTGTGGAGAGGGACCTGGGGGTCCTGGTGGACAATCACCTCAGTATAAGTGAACAGTGTGCTGCTGTGGCAAAGCAAGCCAACAGGATGCTGGGCAGCATCAACAAGGGCATCACCAGCAGAGATAAAGACGTCATTATCCCACTCTACTCAGCGCTCGTCAGGCCACACCTGGAATACTGTGCTCAGTTTTGGTCCCCGCTATACAAAAGAGATGTGGACAGGCTGGACAGGGTCCAGAGGAGGGCCACCAGGGTGATCCAAGGAGCTGGAAGCCTGCCATATGAGGAAGGGCTGAGTGAATGGAGTTTGTTCAGCCTCAAGAAAAGAAGGCTTACAGGAGACCTCATCACCATGTTCCATGTTAAAGGGTGGCTACAAAGAAGATGGAGACTCCCCTTTTACAAAGAGTCACATGGAAAAGATGAGGGTTGATGGGACAAGTTAATTCTGAGGACATTCCGACTGGACATAAGAGGAAAATTTTTTATGAGAACAATCAGCCATTGGAATAATTTCTCCAGGGAAATGGTGGATTCCCCAACATTGGACACTTTTAAGATTTGGCTGGACAGGGTGCTGGGCCATCTTGTCTAGATGGTGCTTTTGTCTAGATGGAGTGCTTGCCAAGAGAAGTTGGACCAGATGATCCTTGAAGTCCCTTCCAACCTGGTATTTATGAGTCTATACTCTTGCTCCCATCGTGGCCCCAATAGCAGGGAGCAGCTGTCAAGAGATGACTAGATGGAGAAAGTGTAAGTAGTGCGCTTGTAGGTGGTAGAAAGACTGTACCATCTATGGCTATGCACCAAAAGAAGTTATTAATCATGCATTAGTAGCATTAGTAAAGACTACTACACATTCATCCGACAAGGATTTTGTTTCAAGGAAAGGATGCTTCATCCTGAGAATTCCTAGGCAAATATATTTACTGCCTCACCTTCACAACTACTTTTGATAACATGTGACAACATGATTGTGGGAAAGGTGAGACTGCTGCAAAGACATCCTCAAAAAAGGATGTGTGGGGAATGTGGAATTCTACAAAGGATACTGCTAACAAAATTGAAATTTGGAAACTCATTTGGAATTGGCAGCCTTCAGCTTTAAGGAAAGAGTGCAACCGAGAAGGAATGAGGAGATTCCCGCCTCCAGAAAGTGATTTTATGTGTTTAAAAATAAATGTCAGGCAGAATTCCACAGTAGTTCACTGCAAATGTTCCTCCTCTTCTTGTTTCCACTTGACAAGCACCTAGTTTATGGAAGAAATTTAGGTAATTTTTCCCCAGTGATGTTGCATACTGTGCTGTCCAAGTTTTCTGCACCAGTCCTCAGTCATTTTCCCACATGAGGTTCTGACTGCTTTTAGTATGCATTTCTTTCTTTCATCAGAAAATTTAATCAGCACTCCCTTATGAGGTAATGAGTCTCATGGGTGAAGGCTTGTGATCAGATTTAAGTTGTGCAGATTGTTGTATGAGAGCAAGCACTACTGATAGCCGGCACTATATCCTTGTGAAGTGGTTTTGGATATAAAAAAGCCTAAGTGTGTGTAGAGAAACTAATGGAAAGCCCCCAGTAGTTGTCATAGAAGCTGGTTTTACCAGAGGAACAGAAAAACAACTCTTAAAGGGATTTCAGAAGCACAAGAAACAAAACCGAAGGACAATGCTGCAGGAAATGCCTGAGGTCCAGTAAACAAAATAATGTGTGCTATACACCAGGAATGCTTCATGTGGGATTTCCAACTTGTATAAAATTCCAGTGTGAAAAAACACCTGCTCTAGTTTCTCTAGCAACCTTTGTCCTGATGAAAGCTTGGCCTCACCACTGCCTCTTATCTCCCCGCAGATAGATTTGAGCCAAATTGCAATAGAAAACTGTGCCAAAAGGGATTTTTGAGAGGGCACCCAGCCTATAACCTGTCTCCGTGGCAGGATCAATTCAGCCTGTTTTTCTTGATTGTCCAAATTGCTTTTGGGAAACCTGTAGGCAAAACACTTGAGAGTAATTTCTTTCAGTCTCTGAAAATTGTCCTAAGACTAAAGGCAAACTCCATCTGTGGTGCTTCTTTTGGTAAAAACTGAGGAAGCATGAGAAGAGCTGCAAGCAGAGGCAGAACCTGCTTTCCTTTATGTGTAGACACTGGTGTCTCTGGCTGCCAGTCAGTTACCATCTACATTAATCAGATTTTTATTTTTTTTTTTTAAAGGGATAATTGTCAGGACCAATGACAGTACCACTCTTTGCCTTTCTTAGCAGATCCCTCTAGAAGTTCTCTCCTTGAACTAATACCACTTGCCAGCAGAAAAGCCCCAGGATACTGTTTCAAAAAATAATGAAATGCCTAAATCAATTCAGAAACCTTCGAGTACTTTGATCCAGGTTTTTAACTGAGGGCTGTTGTAACCTTACATTTTCCAAACCCACAATGGTACCTCATAGTTATTCATGAACACACACTTCTGGAAATCATGACTAACCCAACAGTCTCATGCCCAGCTAAAACATGCTCACTGAGAAGCAAACTTCCACATTCCATTTGCAGTAAAGCACCCTTTTGCTTGAGACTGCTATCTGTAATGTGTAAAGGCAGATCCTTACCTTAAATGAACTGATGGATGTGCTGGTTGTGTTGATGTACAAATGATGTTATAGACTGCGTCAGGAGTACAGAACTAGGAACATAAGGAAGAAGAGACTAAAAATAGCTCGATTAGGAATAAAGCAACCCTAGAACAGTGGGAAGGCTATTAAGTCCACTTCGCTATTATAGGCTGATTTCAGTTTAACAGAGAGTAGGAAGGATGGCTGGGGTCACATACCCCATACACGCCTTTTGCTTGCTTCTTCACTTTGTTCTGAAACAGATGGAACTGGGCAGAACCTAAATAAGATGCTGGACTTAGCACGAAGCTGTGTCTGATTTGTCCTGGTATTTCCCCTGGTTCTGTGGGATGGGATGTCACAGCAAGTGGGATAAGGTCTTTCCATAGTTCCAAATGAAGATTAACTTGCCAACATGTGGATAGCATTGTGGTTCATAGAGTACTCAAAAGCATTAGAAGTGGGGGTTTTTTTTGTTGTTGTGTTTTTTTTTTTTTTTAAGGACTGCTCTTGCATCCTGCTGCTAACAGCTAATAAATGTTTGCATAGCAGGGAAATTCCAGACCAGTGAGAGAAAGCTAAATCTTCTGCCAATGTTCAAATAAGGCAAGTAGAATAACTACCATCATTATTAGCTTTATCTCAGTGTAAAGCATGCTAAAGGAAAAAGTGATTACTAAGTACTGATGATGAATCTGTTTCACCTTGCGAAGATAAAGCACCTCTTCAGAGAAATAAATTGCTGTAAACAGGCGTGGGCAAAACAGGTCCATCTCAAATGTATCAAAAATTTGAAAAACTGATTACATTTGAACTACTCAGAAACATCCTCGCTTTAGTTCAAGGTCTTGGGGGGGGTGGTGGGGGTGGGTGTCACTTGCAATGCAAAAGCATTTTAAATAAAAGGACTTAAATAAAGCACAAGTCTAAAATATGATAAATTATTGATTAAATTACTGATCAAAATGTAAAATAATTATTAGCTACCAGCATATCATCTTAGACTATCCCAGTGGGATTTTTCTTTAGTAGAGCTTATGCATTGACTACCATCCCTTTTCAGAATACTTTTCGATGTCAATTTGGTCCTATTCCATGGGTCTGTACTGAGGCATCATTAGCAGATTAGACCTGCCTCTAGAGACTGAAGCTGCAATAAAACCAACTGAGGAGGAACTCATCAGTGTCTTTGTGTGGCCATTTATGGCCATATAGAGCAGATGCCACCAAAAACCCTAGCTGACTTAGCAGCACACCATTGTCTTTGTGTTTCATGTGAAGTCACTGCACGTGGTACACGATCAGTGAGATCCAAGTCCAGGTTGTGCTTGCACAGCAAGATCTTTATCTTCCACCTGTCAGCTGCTCAAGCAGAATTCCTTCATTGCAGTCATGCTGCAGCATGGAGGACACACTAAAACAATTCAACAATCAGCTTGGCTGTTTACCTGCTGGGCTTCCCCAGCACTCACTCGGGAAATCTTTCGACAGTATCACGTAAGTGCTCTTTATCTGTAATGGTGGAAAAATCTGACTGCAAAACTCTTTCCTAAAGCAGACTGTGGGAGCCAAACAGCTGCATCTGTGTGCTCCATCAAGTAACTGCTGTTACTGCTCTAGAAGCTAACTCTGAATGACACTTAACTTTTCACTGCTGGTTTCAGAGAAATCCTCCCTGACATTTTGTAGACATCAGAGCATGCTCATACTTACACATCACAGCTGATATATCTTTCTGGGTGAAAAACTCTCCCTCTTTTGAGAACTTGGAATTCTTAAGTCAAAATGTTTACTTTTATTTATAGACCTCCTGCTGGTATGTGCCACAAAGCACTGTCTGTGTCTAGAAACTTGTGAGGACAACTATGGCCTCGAGCTCAAAACTGTTTTTTCCTCCTTGGTCTCCTAGGGAATAGGCAGAGGAAAGAGATCTGAGAAGAGTATGTGGAAAGCTTGGAAAACCCCTGAGTCCCATTAAACAGACATTTCAAGTTAATTGACGAAAGTGTTTTGTCTCTCAGCAGGGCACTTGTGTCCAGCAGTGACTGTTTTACATCTTCAGTTTAATTGTTAGCACCAACCCTGCCAACCAAAATGAGACCCAGGACCACAAAGACACCTTGAAAATACTCAGGGTTTCAGAGATGGCCAGGTGAGATAGTGGTCCTTACAATCAATGTCCACTACATGTCCAATACTTTGTACACTTGAAACTCTCAGCCCTACATCACTTGCAGCACCTAGAGAAAGTGCCACTTCTTACAGTAGGTGAGTGATCTTGAAGGGATCCTCGACATTTGCACAGTGCACAAGAATCCTGAAATGGGTCACTGGGTCTAAAAGGAGCCTAATGAAATCTCTTGAGTTAGATCTACTGCAGTTTAATTCTTCTGGGAAATGACATTGACATCGGCACCACTCAAATTCAAACTCGGGTACTGTGTTATATCACCTAACAACACCAAGTAATTGAAAAGGATTTGATATCTTATCTGACAGTTTGCGTAGCCTCCTCCTATCCTAGCGTTACTGAGAAGTAAGGTTCTGCTCTCCAGTATGCAATTATTTCCACTGACTTCATGTGCTTAATGACATAGTTCAGCTGCCCTTGCACTTTGACCCAAATGCAATGGAATGAATTATGTTCTCTACAAAAAAAATTTGCAATGAGTTGCATGCAGAAAATTTAGCAGTAAGTTCTTCAACAGATGCCAAGTAATGTATCTTTAAACAAATACAACTGTCCAACTTGCTCAAATAGAGCTTGAATAATGTCCCCTTAGTCACGTGAGCAAAAAGCACAGGATGGTCACCAGTGCCAGGAGTAACTAAAACATGAGAAGAGCAACACCCACTGCCAAACCACTGTAAAATACATGTAAAACGAGATATTTGGAGAAATGTTAATGATATGTCAGCAGAATTACTAGCTGGGTAGGCTACATGAGAAATGAGCACTATCTGACTTTGAGAGCTGCCTTTCTGTTCTTTCTTGCATTTCAAAAAGCTAGAGGGCTAAGTACCACTATTTCCGAACATCAGTTGTTTCGGCGAAAGAAGTTCAAAGAAGTAGGAAGCTTTATTGCATACAGATTTCTCCCTGCCTAGAGGTCCAGCTGTCACCCTAGAAAGATCACAGAGGGGGCCTCAATTCATTCCAGTTACAGAAGATACCAATTATTCTTACAATGAAAGAGAATACACAACAGAAAGACTGGCAGTCAAAGCAAGGCAGTGCTTCTGGAGTTCATGTCATACCCATTTTAAACAGTGTGCCATTGTGCAGTTTCTGGCTTCCATATCTGCATTTACCACAGGCAAAAGTTACAAATCAACGTGCCAACTGAAAATTGAGTTATAATCAACACTGTCTCTCCCCATTATACAAACAGCAGCATAACAGGGCCAGTAACACCACCTATAGTAACCATGGGGCTGGAGCAGCAATGTGTCTTCTCAGTTAGTTAGAAGGGACATCCATTCCCCATGCTCTCCCTCCCCTTTTTGTATTCACCTACACGGTTCCTTCAGGAGTTTCTTCATGTCACTGGCCTCTAGACTGTTAGACTAACAAACCAAGAATCACAAAGTAATACAGCAGAAAATTAAGTCACTTGCATCTGCAACAAAGTGTAGATTGCCACTTTGTCTATGCTCTCAAGCCAATGGCTTAATACTTAATGTAAGAGATTCCCACCCCCCCACCCAGTTGGAATCCTTTGTTCAAGTGTTTTAGACACAGAAAGAGAATGTTTGTCTCCAAACGCAGGAAAGAATCAGGTGTAATAGGAATCCAGTGGACCACCTTCTTTAAAGAGAACACAAAACTGTGTGGAAAAAGATTGTCTGTTCCTTGGCTGACTTGGAATTTCTTACGTGATGTCCTTCTTTCTTGGGGGCCGGTGAATATTCCTCACCACACACTTCACCATCCATTCAATTCCCTCGTTCACTCCTTTGCTAAGGAAATAAGATAAGTAGACAAGATTTTAAAAAAAACACAACAAACAACCAAGAACAAGAACATGGCTCATACAATCCCTAACTGAGCTCTTACAAGAGCAAGTGAAGGGTTCTGCCCTGCAGTTATTTATTGGCATTATTATGTTAGTTTCTCATACAAATAGACAATGGGGATCTGATTTCGCTTAACTCTGTATGTAAACTCCATCCTTTATTTTTCTGGTGTCTGTACAAGTCTACATCCAATTTAGTTAGTCACCAACTCTGTGGAAACCTTGGGATGAACAAGCATCAAACCACTTGACAGCCAACTGGTTTGAGGTTATTTTGCCACAAGACTCAGGCTATTTGTATCAGATCTTCCAATCCTGACTCCAACTTTCTGTAATCATCTGTGCTGGGGCTGCCAAGGAAGTCACCAACTCACCGGTCTTCCCAGCCAGGACTTCCACAATTTATTTTTTTTGTTTAGTGCAAACTCAAACTGAAATTTCAAAAGGAAATTCCACACAGATCAAAACTAGAACTGTTTGTACAAAACCCACAACAATTGAAAAGGTTGCATTTCATAAGATTATTATCTAATACGTCTCTTCCAGTCAGTACTTAACCATTGTTCTTGTGGTCATTCATTTGCTTAATAGCATTTGATTCTTAGCAATGCAGACAGCAGATTTTTCTCATGATTTAAGAAGCTTTTCTTAGCCTTTGCAGTAGCTTGTATAATAATACAGCTTGCTTTCTAGACTAAAAAAAGAAGAAATCTCAAAGCTCTGGATTCAGTACAGGCAGTAATTGAGACAGCAGTATTTCTAGCTATCTGGAACAGTACTTTTGACTTATGCCAAACAGCACTTTTCACCCAAAGAACTGAAAGTGTAACCAAAGTATTCCAAGACTCAGTGTGCAATAAAATCTAGTGGGGTGGTCAAGGTCGTGGCATGCAGCTGTGTAGTCCTGAAGAAGAATCACAGTCTCTCAAATTTTGGTCTGTTCTAGTCATTGTATCTTAAACCACAGGCATCCCCAGTGTAAGAACACTCTTGGAGGTTGTTATATTATCTACATAACAAAGCTCATCTGCACACCAGAAAATATGAAAATGAGAGCATAACTACTCCGCCAACAATGGAACACCACTCATTCCTCTGGCAGTGTCATGAACAGCTGTATTTTCAACTGACTTCTTACATAAAAGCCAGGAGCTGCAGCAAGTCAATGGCTGCAAAGATTATTGTGTACACTATGTGTGTGTGTATTTTATATATATGTATATGTACAATAAGTCCCCATACGGAGAAGGCATGATGAAGGACAAGAATCAACCACTCCAGAGCCTCCAAGTCCCATTGCTCTCAGCCAGTAGTACATTTTCATTGTGTTTTATAGGTAGGATTTACAGATGAAGTTACTGACCTCGTGCAAGTCCAAGGTTCACAAACAAGTATCTGCCACTCCTGGGAAGGAAGTGCAGCTCCCTTTCAGGGGTTATTAAATCCTATAGCACTGCTCTGTTTGTGTGACCCCTGCAGCTGTTCAGTTAACCACAACACCATCCATTCTCATACTTACCCAGTAAGAGCCGAGCAGGCTTGTGTCAGGCAGTCTCTCTTCCCAATTTTATTAATGCAGTCACTAAATGCTGTCTTGATGTCAGGTATTGACAGACAAGTCTGCAAGGGAAACCAAGGAATAGCTTGCTTTCTCTGCTACAAGAGATAGTGACCTTCCAAAACGAATCCTACCACATTCACAGTTCTGCTTCAGTCAGGATGGCACAATGCTGTTAGGTTAAACCCCCTCACCGACTCACACAGCAAATTGACTTCTTTACATTCCAAAAAAAAAGAGAATATATTCTTTTTTGACCAAAGAGAATGCTATTTTCAGACAGTAAAGAACCTCCCTGATCCTCAAGATGTACACTTCTAAGCAAATAGAGTAATGAGAAAATAGAGCACAACCCGCACACCGTTGGGATACTCCTTCCAACCTGCCCCAATCATCGCACGCAAGTTCTGTCTACCAAAACACTACAAGAGCATATCTATTCACAAAGCCTTTTGAAACAGTGTACCTGCCAGAACCCCAGACAAGTCAATTCCTGTAGCTGACACTTTGCTTATGGCCTGGATCGTGTCTCCCTACATGCAAACTCTCAGAAAATGGCTTGGACGTGATTTTTCCTAAGTTCTCAGCTCATTCCTTGACATTAAGGGCCTGGCTGCCCCAGACTTGTTTGTTTGCATTTTGCATGCAGGAGAATATGCTGACAGCACTGAATGTAGCACATTTTCTAATGCCTGGTGTCACTTGGTTCTTGATCACCATCAGGTCTTGCACTTCTGTAAGGTTCCTAGGAGATTGCTGGGAAGTGCACAAATGCATAAATAAGCCACTGGATTACTTTGCTGACATAAATCACAGTGTTACCACAAAAATTTTATTCTTAGAGCTACAAACACAACAAAAGCAAACCTGCCCTCCTGAAGTCTAGACTTGCATCTTCCTCCCTGAACACAGGAAGAAGGTACAAGAAAAATCACCAGTCTTTAAATCTTTTTCTCATCTCCGTGTTCACTTTTTCCTCAGAAGCCCTCAACAAGCCATTTAAGCACTTTAGCTGGCCATGAGCCAAGTTTTCTTCTTCTCTCTGCAAAGACATTTTGGACCTTTAATGAGGCTCAAATACATGGTTTTGGCAAGTGTTTACTCAAATGTGAAACTGGACCCTTGTGAGTCTTGAGGATTAGTTCAACTGGATATACACTCTGAAAGAAAAGACTACCTGCAAACAGGAATTCAGTCTTCTACAAGTCTTGACCTTAACTTAGCAGAAAGATGGAAATTAATGATACCAGCTATCCATTTTGCAAAATACTGGTTCTGGAGAAATTAAATACAGGAAACTACTGTGAGGATGACCATATGACAAATAAGCAGGTTTCAGTGATTATAAATAAGAAGGGTTCTTAAGAAATGGCTTGAGAGGAGTTTAATGACACCCAATTCACCCAGCGCCCTTGAATCCAGACTTGTGATTTTCCGCTGAGAAAGGCCTAGAATCCATTAGTTGTGCAACTGTTGATGACTGTACTTTCTTATGACCTAAGCTGCATTTCAAACTTGCAGTTTCAATCAATAAGATGGAAACTGTATCCAGAAATGTTACTTCATTATAACTAAGCCTAACAACTTACTTCAGGATTTCTGCCACGTGAAAAGCCTGCAATTCATAAAGATGAGCTGTCATCCACAGGACAAATAGTTAAATATGTTTTTTAAAAAATCAATTACTAACTTCAGAAGGAGTCAGACTGGACTTGGAAGTTGGAATTCATACCAGTAGGTCTGGAAGACAAGCAAGAGATTACTACCAAACAATCATTCTCTACAAATTTGTAAAAGATGCTACTTTAGTTTTGGTATGACGTTCACTGCCAGATAAGGGCAGGTCCAACTGCCTCTTGATTTAAGCCAAAGCTCTAGACAAGTCAGTCAATTACCCAACAAATGGGAAGGAAGAAGAACTGCATGTCAGTAATTTGAGCTATTTTTCATATCATTACTTTTTTTTTCCAGTAAATGAGACTTGGCAGCAGGAAGGTTAAATCCCAAGGCAGCTGAAACTGAGTAACTGTTTCTTGAAATATACTTTAAGCTTATCATAATATAACAATTTCTCCTTTTCTGAATAATGATATATTTTTAAATATTTTGTTAAAAAATCTGAGAAAAAGTGTCCAAGGTCAGAAATAACACCACAGAGCATCGTCATGCTGTCCTTTGTTTCTACTTGCACAAGCCTGTGCGAAGCAATCAGGCAATGGACTTCCCCAAAACCACCAGCAGACCAGTACACATGTACATATCCAGCGGCATAGAGAGAATCGATCTCCTTCATCTTGTCCATCTTTGAGGCCTTTGAGAAGTCTGCTTTTCCCAGTGCAGCTTACAACTGCCATAGCCATTTTTTCCCCAGCTTAATCCATTATAATCACTTCCTTTTCTCACCCTCTGGTATAATGGTGGCCTGCCCTAACTTCTACAAAGCTGTTCAGCCATTGATCTCTGTAGAAATCTGCATCAGAAAGAGTTAGGCTTCTGAGGACACTTTGGACCATTTACATTGTTTGTAGTAGGATGTCACTGCCTCACGTTTTGAGGAATGTTTTTTTCCCTGTGGGATGAAGTACAGTAACACAGCAGAGGGGATAGCACCACTGAACCATCAATTCAGGGAAGCCTTGTTTCAGTGTTCAAGGGGAAGCCATCAACTGGAATCTTGTCTGACAGCAAAGGATGAGGCAGATTACCCATCACTTCAACTAGGAGCATTTGAGTTTCTCATGTTCAGGAGAAAATGTCAGCTGTGGCTTCTAATTTCCCCTCTTTTCCACCTCCCTATCTACATTACAAAATATTTGTTTACAGATGTGTTTTTGTTTCTCAACTGAAACCACATAAACCAAGAGCAAACTAGGGAAGCTGGATTTGTGATCACATAAACAGTGTACCATTATAATAATAAAATCCACAGATGACCTTTCTGGAGTAACGTTATCTACCATATATTTCAGAGGAAACACACAACTTGACGAATCATAATCCCAGCTTCCCCAAAAGACCGCACTGTAAACCCTCCTTTGATGAAGGCTCTTCAAGGCATAGTCTAGCCAGGACTGACCAGCCTGCACAACCAAATTCCTCTTACAAAGGGTTCAGAACAGCATTACCCAAATTTAGACTCAGGAATGGTACACCTAGAAATATATCAAGCAGCAAGGCTTCATTTCTGGAGTCACCTGCAGAAAAGCATGAGTGGCTGTTTTAGGCAAGAAAGGTTGCACTGTAGAGTCTTTATCCATTTGCCAAAACAAGAGAATGGTGGATAGCCTAAGTAAAACTATTTAATAAAAAGCCCAACCAACCTGACCTATGTTCTGTGTTATCTTTTGTTACAACTTATGTTAAATTAAGACTAATTTTACAGGGAAGCTGTGGTATTTCTTAAGTTGGAAATCAGAATGGCCATCATGCAGAAGGCCTATTTTCTAATTACTGTGTGGAAAACAGATAACACTATGAGTCTTCAAACATATACTGCTACTCACCATCACTCCTCTCATTTTCCAAAGACATGAGGAGGCTTTCCAAAATTTATCTTAAGATTAAGAAGGCAAAACTTTCTCCCAAAGACATCATACAACACCCAGTTATTTTCATATGCTATTTCTTCCGATCAGTTTTTCCAGTATTTTTAATAGCGTTCCAAAATGAGTCATTCTATCCTCAAGTTTTAACATTTCATTGTACAGGTCACAAATACATAGCTTTTATAAACCTTTAAACAGCTGCATTCACATTAAAATGGCAAATACAAATTCTTATTTTGCAGCTTTTTCTGCAATAAACAGTAAACTGCCTAATATTTTCAGAAGTGGCATTCTGACTTGAAAGGGAGTCCACACGAATTATTATATATTAGACCTTTAATTCCCCTACAAAGCAATAATTCCTTTAAAAAAACACAACAAACTCCCTCCCACAACACACATTTGACCCAGTCTTACTAATTAATTACAAAATGATCCAGTTTTGAAGCCTCTGCTAAACACAGTGTTGTCCCGGTACAAAAAAATTAAATCATATACAGCTTTGTCAGGATATTAGAATTGGGATTTTGCAGCCTATGACTGTATTTCACCTCTTGATACGGCCAAACTCCACTCACACTTGGCAGTGCTGAGTGGATGCAATTTACCCTAGGGTAGAGATATCTGTCAAAAGCGGAATTCTTTTCTACAAGGAATTTAGCATCAAGGCCAAAAAATTCTTACACTTTATGCAATTTCAGGCACTGAGTCAGAACTTTTGTTAGCTTACGACGAATGTAAACTCTAAAAAAAAAAAAAATCTATGTCAGATGTACTACTACTGACATATTTCACCACAAGTCTTCTGCTGGCCTTTAAAGACGTAATCATCATGAATTATCTCTCATCCGCACATACCAGGAAGGTTAAGATACCACTTACACTCCTTTACTGAGATCCACATTAACAACAGAGGAATGCCAGTGAGAATACCCCACTACAATTACATATCTGGAGATCCAGAGCAGAAAAATCTCTACCAGTGATAATAAGCGTAATGGTCAATTTTCTTCCAGAGGTCTTCAATTCTGCTAGATCGGTGGAAGAGAAACAGGCCTTCTAGTTTTCTAAACCTTGCTTATGTGAACCTGAATAATCAGTGAAAAATAACCTATAGTCCCTTTAATGTTTTGTTAACAGCATTGATGTCTCTGCTCTGTGTCAATATCCAAGATCATACTCTAGGAACAGACTTCTAAATATACAATTTAGGTATTTCTTCAAAATGAGTATACCTCCAGTCAGTATAGTTTTGCTAATCTTTTGTCACAATTCTACAACTGCATAAAGGCACCGAATCCGTGGTCTTGCACAAGGGGCAAGGAGTCAGTCATAGTTTTTATCTTGAGAGCCTGTTCCAAATACCTCTTTCTAGTCGCATAAAGAGGTCCACTTGTTCAATCATTTTTCTTTAGTCTGGCTAGGGTGCCAGAAGATCTGGCTTTTGCAGTATGCCCACAACAAAATATGCAGAGACAGCCATAAGGAAAATCGGAACAGCTTTCCAGGTCACTGCATATGTTTAATTCTCAACAGCTAAAGGCAAAAGTGCAGACTGCTCCCTGCTGTAAAGCTGTAGTATTGCATGGAAATATGAGAGTTAATATTCTGGTTTCCACATTGAAAAGACAGTCAATCTCCCCCCACACCACAGTTCACAGCAAAGTCAGGACCAGAAATCAGGAGTCCTGTCTCTTAATCTCATGCTGTCTTTTAAGTGGAACTACATTTCTTTTATATCTATGACTAGATAATCTTAATATCATTAAAAAAAAAAAAAAATATCCATTGTGTTGTACAAGCAAAGTGTAACCAAATCCTCCTGTAAAGCCAGAGTGATTTCTATGGAAGCCTCAAGTATTTCCCACAAGTACACTCACTGAGATAGGTGTAAAGTCCGGGACAATAAGCTGGGAAGTATTTGCATGCTTTAACACAGATACTGATCACAGGCTGATACTCTGAATTCTACTGAAAGTCTCTGGCTCCATCTAGAGATTAATCACTCGAACTGCAGCACTGGAATTCCAGGTAGAACGAATGGAAAGGAGGAAAACATGGAAAATACCACAACTGCTTTAGGCACTCTCTTCCCTGTTCTCCACACCGGGGGAGATGAGGACTGCCTTGGATGCATCACCCAAACAGTCACGCTGTAGTGCCCACTAACTTGTCAAATACAAAACAAGAGTTTTTCAGTTCTGGATATGCTAGAAAGAATTCAAATGGTATTATCAAGAAAAAGTATTCCTTGCCATTCACTGCTGTCATTGATGGAATGCTCTAAGAAAAACAGAATGTTTCATTGAACAGATATTATTGGTTTTGGGAAAAGGGTGCTATTGCTTCACATACATTTGTTGTGCTGTTCCCAGGTAATAGTAGAGCAGCAAAACCAAAGTGCACTAAACATTTTTTTGCTAAATAAACAGGAAAAAACAGTATCAAGATACCAAATCACAGCACAAGAAAGACCCACCATAGCTACATAGTCTGCTCTGTTCATATAAAAAGTTCAAAACAGCTGAGATGGACGGGTCTGTAGTAAGCTTACTTATGCCACTGGAAAAGGGCTGGAGGAAAAAGGAAAAAAATAAAACTAAATTCAAAGCAATTACTTCCAGCAGCGAGAAAATGCCATAGAATCAGTCCGGGAATGTGAAATAAATTTAACATGAATGCAGAGCTCAACTTTCCAAGGCTTATTTGCTCACTTAAGAAGTAAATCTGTAATAATCTTACCTCTACATCCTGCTTGTTAGCTAACACCAGAATGGGAACTCCTTCCAGAGCTTCGCTGGTAATCATCTTCTCTATAAAGCACAGATACCAAAACAGAGGTTTAGCCAGTTCTGGAACATAAAGTTGCACAAATGCCTGACACAGACTGTCTGGACATGAATGGACATCTGGATGAAGCAAGAGGCTCCTGTCGTTTTGTTTCATATGACCTTTTAGACCTTTTAGGTCTATTGTCTTCACAGATTTATTTTTTCCAGATCAACCCCCAACCTTTATTTTGATCAACAAGCACGTTACTGAGAATTAATGACGTGATAAATATAGAATAAAAATTTCAAAAGCATTAGCATAAGCACAAAAAGAGATTCAAGGTCATTATAGGCAACAAAAGCAAGTCCCGTGTTACAGACAAAACAGCCTTCAAGAAGAAAGTGCAAAAACACTGCAGATGTGTCATCAACAGGCCACACAGCTTAATTCGAGGACACAGGAACAGACATGATAGTAATGAGAGAACTGTGCCACAATACATCATGAAATCACAGTACAGGTAAAACACAACATACTCACCAAAAGCTCTTTTAGATTCTGAGAGCCTCTCCTCGTCAGTGGAGTCAATAACATAGATCACTCCATGAGATTCAGCATAATACTGAAAGAATAACACAGATATTAGTGTTATTCTACATAGGACCATATGTTCCTTTTCTTGATTTTTTTTTAATTTGGTAAAATTTTGATACACATGGAAGAGATCAACTAGTTGAATATCTGGAAAAGTGTTGATGCTAAATACTAGGGTTACCAATAAGCCTGCATGACTACTAAATGATCATGCTGCTTCACTTCTAAAAGAGCCAAAAACACTTCTAAAAGAAAAAAATACATCTCCAACCTTGTCCCAAAGAGACTGTAGTTCCTCCTGTCCACCAAGATCCCAGAACATTAGCCGAGTTTTGCCAACATCAATAGTACCAACTAGAGGGAAAGAAGCAAAACCAATCAATGAAAACTAAAGGTGTTCTCTAAAGCATCAACACCCACACAGCCCCCAAGAAGCCTGGGGTAAAACTGTCTTCTAGAGGAACAAATCACATGCAGTGCTGCTTTCAACAACAGAACAATACCTTTGCAGAGAGTGACCGCTAATATCAGACTGATAGAGTCATATCAGTACAAATAATATCAGGATAAGGCCAACGAATGAACTCCAGTGAAATTTAGCTTAACCTCTGAGCAGCGCACTGAAATAGGATACTTGGATTTTTAAGAATTCAGGGGGTTTTTCCTCATAAGCTAAGCAAATCTATTTTATTCTCTTACAAAAAGACAGGGGGAGTTGGGAAATACAACCCCTACTTCCAGGAACTATGTTGCCCTTGTCAATTCTTAAATATTTCAAACAAGAACCAGCTGTTGTCTAACCGCGTGGGAAAGCTGAAAAAATTTCAGACAGATTTACTTACTGTTTAAGCCTACAGTGGTTGTGATTTTGGACAAACTCATCCCTTTGTAGTTCTTGTTAAATCGAGTTTTAGTTTGTTCAAGAAAGGTCTGAAAAGGAACAAGAAAAAGTATTTCCTCTCAAATATTTTACTGGCTGGGGTAATCCTAACCCAAACCCACCTTTTCACTTCTGCAGAATCCTGCTCCAACAGATACTGCCCTACCTAACCTCAGAACAAACCACTCTTCCTGTTCCCTATTTTAGCAAGGCAAGAAGGGATCACAGGTGATTACAGGATTACCAAAGCCTCAGCTACATCGCTGAAAGCTTATGCTAAATTTAAGTAAGTGGGAAAAGTTGATTCTTTGGTGTGACATCACTAAAATAACTCACAATACAGCTGAAGAAAGATTGACCTGTCTGTTGGAAGTTTTATCTTTGGAGGATGTTTAGAATTGCATGTGCCCTCCATGCAATTGGTAATAAACAGCACTTACAGTTTTACCAGCATTGTCCAAACCAAGGATCAAGATGCAGTACTCATCCCTCTGGAACATGTATTTATAGAGTCCAGACAGCAGAGTATACATCCTGCTCCTGCAACAAGTAACAGGAAACCATTAACAGGTCATTTCTAAGTCTCTCATTCCACAACGCAAGTTTTCCCCAACACCAGATAAATAAATGACGTTATTCTTGTCATAGAATCAATCGTAGAATGGTTTGGGTTGGAAGGGACCTTAAAGCCCATCTAGTTCCAACCCCCTGCCATGGGCAGGGACACCCTCCACTAGACCAGGTTGCCCAAAGCCCCATCCAACCTGGCCTTGAACACTTCCACGGATCCAGGGGCAGCCACAGCTTCCCTGGGCAATCTGTCCCAGTGCCTCATCGCCCTCACAGGGAAGAATTTCTTCCTAATATCTAACCTAAATCTCCCCTCCTTCAGCTTAAAGCCATTCCCCCTTGTCCTGTCACTCCATGCCCTTGTAAACAGTCCCTCCCCAGCTTGCTTGTAGCCCCTTTAGGTATGGGAAGGTGCTATAAGGTCTCCCTGGAGCCTTCTCTTCTGCAGGCTGAACAACCCCAACTCTCTCAGCCTGTGTCCATAGGAGACGTCCCTAGCCCTTTGATCATCTTTATGGCCTCCTCTGGACTCATTCCAACAGTTCCAATTCTTTTCTCAGTAACTCTCATACTTAAGCAATCCCAGGACAAATCACAGATCTAAGAGAGATCACGCAAACAGATCAAGCTCAAATTTTCAAATGCATACAGGTGAGGGATTACCTTCCAAAGAGCTTAACCTCTGTTTCTGCACATAGTGCTCAGCATCCACTGCAAACTCAACCCTCATTTGAAAACTACCCTGTGTGCTTTGGGGCTTAAAGGAGCACTGAAGAAGAGCTTGAATGTCTTTTGCAGTATATGTAAGACCCACAGAAAATGAAGCCAACTTCGTACAAATACACAGAATGGGTATTTTGAGCAAGAATGCACAGATCAGTCCCCCTCTTCTTGTTCCGATCCATATAACAGTATCATGGGATCTTTAATGGTCGAACTGAGTGCAGCGTATCTTAAAGGCACATAACTTCCATTACTTCTCTTAATTTAAGCCTTATCCAGCAACAGTCTTCTGTTATGGTATCCATCATACAAGTATTTTGTCATCTTACAATGCCATGAAGACAAGATAAATAAGTTAATGAGCCAAAAGCACAAGACTAGAATCAGACAAAGTGACATCAACACCTGCAGAAGCCCACACTTTTTGCTGTTGTTGATTTGCACAAACAAGGCAGAGAAGATTTGCTAAGACGCAGGAAGTATTGGTACCAAGTGCTACAGCTGACTCACAGAACATTGCAACAACTCTTACGTTTAAATACAGATGAAGGGAACCCCAAGGCAAAGACTTTGAGAGGCAACTGTCTTTGAGCAGATAAATAATCACTTTGAAGTCAAACAACATTGCCGAGAGGAAAAAAAAAAAAAAAAAAAGCACTCTAGATCAGAAGTGAGGGATTTCTCTGGCACAGTCAGCATGAGGACAAGGCACCTCAGCGTGCAGAGGCTTTACCCGCCGAGCGAGTGGGAACCCTTCCCCTCCAGCCGTGCAAGAGGTGCAGGCTCACACCGCCCCGGGAAGGCATCGAGGCCGCAGGCTGGGGACAAACCCCCCGGGCCCGCTCCTCTTTCGGGCCGGCAAGTGATCCTAGGCGTGCCCAACCACCGGCCCGCTCCCCTAGACCGGGAGACACACACCCCCCGGCCTGACAGGGGGAAAGCGGACCCTCCCCGCCACTTCCCCCTCACGGGCCGGAGGGCAGCAGGTCCCGGGCCGGCGGCACCTCGCAGGCCCACCCCAAGCCCAGCCGTGCCCTGCGGGCCTCCGCCGCGGCCCCTGCCGCCCCCCGAGCGCGGAAGGCGGAGGACAGAGCCCGAAGCCGCGGCCCCTCACCAGGTACAGGAGACACCTCCCGTCACACAACGCCTCTCCGCTCCCCGTCAGCACCGGCCGCCGGCGCCATCCCTCGCGCAGCGCTCTGGGAAACGTAGTTCTCGCGGCAGTGCGGGGGCGGGGCGGGGCGGGCCGTCGGACTACAACTCCCAGAATGCTCAGCGCCACGCCCCCCACGGAGACCTCCGAGTGCGCAGGCGCATTGGGGGGCCGGCTCGCTGCTGAAGTGGCGGAACGCGTTGGCTAGAGAAGCCGGAAGTGGGGTGCTGAGGCCCGGAAGTCGGCGGGGTGTCATGGCGGCGGCACAGTAGGCGAGGGGGGAGCTGAGGGGCGAGTGGGGAGGTCGCGGCAGGGTCAGGTCGGGGAGTTGCTGCTGGGCCCGTGGCGAAGGGGTCGCGCTGCGAGAGCCCAGGCTGCGGGGGGGGGGGACGGGGGGGGGACGGTGCTGTGTGTGGGCCCGGTGGGCTCGAGCGGGCGTAGTGGCGGGAGGCGGGAGGGCCCGGCCTCTCCTCGGACTCTCTCATCGCCTTTCGCCGCCTGTTCGCTGCAGGAGCATCGCCTGGTTACTTCCGAGGGAAGAAGCGGGACGGCGGGGTACATGGTAGCTTCGGCGGACAAGGGCTTGTTATCCAGAAAGTCGCTGATCTTAAACAAATTCTTTGAATATGTTCTGAGTTCCCGGAAAGGACACAGTTAAACACACCTTTATTTTGCTGATAATGGATGAAGAGAGTCTGGAAGCAGCAATTCAGAGCTACAATGCCCAGCTGAAGCAAGTGGAGCTGGCTTTAGGGGCAGGCCTGGACCCATCGCAGCAGTCAGACTTGATTCAGTTGCAGGAAGATTTAAAGCAGCTGATAGAACTGACTGAGTCCAGCCTGGTGTCTGTTAAAAAGAGCAAACTTCTGGCTACTTTAGATACAGATGCCACCTCCTCCTCCCCAGTAGGTCTCCTGGAGCAGGATGCCAACCCAGACAGTTCTGCTCAAGATGAGGAGTACGCTGCTTTTAAGGAAGCCATTGCTGAGCTTGGAACTGATGAGGAGCCCTCAGCTAATAACAGTGAGATCTCATCAAAGAGAGATGAAGAAACTGATGACAAAACAGAATCAAAGTATAGTGAGGAGGAGTCTGACAGAGAGGATGAGGAAGAGGAATTGAGTGGGATGAAGGTTAAAGCCCCCTACTACAGTTCCTGGGGGACCCTGGAGTACCATAATGCCATGATTGTGGGGACAGAGGACTTAGAAGATGGCAGTGCAGGAGTCAGAGTGCTGTACCTCTATCCAACTCACAAGTCTCTGAAGCCGTGCCCGTTCTTCTTGGATGACAAATGCAGATTTAAAGAGAACTGTCGGTAAAAAAGAAAAAGGGATGGGAGGGGGCTTATGTCCTTCCTGTAGCTAAAGGCCTTGTCCTTCAGAGGGATAAACCTCCTCTGAAAGTACCCTGTTTGGCTTTTATACCTGATGAAATTTGGCCTTTTTGTTTATGTTTTTAAAATGTGTTATGGTAAGCAGTGGCATCAGTTTGGCTCTTTAGCTAATGCAGAGAAAGTTGCAGAGGTTTTACATAATTGAGTGGCTAAATTAATAACTGACTAGCTATTTTAAAATAAAACACCAAAGCTTGTCTGTCAATAGTGCAAACATTCTAGTCGCACGGAGAGGTTGTAGAGTCTCTGTCTTTGGAGATCTTCAGAACTTAACTAGATAAGGCCATGAGCCACCTCATCGGTCTTTGAAGTTGGTTGTGCTTTGGGCAGGAGGTTGGACTAGACACTTGCGTGTCTGTGTGATCTCTTTATCTCAAAGGACCTGTGAACTTTTTTGCTGGATGTGTCACTAGCAAGGAAAGCTTAATTCTCTGAGGTGGGATGCATTCTTTGTTACATGGCCTAAATAATATGTTTAAGATGAGAAATGAATAGCTTTTGTAATTGAAATAATGCACGATAAAGCGTCCATAATCACTGGTGAAGATTCATCACCGCTGAAATGTTTGCATTTCCTTTAAGGAGAGAAGGAATTTTTATTTAAAGCCTGCTCAAATGAGGTAGAGATAATTCCTCTTCCGCCTTCCCCGGCAGGTTTTCACATGGTCAGGTGGTCTCTGTGGAAGAGCTTCAGCCGTTTCAGGAGCCCAATCTGAGCGCACTGGAGGTGGGCTCAGCCTGCCTGGCGAAACACAGCGATGGAATATGGTACACTGCAAAAATAACCGGTGAGTCGTGCTTGAGGGTGCTTTGCCAGGAGTCTGTGTGGAAGGTGAAGGCTGATGCTTAAGTGTATATAAAGCTTGACTATTTTGGTTAATGATAGAAAAATGCTAACTACGTAGCTGGATCCCTAAACTGAGACTCTTGACATTGCTGAGAAAATGGTCTGAATTTTGTCAGGCTTGGGAACAGAATAGGCTAGGAAACAGAAGTGTGTTAGACAAAAAGGAGACATGACAGCAGGGATGTGGAAAGGAAATGACTACGTGGTCCTTAACTGCACCAAAAGGGAAGATGCAGAAATTTGCATGCCTGTTAGGTTAGAATTGCAATAATCTGCTCTTGTTTAAACAAAAGCCTGGGGAGCTGACCCTGCCCATCAGCTGCTGATACAGGCTTCCCTGAGTCCTGAGAAGGGTGAAGGTCTATTCTCTCTTTCCATCTTTGACTATTATTAGGCCAGAGGGGAGCAAGTCTGACTTATCTTTAATTCCATTTCTCAGCAGCCCATCTTTCTTCATTTTTAGAAATAAACCTTTAAGTATCAACAGAGGCATTGCGGAAATAGCTTTTCATTGCAGCGGGTGCTTCTCCCTCCCAGGCAGATAACTAAAGCACAAAGTAAAACCAGAATTTTTTTAACGCACATGTTCCTTGGGCCTTCCCCTTGTCTCATGTGGTTCCACTGGAGCTAACTCTCTTTTAGAAGATCCTCTGCCAGTTGCGTATTGGAGACTTACTTGAACTCTTGTTCCTTGCTTTTCCTTCTGTAGACATCGACAGTGGTTACTACACCGTGAAGTTTGATTCCTTGCTGCTCAAGGAAGCTGTTGTGGAAGGAGATAGTGTCATTCCCCCGCTGCGAAGTGAAGATGGTACCGAATCTGCCGAGTCTGATGAAGACAGTGTTGATGATTCTGCTTATGCTAAAGGTGAGTGAGTGGGGATGGTGTGAGCAAAAGCGACTTGTGATCTAGGTCTGCCTTTCTCTGGGGCCTGCTGAATTACTTTCCTGGGGCTTTCATTGTAAGCGTCTCGCCTCTGATGAGAGAGTAGCTAATCTCTTTATATGTTGCTGAAAGATAAAGAACAGTAATTAGCTATTATGTTACAATTGCAAACTAAAATCTTTGGTTTATGCAAATTACTGGGCTAATGAAGGTTGGAGGTTTCCATGGGAACTTCCAACACGTGAAAGAAGAGGGTGTGATATTTTAGAGCTGAGTTCCAAGCTCTGAGTCTGTTTCTTTTGTGGCTGGCTGAGTTAAGCTAATAACTGAATCGGGAGACTTCCTCATCTGTGGGAGCTCCATGTAGCTTCATGACACAAGAGCACAAGACCCTGGTAACTGAGTGTTTGGTCCTTCCAGTGCCTCGAAGAGGTCGCAGGAACAGCCATGCCCTGTTTTACTATTGAAAGCTGACACAGAGAGAGCCCAAGTGACTTTTCTGAGGTTACACAGACAGCACTGTCCCTGTGCTAGTGCCACACTTACGTCACAGGGACAAACTTGTGTCCTGGAGCTCTTTAATTTAGCCTAATAGAGATTATTGAATCCTAATAACACAAAACTAGTATAGTGGCCTAGAGGAGCCTCATAGCAGAGACGTGAGCTGGAGGCACAGAATAAATATTACATGCCACAGTGCCACATTTTCCTCTGGTGGCATATGTCAGTCTGCATGACCGTCCTAGAAGGAAGGAAGAGAAACATAAAAACTTTGTGATGATTCTGCTTGGAACTATGAGATGTTATGTGCATTAAATCAAGTGAGAACTTGCATTTAAGTAACTCGCTATGCAGTGTTCAGAAAAGGTAACAGCTCGATGGGAACCAAGTAAGGCTGAAGGAGCTGCTGAATGATTCTAGGGTGAGGGAAGTGTATTTTACTGCCTTGTGAGGGGATTTCAGCTGTGTGGGTGCCCCAGGTGAAGGTTTTGTGTAGCACCTTTGTTTCTGTGTTTCACTGATGCATCTCTTCTGTGCCACAGTAATAGATTCAGGGGTTCCAGAGAATGGGGAATGGACTCCTGCGTGCAGTTCCTCTTTCGGTGGCTGGGAAGCCCATACTCGTGGTATCGGCTCCAAATTGCTTGTTCAGATGGGATACGAGTTTGGAAAAGGTAAGGGGAGAAAGCGATCTGGTGCTGAGGGCCTGACTGCCTCGTCATCTCAGTCTCCTGATGAATCCTAAAGCTAGTTAAGAAAAACAAGATTTTTGGACAAAGCTAAAGCTTTTCTTTGCTGAAGGGCCTGTTAGATAAGGCTTGAGCCATGTTATGGATCACACCTGTGTGGAAGTGTTAGAGGGAAAGAAGGAAGAGCTATTTAGTCAAAGTACAAGCATATGTGTGCATTGGCCCCTGTATGGTAATAGCAAAGATTGGAGGCCTTTGGAACCATGGTCAAGTTCATGATTAAAGCCGTGAGAACTGTTGTATGAGATGTTCAAAGGCTTTAGGTAGAAGGAAACTGATCTATGAAGCTTCTGATGTCTGTGTTACAGCATCTCCTGGCTCTAGACGCAGACTTCAAAGCCTGCTGAACTAGCTTCTCACTACACAAATTGTATTGAGCCTTGGGGCCTTTAGGAGGGCAGTCTGCTGCTTGCATTTGTCTCTAGTTCTCCCAGAGGAACCAAACCAGTTTTAAGAAGAACCTGGCTTGAGAAGCTGAGAATGTGAGGCTGAACCTAGTTTCACAGAAACCAGCCTGACGGATGGCCTCGGGCTTTTTATCACAGATCTTCTGCTGTAGAAAGTTTCTGTCCTAGCTTCCGCATCCACCGTGCTGTGGCCTTTGCTGCTCCCCTTGACTTGGATGGTAGTCACAGCTTTTTGTACCTCAGAAGCCTGTTTGCTTGTTCTAAGCTTGGGACTGTCAGCGTGAACTTGTGATGGGAGGTGACTCGAAAGGGGATGTCCTCGCTTGCAGTAATCGCTTGGTGTCTCCCCTCAGGGTTAGGGAAGAATTCTGAGGGCCGAGTGGAGCCAGTGCAGGCCGTGGTCCTTCCTCGAGGGAAGTCCCTTGACCAGTGTGCTGAGGTGCTTCAGAAGAAGAAACAGGGAAAGCTGGACCCAGGCACATCGAGGAAATGCCGAGCAAGGGGAAACAGCTCTGGACAGTCCCCTGCGGGCAGCCGTAAGCCTCCCCGCAACGTGTTTGACTTTTTGAATGAGAAACTGCGAGGGAAGAGCACTGGGGAGAAGGCTGGAGGGATGGCACTGCCAGAGAGGAACAGCAAAGAGATCTACCATGCTAGCAAGAGCACCAAGAAGGCCCTGAGTGTCCGCCTCTTCCAGACAATGGAGAAGATTGAACAGACACAGAAGGATATCAGAGGAATCCAGCAGGCCCTGGCACGCAACATTGGACGGTAGGAAAACATTCTCTTTGGGACTGCAGGATGAGCTGAGAAAGGTGTGGGAGGAACAAGTGAAACATATCTAGATGAGACTGAAGGGGAAGTAGAGGAGAGAGACTTTAGCGTGTGCTTCAGACCAGCTTGGACACTGGCAGGTGTGTCTGGGGTCCTTTAGCTGGAATTCAGGCTGTGGTGAAGACAGGAGCTCTCTGAGGAAAGGTGCTGGAGTCCTTTCCTTCTCGTGCCCACCTCTGGCGGCTTTGCTGCTGAGCATCACAGGAGGACAGTTTCTAGCCCAGATTGTACTGAGCATCAGGTTCTTCCTGGCTTTCAGCAGGTCACTTGTCCTAATGCCACAGGAAAAGGCAGACCCCCTGGGATGATGACAAGCCTTTGATCTTATCATGCAGGATGACGTTACTGTAATGCTTTTTGCTTTCAGGCACAGCATTGCTACAGCTCAGCTGGAGGAGAAGCTGGCTAATGCGCACAAACAGCTGGGGCAGCTGCAGGCCCAGGAAGCCAGTCTGCAGCGGGAGCAGAAGAAAGCAGACACGCATAAGAAGATGACTGAGTTCTAGTCTCCCAGGAAGGCGTTTGACTGCAGTGATTGTCCTTCTAGCCAGCCCCACTGCTTGTGGCCCCAGAGCCTGGGCGAGCCATCCTGCTCCTCTGGGCCTTGGGCTGCCCAGCCTGAAAATTGGGCTGAAAAGCAGCAGTTTCTAAAACTAGATGCTTCTGAGCTCTCCTGGGAGGGGCAGGAGTAAACATCCATCCAGCTCTGAAAGCATTCAGTAAGCCTGAGCCTTGTGTAAGGACTAGCTACGAAAAATACGATTCTCTGCTCTCTTGCACACTTTTTTTCTCTGCTATCACTGAGGTAGCGCCTCCATCCAGAGTCTGTAGCTACTCAGGTGATAACGCTGCTGGCTCCAAACCAGCTGAGGAGGGGCTTTGAAAGCCCCACATCCTGCCGTCAACTGTGGCTTGTGTTTGCAGCCAACTGACAAACCCAAGTGGTGGCAGGGTCCCAAGCACATTCCGGCAAAGCAGAAAAGGCATGTGCTGGGTGAGAACAACAAAGGCAAACTCTTTCAGCTGCTCTCTACCTTCTGTTTTTTGCTATGGAATTTATCTGAGAACTCTGGGTTTTTTGGGAGCAGTTCCTTGTAGCCCTAGTGTAATGAATAGACAGAAAACTGGCAGCTTGGAGGGGGGTACTAGTGGCCTCGAGCATCAAATTTCATCACTTTGTAAGAGTATCCCTAGGACGTGCTATAACCCACCTCATGGACTTGGCGTGGAAAGGTGCGTGGCTCCACAAGTAGATTGCCAAAGCTGGGGGAATAAGACACCAGAGTAGCAGATTCTCAAACCTCCTAGCTAGGAGCAACTCCACAGGGAACCCGATGATTTTTGCCATCATTACTTGAGTTTTTCTGTCCTAGGTGGCTCGCTGAATGCACGTCCTTTTATTATAAAACCTCACGATCCAGATCCAGGTCGGACTGCGCCCCGGATGAGCACAAAGATCAGGAGGTCAGTATGTACCCGGCTTGCAGCCCTGACTGTGGGAGAGCTTCAGGCTGTGCTGCAAGTGGGCCAAGCAAGCCGAGTGTCCTTCCTTCCCTGCAGCGTGGAGAGTCTTTGGACAGGAAGGATGGCTTCCCCCCTAGGTTGTATTCTGCATTGGTGGCAGCCGGTCCTTGCCCCAGAGGAGATGGTGGTTTCATCAGACTCTGTTTCTGGTGGGACTTGTGCATTGTAATTGCCTTTTTTTTTTTTTTTTTAAAGTTTGCAATTTCATGCCAGTATCTTAAGGACACATTTTTTTCTTAATTTAAGAAATCGATTTCCTTTTATTCTGGGAGTCATTTTTCTAATGAAAAGTTTTGCTCCTTTAGAACCACCTTTTTTTATCTGTTCCCAAGAAAACTTACAGAGCTATCAGCCTGGGCAGGGCTGCACCTACTTGTAGGGTCGGGCTGCCAAACTTAACCAGAAAATCTAAGGCTGAAGGAGATACGATCAGAGTTGTTCAAGTCATGTGGGATTTAGCATTGCTGCAGACACACCTCAGAAAAAACAGAGCAACAGCAAAAGTAAACAAGATGAATGTCTTCAGGAAACCTGTTAGAGTGACTTTCTCCTCCTGGAAAGCACTTGGGTCCTGCTGTGCTGAGCACCGTGTGGATGTGGAAGGTGGTGAGGGCTGCCTTGAGCACTTCAGCATCCCTCGGTTTCTAACTCAATTGGCTGTACTACCTTCATTGGTCTGAATTCATGTTCTCCATGCACTGGGCTTAACTCAAGGGTTTAACAATGGTTGCTCAGTGCCCTTCCCTCACAAATAACTGACTGTTTCCCGCACTCGAGTGTTGAGTGGTGACAAGGATTAATGTGCCCAGTTTAGCTTGGGTGCTCGCTGAAGTGGCCCATGACTTGTGAGCTGAGCTGGGCAGCAAAATTTCTCAGGTTTGTTTTGTGCTCTGTCACTATTTAACATCATCATCTCTTTAAGAATTGGGTGTATTAGCCCTGCTTCTCAACTAAGTCGTATTTTTGGCCCGTCCTTGGGATTTCCACAGCGTCACGTGCCGGATTCCTATTCGAATGGCTGCTACCTCCCACCCAGGTTCATGTCTCTGGTGAATAAAGTTGTTTTTTATTTTTTCCCTCTGTCCTTGTAAGGCGTTGTTCATTTGCAAGGTAACGATGAGCTGTGGCAACCCATTCTTTCCTTATATTCCCCCGCGGATAGAGAGCTGGCACTAAAACCAGCTTGGTGGGAAGCGGAGCGTGGCAGAGGGTGCTCTTGTGTGCCGGGTGCCTGCAGAGCCTGTCTGCAGCGCTGCTCGCAGCCAAGGCGGGGAGAAACCCAGCCTACCATTGGGTGAAGCAACCACCTCTGCGGGCCAGGAAGCGAGCTGTGGTGTGCTGCATGGTAGCTGCTCAGAGCTGTCTGCTCTAGAAGGAGCTAAAGAGGAGTGGGAAAGCTCAGATCAAGATGTTTGAAATGTTTGGGAACCTCTAATTAGGAATAAGTCTGTGAGATAGAAGAAACAAAATTCTCCAGGTTGGTTGGCAAGGAAGAGAACATGATGGGACTCCTGCTCTTCACACTCACCGGCTTTTGAGTTTCTGCAAAGTAAGTGGTGTTTGCTTTCTTGCCTGCCAAACTTGGGTAGCTGCAACTAAACCAGGCGTTGAAAATTACTTTAAAAACCCCTGATCTCTGTAGAAATTGTAGTGGTGTTGGAGATGCTGCTGCAGTTAGCTAGACTGGGCAAGCGGGATTCCTACACTGCTGTGGGGAGGCATCGGCTGGGTTAAACTTTCAGTTGGCTGCGAAAAGGGCCGCTTAATGCTTTGTGCTCTGGAAGCATCTGGGCTTAAAACGGAAGAAAAGGTGTTTGAGCTTGGCTACGCGGCTGGGGGTCTCGTGGCTTGAATCTAGGGGTTGAGTGGGACCCAACTACTTTTGTGGTGAATGAATTGTTGAGTTCAGAGGTGTGGAGTGTTGCTGCTTTCAACAAAAAAATTTCCAGTTGTGGGGAGGGAGAGTAGATTTTTTGTTTGCATGTGGAACAGTTCTTGGGGAACTGCTGAGCTCCTGGCTGCAGGTGAGGAGACTTGAGAGTGTGGTGATTGAAACGCTGTCCTCTGTAAACCTGAAATTATGTAAAACTACTGAATTTGTGGCAAGAAAACCACTGTGGTAGGCAGGTGATTCTCGAGAAAACATGTATCTCCTTCATACGTCCATCCTGTATTTTGGAATCTGGATTCCCATAACTGCAGCACTGAGGTCTCCACTGGTGCCGTGCTGCAGCTCAGCTCTGCAGAAACTCTCGAGCAAGTTCTCGACTTCTGTTCAGACGTGCATTTCTCTGGCCGAGTCAGTGCATTCCCAGCCATCACAGAAGGGCGGGAAGAAAGAAAAATGCCGAAATGATGTCAGCCTTGACCAAAGCCACACGGTGTGAACAGGCGGGTCACTTACCTTAAGAGTATATTTTCACAAAAGCCACTCCAGCACATGAGTAGCGATCAGGACTGTAATGAGAAGTGCGAATCTAAATTTTGTGACATTTGGGTCTGGTGTTTAGAGATGTAGTTGGTCCTTTCTAAATGAAATGCCTCCAGAAGAGTTTGCCCATGAAATCTCTCCCTTCTGCTGCAGAAATGTGAGTGGAATGGGTGAGATCTTGTGCCTGCTCCATGTTTAAAATAGTCTTAAAATTTACTAATTGCATCCTATAATCTAGGACAGATTCAAAGTTGTTGACTACCTATTATGGGCCTTTCACTTTTTATAAAAATGAAAAGGAAAAGAAAAAAAAAGATCTACTTCTGCTTCTTGGGACTTTTTTTCAGTACAACTCCCCAGGGTACCCGAGCTGCGTCTGCTGCAGCCGTGTTATCAGTTGCTGATGGAAATCAGTCTGTCATGTTTGTCCTGGTTTCTTGCAAATACGCTTTTAGTAGTTTCATAGACTTTCTTCTCATCACCTTGTGCTGAACACGGTGTGGTTTTATCTGGGTAGATGAATCAGAGGCCGGGCATCATCAGCAGCACTTAATTTTTCAGTAAATTCAAACTTGTTTTTGTAAAGCCCAGCTGAGGAACTTGTGCCTTTTGTAGGAATCACAAATCCCACATCGTGGAGTAACAAACCAACTGCATTTAACGTGCCTGCGCTCAGGTATCACAAAAGGGAGTTACTCCCTCCTCGGTGGCCTGTGGGTGCGTGTCGCACGTACGCCATGGTTGCGACTGCTCCATCTTCAAAGCCGTCTTGGCTTGTAGAGCCAGCGCGTTACGAAATGCTGTCTGCTGAGTCTCCTGCCCCGGAGAATAGCTCCAGGATTGGGAGATCGATAACTTTATTGGCAGGAAATTCAGGTGTACATGTCAGAAGGTCTCTTTGAGACTCTGCCTTGCAAACAGCTCGGTCCTGCCTGAGCCACTTCAGTCAGGCACTGGGTTTTCCTCTCAAATTTGTAATTCTGGGAGAACCAACATGTTGTCCCAGAAGTGGCTTCTCCCAGTGACTGCTGAGCCTGAAAGAGCGTGCGCTGGGCGTTTCTTTAGGTCAGAAATCCAGGAGCAACCACCGGCCTCCTGCACAAGACAAAGTAGGTCAGAAGAACTTCTCTATATTCAATTTCAACGTAGGAAGCTGCTCCCTTCGTTCTTCAATCTTAAAAATTCAGGGATGGAAGATCCACGCACTTCCCTGTGTGTGCCTGCCTCAGGGGGCCAAAAGCTCGCACTTTGATTCTGACATACCACCGGCTCCCAGCCATCGTACCTTGGTACAATTTCATCTGCTAAACCTCAGAGCCTGCTCAGTTCTGCCCTGATCAGTCACTTCTGCCGCCTGCGATCCTGTCGCTCTAATGAGCTGAACAAGTTCAGCGAGGACTGTCTAAAGCGACTGCCCGCGTTGCAGGTAATCCGTGTAATTAACGTATGCTCAGACAGAAAAGCAGTGTTGTCTAATTAAAACATTGGAGAGGGAACAGCCTTCCCTTCCCAGCTCTGATCTAAGCCAGTCTGTCCAGCCTGGTTAGTCCCTAAAACCTCTCTGTCTCGCTTTCCACGTTGAAATAATTGCTCTCCAGGGGTTAAGGCTTCAGTCAGGGAAGTTTCCAAAGGCGTGGGAAGTACTCGGATAAAAAGGTGCTACGAGTGGGCAGAGACGTGCTGGCTCTTGGGGTAAAGATGCACCAGAGATGCTGCCGTGTGACACGGGGCGCAGGGGAGAGGGGAGCGAGATCGGTCCCTCGGTGGGCACAGACCTCCCCGCTTGCTCGTGGGCTGGGGCTGCTGTAGCACCCGAGATTCACACAAGGTGGGGTGCCTTCTCACCAGAGCTCGTCTGATCTTTCTCATCTGGATTAAGATATGTAAGAGGGTGAGTAAGAGGTGTGCGGCATGCCCCATGGGCTCTGTGTCCCTTGCTGTGCTGGTGGAAGCTGTCCTGCTCGGCTGAGCCAGCCCTGTCCTGCCTGCGGACCCTGCCGCCGGCCCCATCTGGCTCGGTTACCGTGGCTTCTTCCAGCCGGCTTTACTCTGGGGCTGGGAAACTGCCTCGGTTTCCCTTCGGACCAGGCATTTCCCAGGCACTGGCACGCACATCCCTGGTGGCAGGCCAGCCTTTTTTGGGGAACGGGGCGCACACAGAGCTGGGAGCAGGAGCCACCGTCTCGACATCGGCGCAGGTGAAGTGGTGTCAGCTTTTGCTTTGGGCTCTGCAGCACGCTGACGGCTGAGCGGGGACGGGGACGATGAAATGGGCTGTCGCTAAGATCCCCCCTGGGGAAGGTGCGGGATGCTGACGGGCTGGGCAGCATCTGCTCTGTGTCGGGCTCCCCAGCACCTTCGCGCCTCTGCACCGCTCTGGCCTTGCCGCTGCCACAGTTTGCAGGGCAGGACCTTTCCGGCCCGCCAAGGCTGGGGCTCGGTTGCGATCCTGCAGCTCCTGGCCCAAGCGTGGATCGTGCTGCGATGCCGCGGGGAGCGACTCGGGTTCCCGTGAGAGCAGAACTGTTGCGGTGGGGTTTGCAGGGCTGGGCTGGGCTCAGCCTCCCGGGAGCTTGCCGTGCAAATGGGGGGACATGGGGGATGCTGGCAGCACCGTTGCTCCCACCCGGGATTTTCTAGCCGGTGGCTCCACAGGTCTCGTGGCACGGGTGGACGGCCCCAAATCTCACAGGGCTCAGAGGGGGAAAAGGGTGAGACCTGCTGCGGAAGGAGGGTGTCCCGGTGCGTGCTGCTGAGCCTGGGGTGCAAGGATGGAGAGGAGGGAGAAGCGGCTGTGAGGCTGAAGCTCACTGTTTCCGGGAAGCTGAGTCATCTGTCTGCCCGTCTTGTCTGGGCCACCCCACGACCTGCGCTGGGGAGTGGTGCCACCCCCGTCCCACAGCCCGGGACGGTGTCCTGGTGTCCCCAGAGCGCACACCGGCACTTTTGGGATGTCTCCAGAAGGCTTTCAGGGCCGCTGGGCACCGCCTTTTCAACATCTTTGTGGCAGCTTGGGACCTTGAATCCAGTTGGATTTGTTGGTTTGTTGGGTTTTTGTGGGTGGTTTTTTTTTTTTTTTTTTCCAAAAGGAACCAAAATCTGAGGTTTTTCCAGGGTGTGGTAGAGCACCCACGTTGGGGTGTCTGCACCAGGCTGGGCAGAGCAGTGGAGGCATCACGGTGACCCCGGGGAGGGCAGAGTCTGGCCAGAAAATGGGACCCCCGGTACATGTCCATTTCCAGAGTCTCTGGAGAGACCCTCCGCCCGGGGGGGCTGCGTTGCAGGGGCCCCAGCAAGCCCTGGGGACTGTGGAGCACCATCTCATGCCATGGTGAGCCCAGCAGCGCCCGCCTGCACCTCGACTCGTGTTTTCTCTCCCCAGAGCTCAGCCCCGCAGCGGTGTCGGAAGCGGCTCCCCCATGGCTGCAGCCGGCGGCGAGGGGCTGGCATGGACCCCGCTCCTGCCGGCCGGCACTGCCCTGGCCCTGCTCGGCGTCCTGGTCTACCTGGGCACCCTGTGCGCTGCCTGCAGACGGTATGCACTGCCAGCGGCCTCTCTGCCGTCCCTCCTGGTGCCGGGGGCCCCTCGGTGTCACGCAGTAGCTGCACGTGGAGACCCCACATGAACCTGTCCTGAGCTGGGACCTCTGGGGTCTGCTGCTCTGCTCACCCTGAACCCCCACCCACAGCCCCCGTGCAACTCTGCCTGGCCTGACCCTGCACCCTTGTGCCTCGCTGCCCCCCTGTCGCACCCTTGCACCCAAAAGAGCTGATCCCAGCTGGGGATGGGGATGTGGCATCGCAGGAGGAGCCCTGTGGGATGGGTGGGCCGGGTGATGCCCGGGGTGATGCCGGGAGTGATGCTGGGGATGCCCAGCACAGCTCAGCAGGGCGCAGGATGCAGTTGAGCCCCAGCCAGCACAGACCCTGCTGTGGGGCTGGTGAAGGAGCAGGGTGGTGGGTTTGGGGGTGCTGCTGCTCCAGCGAGGGGCACACAGTGATGCCCATCATGGCCAGGTTGGGGTCCTGAGGCACCCGCTCCTTGATCCTGGCTTGGCCGCCCGCCCCAGGCTCATCCTGCTTCTCCCCCCAGCAAGGGCAGGAAGAAGAAGGTCCCTCTGGATGCGGTGAAGCTGGTGGATGAGGTAAGCACAGGCTGGGGGAACAGGATCAGTCCCAGGGGAGCTCTGGGCACCCCAGCTCCCAGCCACGAGCCTGACGCGTGTTCCCCCCATTGCAGTCCCTGCTCAGACAGACGCAGCTGCGGTCGCTCAGCAAGTCCGACACGAAGCTGCATGAGCTGTACCGGGTGAAGGCCAGGGACGACGGTGAGTGGCCATCGAGCCGGGGGAGCTCATGGGGGCCAGTGGCCCTTGGCGGGTGCCCGCAGTCCCCGCACGGCCCGGCCAGCGCATTGCGGCGTGCACACACGTGCCGCGGTGCCCACGCGGTGCCAGCGCAGAGGTTGGTGCTTGCTGCATCCCCGGCGTCCCCACATCTCCTCTCCTCTCCCCACAGCCCAGCGGCCGGCCAGCCTGGATTTCCCCTGCGCCGTGGCCCCCCCCACCGGTGCCGACTCCCTGCACAGCTCCGGAGTCAGCGTCCTCCTGCACCGCGAGCTGCCCCAGATCCCCGTCCCCGAGCCCCCGGCCACCTCCCCGGCCCCTGACCAAACCTACTCCAACCTGCTCTTCACCCCGCTGCGGAAGCCGGTGCCGGACACTGTCTATGAGTGCCTGGCGGTGGGGGGGGAGGATGCCCCAGTGCCCCCCGCACCCACCGGCACCCAGGTGTGTCCCCCGTGTGCCGGGCACAGGGCGGCCGATTACGCCTGTGTCCGCAAGGTGAAGAAGACGGTGCCTGCGGAGGTGCAGGATGGGGCTGTGGCGGGGCCTCCCGCAGCCCCGCAGTGCTGGGACGGCGCGGGCGACGCTCCCCGGGCGAAGGTATGGCTCTGGGGACGGGGAGGGGGGGCCGGTGCTACGCTCAGTGGATGGGGCACGTGGAGGGCTGTGCAACACCCTGCCACCCCGTAACCCCCGTGTTCGGAGCAGGGTGTGAAACAGGCCGCTCCGTATTTTCTAGTGGAGCTTTTGGGGGAGGCAGTACGGAGCTGAGACCCCGAGCGCAGGCGATGCCCACAGTGCTGCTCTCTGTGTCCTGCAAAAGGCTCCCTGGGTTGTGCAAAAAGTGGGATCCCCGATGGTTAATCCAGGGCTGTGGGAAACCGGGGAGGGGTGGGGACCATGGGGCTACCCAAGGGTGGGCAGGGACTACCCCCAAACCCCCACCTTCCTTTTGCAGCTGGAAGAGATGTACTCGACGGTGTGCAAAGCCACCAAGAAGAAAACCCTGGTCCCTGCATCGTCCCCAAGGGCCACAAGGGAGCCAGGTGCCGGATGGCCGCCCCCTTGCCAGGAAGAGGGTGCCCTGGGTGGGTGCTGGTCCCCGGCAGCCCAGGGTCCCCCCGACCCCTGCTATGAGTCCATCAACGACAGAGCCTGGACTGCTCAGGGCCGCGGCCCCGACCCAGACTACGAGGCCGTGGACGTGAACTGGAAGAAGGCGGCCAAACGGGACAAGCCGAGGAAGGCCTGCGCCCCCGAGAACCTGTACGAAAGCGTCAGTGACATTTGGGCGGGGGAGTCCCGGCGAGCCTCTGCCAGGACGGCAGCCAACGGGCTGGAGGTGTACATCACCAACCTATAGCATCCCCACGGGAGCGGGGTCCTGCCGCAGGGTGCTCCCACCCTGGCCAGATGCCCTCGGGGTGGGGGTTCCCCCAGGACCGGTTTTCTGTGGGCTTGAGCCCCCCGGGGATGGGCAGACACCAGCCCAGTGCCCGCTGGGGTGGCTGCGTCCCTGCGAGCGCTTTCTGTATATATCTTATGTTACTTTTCTTTAAGCGTCCTTGTCCCATCGCAGGCCACCCTCCACCAGCAGGTCGACATCGGGGTGCCCCAGGGGGTCAGAGTGATCGGGGACTCTGACGTCTGGCCTGAGCCGGGTGCTGGGTGCCACGTGGGAGCCCAGTGGGAACTGAGCTGGGACCAGTTGTGTTTTGGGGCGGTGGTGGCAGGGCTGTGGGCCACCCCAAGGCCATGGGCTGCAGGATCAGGCCCCTCATCAGCGGGGTTATGCCATGAGCGAGGGTCTCCATCCTCCTCCCTCTGCCTGGGGCACAGCAGGGCCCCGTCCAGCTCCCGGGAAGCCCCGAGCAGCTTCGCTCCCATCACCGAATGTCCCTGGCTACGGGACAGGGGCCAGCCTCGTGCCTCGGTGCAAGTCAGCGCAGGCTGCGGGCTCTGCTCCAGGATGGCTGCCTGTCCCCCAACACCCACTCCCACTTTTTGGGCATGTGCAAAGGTGCCTCTGTGAGCAGCCGTCTCCCAAACACCATTAAAAGGCTGAGAGGGGTTTGTCCTTGTCAGGAGAAAACACTCTTAAATTGGATCTAACCCCCTGGTTCTGGCAGCTGCTGCTGCTGCTGGGAGAGCAGCTTTGGGCACAGCGTAACTGAGCAGGTACAACCGCCCACACGGATGGTTTTGCACCTCCGAGATGGGGATGTGCAGCCATTGGGAGCTGCCAAAATGGGGTGGCCCGTCCTGGAGCAGGGACTTGCTGTGGCTGTGCCTAAAACTGCAGCTCAGGGGCTCTACCTGGGGTCAGGGTTGGAGCCTGGGAGTGTTTGCACAGCGCTTGCTGCCCACTTGCCTCCATGTTGCTCCTGCGGGTGCTGCAGCCTCAATGGGTGCCAAAAACGCTCAGGAGAGCTGGACCCGCACTCAGAGCCCTCGGACCTTGGGGCTCAAACTTTCGTCCTCTCCTCCCACAGGGAGTTTGGCGTCCCTGCCCCAAGGAACGTCCGGTGTCCCCCGGGGGATGCGCCTGGGGGTGGGTGCTGCACTGATGGTGGCCCCGGTTTCACTGCGGCCCCTCTGGATGTAGCCCAGCCGCTTCGCATGGGTCCACCCGGAGGCTGCCTGACCTCGTGGCACGGTGACCTGGTGCTCGACGGAGTTGGCTGGGACCTGCAGCAGCAGAGCCGCCGTGCCGTGCGGCGGGCGGGCGGGCAGGAAGCCACGCGCCTTCCTTCAGCAGCTTTGCCCCTACATCGAAGCAGGCAAAGAGATTAAAACCGAAAACAAGGCGCTCAGCAAAACCCACTGCAGGCTGAAGACGTTAAAGCTGGGAGGCAACTCAGGCGCTCGTGCCGCTTCGTCAGCCCCATGCTCGATGCCAAACCACAGCCACCCGAGATAGAGGAGCCAGCCCCGGCAGCTGCTCCCATCCCCCTGCCAGATAAGGGCCCCGATAGAAAACGGCGCGGGGCGGCTGGTGCCGATGCTGCCATGCTCTTCCTGCTGCCAGCCCCACCGCACCGGTGTGTGGGCTCCCCCTGCGCTGCCTCCGGCCGCATCCTTCCCCTGCTCCCTTTCTCCATCATCCCATCCCACAGCTCTCAAGGGCTGGGTCCTTCCTGCACCACCCAAATTCCCTGGGAACTGCATTTGGGCAGCATTGGCCCCGTGCAGGAACGCCACGTCCTTGCGGGACCAGAGCTGCTTCGCTCCCAGGGCAAGACGGGCGCAGGGCTGGGGCGGTGCTGGCGCTGCCCCCGGGGTGAGGATGTGGGTACCACTGTGCTGCTTCCCCAAGGAAAGGCAGGCTCGGTACGCTGCAGGGCTGCCCCCAGGCCAAGAAAAACTTCTGCTTTTGCTGAGCTGGGAGTGACCAAAGAATCTCCCAGCAGTGCCAACAGCAGCTGGCAAAGCCCCGTGCGCAGGGCTGCCCGCTTGCCCGTAATTCCCGCGCTGCCTCTGCAGACTTGCACTTAAATACGAGAGCAACTGCCCAGTTCTCAGGGCGATGGAAAAAGTGCCCGGAGACCCGGCTGGAGGCTCAAAAACTGGATGGCGAATGAAGGGTTCATCCCAAAACATCGCTTGGAGTCTCGTGGTCTGGCCAGGAAGGTCGGGGTCGGGTCAGAGCGAGGGGAGCAGGCAGGGCTGGGAGCCCCTCCTCGTCCCTGGGACAGCCGGGTGTGGGGGCCCTGCGGGCTGCAGGCTCCCCGCTCCTCCCCGCCGGCTGGCAGAGTGCTCGGGGTTGGGCTCCCCGTCACGCTTCGAGGGGACGGTGCTGCGAGGGGACGGTGCTGCACGGTGCCGTTCCCACAAGGGGGAGTGAGCAGGAGCCCAGCGCACGCTGCACGGTGCTGCGCAGTGGACGGTGCTGCACGGTGCTGCACACTGTACTGCGCGCTGCACGCTGCTGCACTCTGTAGGGTGTTGCACGGTGCTGCATAACGTATTGCACGCTGGATGGTGTTGCACACGGTGCGGTGCTGTACACGACGCTGCATGCTGTGCGGTGCTGCACACTGTAAGGACCCCCCACCCCATAGGGCTCTGCAGCCCGTACAGCTCTGCACACCGTATGGCAGCACGTGGCATGTGGCTCTGCACCCAAACCAGCTCCGCACCCACACAGCTCCACACGCCGTGCGGCTCTGGACTCCGCACAGTCCCATATCCCATGCAGCTTCACACCCCGTATGGCCCTGTACCCCTGCAGCTCCGTACCCCACTAGCAGGCAGCCAGGCAGCTCAGGAGAGACAGGCAGCACGGGCAAGGCCCCGGCTCCCTCTGCAGCACCACCTGGCAGAGGGGCACGGCAGCCCAGCCCGGAGCTGGCCCCGGCAAGGGCGTCTGGGTACCACCGGGGCATCTCCCAGGGATGCCAGCGCCGGGATGCCACCCTGCAAAGCCAGCCCGCCTGGGAGGGGGCCGGGTTGGCGGCACCGGAGCCCTTGTGCAACGGGCAGGCGATGCTCGCGGGAGTTGCACAACTCTGAAGCTGCTGGGGCCGCCAGCTCAGCGCTTCAGCCGGTGTTAACGATTAAACCAGAGCGGGGGGCGGCCTGCGGGGCGGCCACCCAGGTCCCACTGCGGCAGAGCCCGGGCTGGCTATCGTAACTCTGGGGGGAGGAGAGGCGGCATGCCTGCCGCCAGTGCTGCGGGGCTCGGTCATTAACTCCTCCAGGGCCACCCTAATGAGGGCCACGGGGCCAGAGCCCACCAGGGCCAGGACGGAGCTGCAGGATGGGGATGAAGGCTGCTCCAGCCGTCGGGGATGCTCCTGGTCCCTGGACCCCGGTGGCCCGGGCACAACCGGGGCAAGTTTGGGGCCCTGCGGGTACCCTAGTTCCCGGGGGGACGCTGCCCTTCGCCCAGCTGCTCCCCCCCGCTTTCTGCAGCATGCCAGGGGACCCCATGGGTGGCCGTGCCAGGGTGACACCCCGTCTCCTGGCCAGGCACGTGGGGGCTTTCCCAGTTTGCTGCCTTTTTTAACGCTTATGAAAGCACCTGGCCCCGGGCATGGCGCAGGGTGACACCTCCAGCCACCCCCGAGGGCAGGGGACAAGGGGTGGCCGAGCACCCCAGGATTCCTGCCCCTTCACCATGCCGGGGACATCGCTCCCCAGGCAGGGGATCCCTGGGACGCCGGCCCCAGCACCCCCATGGCCCTGAGCCCTGGGAAATGCTCGTGTCAGCCGGCCTGGGGCTGCTGGGGGGGACAGGCCGGGGGGGACAGGTGGGGGCCAGCGGCCGGGACGGCCGCACGGACTCTGTCCTGGCCTTCAGGCTGCGAGTTGGTAAATCAAACAGCGGCAGGGCCTGGGTGGCCCCACCCCAGCACCCGGCACCCAGGTTTTGGGGCAGGGGAGGAGCAGAGCATGGGTGGGCGCCAGCCTGGGCACCCTGAGCACCCCAGTACCCCATGCACCCAGGCACCCTGAGCACCCCATGCACCCCAGTACCCCATGCACCCAGGGCACCCCGAGCACCCGGGTACCCCCCCTAGCCCTGCCGCTCTGGGTGGCTTTCAGCAGCGTTTCCTCGTGACGGGCAGGACTGACCTGACCTGCGTGGGGCCGGGGACCCCTTTCCTGCTGGGACCCGCTCTCCCACCCCAAAAATCCAGACACTGCCCCCCCAGCAGAAAGACACTGTAACTTTTGGGGAGCCCTGTAGCTGCTGGGGGAGCCCTACAACTTTAGGGGGGGACCTCTAACTTCCACTGGGTCTAAAACGCCAGGGGGAACTTTAGGGGGACCCCTATCACTTTTGGGGCATATAACTTTGTGGGAAGCCGTGCAACTTCTGGAGAACCCCTATAACTTATTAAAAGCCCTATAATTTAGGGGGCGGTTATAACTTTTGGGGGAACCCCACAGGTTATAACGCTCCAAGTTTCAACCTGTGACTTTGAAGGAGCCGTAGGAGTTTTGCGGGGTCCTCCAAGCCGGCGGAAGCCCTGCACTTTCGGGGAGGGCCCTTAATTCCACCCTATAATAATAAAATCAGAACTTTTGGGGGACACCCTGCAACTTTTGGGGAGCTCCCTGACTTCGGGGTGTGTGGGGGCGACTTTACGGGGGCCGCCCGTCACCGTCGGAGTCCCAAAACTACCGGGGGGGGGGGAACCCAAACCGCCGGTTTAAGGGCGGTGGATGCGGGGGGGGGTCAGGGGGCCCCACGGGCAGCGCGCGGGGCGGCGGGAGGGCGGGGCGCGCGAAGATGGCCGCTGCAGGCGGGGGCGTGTCCCGGCGGGGGCGTGTCGCGGAGGGGGCGTGTCGCGGCGGGTAAAGTGGCAGCGCGACGAAACCAATAGAAAGCGGCGAAAGCGGCAGCCGCGTTCCAACCCGAATGCGCTGACCAATGGCGGGGGGCGGGGGGGGGCGTGGCCTGGCCGGCGCCGACACCGGGCCGCGCGCGGCGGAGCGAGCTCCCCCGCCGGGCCCGGCCGCGGCCGCCGCCGCCGCCGCTTCCCGCATGGAGCCCCCGCGCCCGCCCACGGTGCTGCTGGCCGCCGCCCGCCGCCGGCGCCGCGATCCTCCGCCGCCTCCTCCTCCCGAGCCCGGCGGCGGCGGCGGCGGCGGCGCCGCCCCGAAGGTACCGGGGGCGGCGGCGGCGGCGACCGGGGGGGAGCCGGGGGAGGGGGAGGGGGGGGGGCGGTGACAGCTGACAGCGGCCCGCCCGAAACTTTCCCCGCCGCTAAAATGGCGCCTCTCGGGGACAAACTTCGGCGGGGGGGGGGGCGGCGGCGGCGGCGGGGGGGGGCACACGGACACACCCCCCCCCGCCCCGCCACCCCCCTCCCCCGGTGGGATCTGCTGGGGCCGGCGCTTCTGCCCCGCGGATCGGCTCCCGCGTGCCGGTGAGTCCCGGGGAAGGGGGATCCAGCTGGGGATCTGCCCGGAGAGGGATCCATCCCGGCGGTGCTGGGGAGATCCCGGCTGGATCCCCGGTGCAACCCCGGCTGGATCCCCGGTGCAACCCCGGCTTGGTTTTCGGTCAGGCTGGGGGGGGCAGGGAGGGGGATCCACTCCCCGGGATCTCCTGCTGTGGCCCCAGCTCGGCAAGGGCCTGGGGGATCTGCTCCTCCCTTGGAGCAGCCCGCTCGGCTCCGTGATCCCTCTTGGATCCCGGCCCTGGGGGATCTGCTCGGCCACCCCGCGGGCGCTGCTGTCCCGGGGCAGCCCCGTCCGCTCCCTGCTCTGCGGGGGGATCCCTGCTGGATCTGCTTGGGATCTGCTGAGTGCCGGTGCGTGGACAGGTGCTGTCCCGGAGCCGCCCAGTCTGCTCCTGCAGGGCTCAGGGGGATCCCTGCGGGATCCCAGCCCGGCTCAGAGGGACCTGCTGGTGATCTGCCTGGACAGGGATCTGCTCGGTGCTGCCCCGCAGCCGGAGGACGGGGATCTCTTGGAGCAGACCCTATCTGCTCCCTGCCCTGCAGAGCTCCAGGGGGATCCCTGCTGGATCCCAGCCCTTTGGGATCTTCCAGGAATCTGTCCCGGAGGGATCCGCTTGGTGCTGACAGCTGGCCGATGGACAGGAGGAGCACACCGAGTCGGCTCTTTCCTTTGCGAGGCTTCGGGGGGGGGGAGATCCCTGCTGGATCTCAGCCCGGGGGGCTCTGCCCAGGCACGGCTTGTAGCGGGATCCACCTGGTGACTGAACCTGGGTCAGCTCCGCGGGAAGGGCTGCTCCCCGCTTCTCGGGGGAGCCCCGCGAGCCCGGCCCCAAGGAGATCACCTGGGATCCGCCTGGAGCGGGATCCGCTTGGTGCTGGCGCTCAGTCAGTGGGTGCTGCTGTCCGCCATCGGCCTGGCAGGGCCAAGCCTGCTCCCTGCTCTGCAGAGCTCTGTGGGGATCCCCGCTGGATCCCAGGGGATCCGCTCAGAGCGGGATCTGCTCGGTGCTGTCGTGAGTCAGGTGGGCGCTGCCACCTTGGAGCTACCCTGGAGGAGGGTGTCAGGTCTTCCTGCTCTGCGGAGATCCCCGCTGGATCCCCACTGCGGCCCTGGCGATCTGCCTGGGGAGGGATCCACTGGCTGCCGACGCTCAGCCGGCGGGTGCCGGCGCTGGGAGCAGCCTCGCAGGAGGGTGCCGGCTGCTCCGCAGAGCGCCAGGGAAATCCCGGCTGGATCCCAGCTGTGACCTGGTGGGATCCACCTGGGATCTACCCCAGAGGGACCCACTGAGCGGCTGGCAGGGCCCTGCTGCAGCCCTGCCTGGAGGCGCTGATCCACCTCTCCGACGAGGTTGGGGGGGATCCCCGTGGGATCCGGTGCTCGGGGGGGATCCCCCGCTGACGACCACCGTCTCTCCCACAGGCTCCTCTCTCCTGCGGCGGCCGGGGGCTGCCGGCGGGAGCCGAGGGCTGGTTGCCACGCCTGGGGGAGCCGCTGCCGCGCCGGGAGCCGGCCAGCCAGGAAGCGATGCTGCGGGTGCTGGACGCCGGGCTGGAGCGATACCTGGCGCTGCATTCGGCGTACATCCCCGTGCCCCGGCACAGGTAGGACCACAACGGCGGCGGGATGGGCAATGGTGACAGTGACCACCCTGACCAAACCTCCTGCCGGCACCGGCTTCACTGTGGGAAGCCGGGATTTTTTTTTCTGCTGCCTGCCAGAGGAGGACTTTGGCCGCTCGTCCGCAGTGCCGGGGTCTCCGGCTGTGACCGGCCGTCCCGTGTACGGCAGCACCGAGGGCTCTGCCCAGCTGTGGCCCCGTGGGGTGATGAGGCAAAGCACCACATATGAGCCCTCGAGCGGTTGTGGTGAGCCGAGCACCACAACCGCTCGAGGGCTCAGAGAGCATCGCTGCTCTCCAGCGCCGTATTTATCCGTCCCCATGGCACGAGAGATTTGCAAAATGGCTTCTGTTGCTCCTGACCTCTCACTTTTTTTTTTTTTAAATTTACTTTTTTTTTTATAGGGTTTGTTGGGTTTTTTTTTTTTTTTTCCACTTCAGGAAGTTGTTTGGCCCCAGCTGAGCAAACCCCACGTTTCTCGGCACTCGCAGCAGGATGCAGGTGCCGGTACCCTCCGGCGTGGTGCTGCCCGCGGACGCGTAGGCTTCCCCCCCCGCCGCCCCCCCCCCCGCCCCCGAGCAGTAAACAGCGGCGTTTTGGCAGGCTGCCTGTACTGCTGCCTGCGCTGCTGCCTGCACTGCTGCCCAGCGGGGGTTCCAGTCTGGCTGCTGGCAGCACAGGGTGCTGCAGGGAGAGGGGCACCCATGGGTGCCTGTGCACGTGGTGATGCCTCCGGCATGATGTGGCCATCGTGACACTGTGCCACCCGTGTCCCCCACCTCAAGCCCCATGGGGTGGGTGCAGACACGACCACCATGTGTAGGGGATCCCAGTGCCTTGGGTGATGGAGTGGGATGAAGGGTCCCAGGGGGGGCACATCCATCCTCACTGTAGCCCCCTCCCCTTGCTCTCGCTGGCAGGAAGCTCTCGGGCAAGGCGGGCATCGATGAGGTGATGGCGGCCACAGTGCTCACCAGCCTCTCCACCAGCCCACTGGTGCTCAGTCACCCGCCGGCCACCCCTGCCCCAGGTAAGAGCGTGCCCCCGCACCCCCCCCCATCCCTGGACACATGTCCCATGGCAGGACCTGACCTTCCTCCTCCTCCTCCTCGCCAGAGCCTGGCAGTGAGGTCTGGAAGGAGGCACCTGCCATGTCCTCCAGCTGCAGCAGCAGCAGCAACACCAGCGGGGACTGGAGCTGGGATCCCCCCAGCGACCGCTCCACCCCCTCCACCCCGTCGCCCCCGCTCTCCAGCCACGTCCCCAGCACCTTCCTGCCCGCCCCGCTGCCGGATGAGGGCCCCGATGAGCCCGACGGCACTCACTTTGTCTTCGGAGAGCCCATCCCGCGGAAGAGGAAGGTGGGATGAGGATGGGGATTGGGATGGGGGTGATGGTGTGGATGACGACAGGAATGAGGTTGGGGATGATGAGGAGGATGAGGTTGGGGATGGGGAGCAGGATGATGTTGAGGATGGTGATGACATGGGGTTGGGGTTGGGGATGAGGTTGGGGATGAGGATGATGATGAGGATGGTGATGACATTGGGGATGGGGCTGCTGGCCTGACACCTCTTGCCTGCAGAACTCTACCAAGGTGATGTTCAAGTGCTTGTGGAAGAGCTGCGGCAAAGTCCTCAGCAGCTCCTCAGGGATGCAGAAGCACATCCGAACCGTGCACCTTGGGTAAGTGTGTGGGGTCCCTCTGGGCATGCCCAGACCCCCCACCCCACCCCCCCGCCCCGCCCCGGTGCCCCCTGCGGGGTCCTGCCGTGGGATGGGGGAGAGCCGCCCCAGCCGGACCCCGCTCTCCCCACAGCCGGAAAGCCGACCTCGAGCAGAGTGACGGCGAGGAGGACTTCTACTACACGGAGCTGGACGTGGACGTGGACTCGCTGACAGACGGGCTCTCCAGCCTGACGCCTGTCTCGCCCACCTCCTCGGTGCCGCCCGCCTTCCCCGGCCCCGAGACGCAGGGTCCGGCACCGCCGGCGCTGCCGAGCCCTGACCTGGCACTGGCCTCCCCCTGCAGCCCCCCGGCCCCCCCCGGCCTCTGCCACGTCCACACCGACCACGCGTACCAGGTGAGGGGGGGACGGGACACGGGGACGGAGGGGCTGCTGCTGCGCTCACTGCATCACCGTCACCCTCTGCCCCCCCCCAGCCGCTCGGTGCCGGTGTTGCAGCCGAGCTCTATCGAGCGGCCGTGTCCTCTCTCTCGGCAGGGCTGCCCGGCCCCCCCACGGCCACCGGTGCCCCCCGCCGCACCCGCCCCGCCGCCACCCAAGCCACCCGCCGTCCCCAGGTGAGCCATTCCCATCCGTGCCCCTGTCCCCTCCCCTCGTGTCCGTGTCCCCCCCCCCCGCCCTGTGACACGTCCCCTCTGCCCGCAGGAGGCCGCGGGGGGAGGCCAAGAAGTGCCGCAAGGTGTACGGCATGGAGAACCGGGAGATGTGGTGCACGGCGTGCCGCTGGAAGAAGGCCTGCCAGCGCTTCCTCGACTGACGCCGGTGCCGCCGCCACCGCGGCGCTCCCTCCTTCTTGCACATTTTGCACTCAAGGTGCCTTCGCGCCCCCACCCGCCGCCCCGGGGCCCCCCCGGACTCAGGGAACGGCCCCCTGAAAGCTTTATGCACACAGCCCCCCCCCCCCGCCACGGAGCTTGTCCCCTCCTTTTTTTTTCCTTTGAAAATAAGCTAAATCTGCAGCCCCCCCCTTCTCCCCCCTCCTTGTCGGCATCACAGCGGGGGCTGGCGGGTGGCAGCAGCTGCTCCCGGCCCCCCCCCCCCCCTTTCCGGGTTGGGGACCCCCCCCCCCGGGGCCGGGGGCTGCCCGTCGCTCAAATAAGCTGTGCCTGCGGCCGGCGGGGGCTCGGAAAAGGGGGTGTCTGTTCCTGCTCCCAGGGGGACCCCCAGTGCCCAGGGCAGAGGTGGGCGCCTGCCCCTCCCTTACCCCCCCCAGGGGGTTTTTACTCTTTATATCGTCGTTTCTCTCTATTTTTCGTATTGGGGGAGCAGCCGCTCCCGCCGGGGCGATGCTCCGGGAAGTGCCTGCAGGAACGCGCCCATTTGCACTAAGCCAAACTGCACAAAGAGGTTTCTTTTTTTTTTTTTTTCTTCTTTTTTTTTTTTTTCTTCTTCGTGTGTTTTTATTTTTTAAATAAAATATATGAAAATTCGTATTTTTAAATACTCCCTCCCAGGGCACAGGAGCACGCTGGCTGCCATGCTGCGGTGGCGTGACGCCTCTAGCCCCAGGGTGGGTTTTAAGGGGCTTTATTCCCCTCAACCCCCTTCCCACCCACCTCCCCAAACCCCCTTTTTTTCCCCCAAACCCTTCCCCTCTCATCCCATCACTCACCTCCCTGGCAGCAGCGGCTCAGGACTGGGTTTGGCTGGGCCACACCACCCCCCTCCCCTCCCTGCACCCCTCCCCGTGCAAGGACGGGGGGGACAGGGACAGGTGGGTGGCACTGCCACCCTGCCCAGCCTCGCACCCAGGGCCACGCCAGGGCAGGTCCCCTCCTTGCAGGAGGGTTCCCTTCGCATCAGGGACCCCCCCCCCACGCCCTTGCAGGGTGTCCCCCCCCCCAGAGGGTCAGACCGCTTTGGCCCCGTGGGCTGGGACGGTGCTGTGCCAGGCTGGGCCCCCCCGCTCGTCCCCAACGCGGCGCCGACGGGGATTTGATGTGTCAGATCCAGAAGAGAAAAAAAAATAAATATTTGGATTCTTTCTTTTTTTTTTTAATTATCCCTGTTCTTTCCTTACTTTTAAGACGGGCTCTGTGCTGCTGGGTGGGCAGCCCGGGCCCCTTGGCAGCCCCAGACCAGGTGCTGTCACCCGCCCCCCCATGCCACATCCCCTGGGGACGGCGTTGCCCTGAGCACCCTCCTGGGTGGGGGCTGTGCAGAAGGGATCCCTTCACAATTCCAAATAAAACCCTAAAAATAAGGAAATTGCCACCAGCACTTACACAGTGTGTGTGGGGGGAGTGAGCCACAGGCAGGGGATGGGAAAGGGAAAGGGAAAGGGAAAAGCAGCCGGGGTCCCCACGGGAGTGAGGGGGGGTTTTGGGGAGCAGGGACCCCAAGCACCCAGGAGCACGGGGTGCAGGGCCCTGCAGCATCACAGGGCTGCAGCTGGGTGGTGCCCGCGGCCCCCGGAGGGACCCGTGAGGTCACCCCATCCGTCTGCACGCAGCCAGGAGAAAAAAAAAATAAGGTATTTAAAAAAAAAAAAAAACCCAAAAAATCAAACCCAAGACAAACTTGTAGCAGCAATTTCCCAATTTATTGAAACTGATTGATTTTTGCAAGTATGCCTAAGCTAAATCCCATCACAAAGTAATTAGAATCGAGAGGCACGCCTCCGGCATGCCCAGGCAGACGAGAAACCGGGAGATCAACTAGAAAATAAGGTCATATTTACCTGAACTACATTTACAGAAAATCAGTACAACACAGCCATGTTCTCCCACTGACTTCTGGTTACTAAAATCTCCTCAACCTCCCCAAAATATTAAACACATCTTCAATACAAACACAGGTTTATAATAATTAATATAAAGTCAGTATAATATAGAATATTCCCAGCAAAAAAAAAAATAATCAACAATCTTCAAACACTGTCCTTTTTTTTTGTTTGTTTAGCTTTATTTTTGTAGACAGGTTTAAAGCACGTTGAAAAATAAATATATATGAAAGCATACACACAGCACTCTTACTATGCGGAACTAAAAAAAAAAAAAAAAGGCAGAAATTCAAAACACAATATAGAATCTAAAAATAAAAAGAACCATTAAGTATGGCTTTCTTAGGAGTTGCACATGTCACAGAATGAGCTAAAATAAGATTATCTTTCATAATATTGCAAAAAATTCCAGTTTTTGCATTATTTTCATGGAGTTTCTTTCCCAAAGGGCGATGTGCAAAACGGGAAGCGTCGAGGTGGGGGGGGTTCCCCGAGGGGGCTCAGCCCCAGCGGGAATCGGGACCCCCTCGGGGACGCAAACCGAGCCCCCATCCAGGTCATCGATCCCAACACACACACACACACACCAAACCCCAAAGCAACGCGGCTTTCGCTTTGGAAAAGCGGAGTATTTAAAGGCATGAGTCAAGAGAAGAAATCAAACGGGGCCTAATGCTAGAGCAGGGTTTCCTTTTGTAGTCCAAACCACTGATTTTTGATTAAAAATAAAGGAAAAGGACAGTCACTTTGCAAACCTTCATTAGCCACGTCCCCGCTCACCTCCCCACAGAATCACTCTGTAGCTGCGAGGCTTTAGGGTGACCTTAAAATATACAAAACTGAGTAATTTCTAATCTTTTTAAATAAAATTTTTGGAAATAACAAATTGACAGAACCTCATTTGTCTTCGTTATTTAAAATACTCTCTGAAGGCAATAACCAGACCAAGGCCCACCGCGTGCGTGATTCCGTGTATTCCTCGGGGAACTTCTGGAGGGCAAGGGGAGGACGATGCTGTTTTCATCCATGAGATGGTGGCAAAGCACGGCTTGAAATGCTCTTTGTACTCCTGGCACGCTTTTATATTTTAAAAAAAATGAGGATAATAAAGAAATTCAGGGAGGGACATTTACAAGTACGTATGAACGCTTAAAAAAAATAGTTGCGAGACTTTTATTGAGACCAAGTGTATCAATTTTTCACCTATAAGGGAGTTATTTTTTGAAACTAAATCTGTATATATATATATATACACACACACATACATATATTTAGAAAAAAATTAAAAAGGGAACCTCAGTGAAGTATATAAAGCCCTGAAGGGAAATACAAAGACGAGGTGCTAGAGGTTACTCGAGAGCTAGTGTTGGATAGAACAGGCAGAATTACTGGGGTTTTGTTTAAATCTCGAAGAGCAGAAGTTTGCATAGGCAGTAGGTCCAAGACGTGCCCAGAAAGGAGCCCGAGAGGTCTGGTCACGTCGAGTAACTGATGAAGTTTTATAAAGTTTCAGCATTAAAATAAAAAAGCCCAAATTCCTCTTTCAAACCCAAACCTCACGAAGTGACTGCCGGAGCACAGAAGCTTAAAGACTAATTCTTGCATTTCCAAATCTGCACACCTCCATCAAAACAAAGCACTTAAAATATACATCAGGTGTTAGAAGGATTTTATTTGGTATATATAGTGTATGTTAGTAATATAGAACCATGTGCTAGATTATAATGGTAACATTGTAAAAGTTAGCTTTTACATGGATTTTCTGGTTTTTCTCTCTCCTTTTTTTTTGGATTTATTTTTTGCATCCTCAGCTCCAAGAGCTTCGAAGTGGCACTACTAGGAAATACTTCTGAAAGCTACCTGGCTTACTGCCCACCCTTTAAAAAAAAAAAAAAAAAAAAGGAAAGTAAAGGAAAAAAAAATATATAAAATATTTCCAAAGGAATTGCAAAGTAAAGCTAAGCACCCCGTAACTCCGATTACAAAAATCGAGTCTCCCAAGGGCGAGGGCAGGGAGGGGCGAGGAAGAGGAGGACTCAGACCATCTCCTGCTCCTCCTCAGAAGGTACGACAGCGGATGCAATGACACCAGCATCGGAGTAGATGGGTGAGACGGAATGTGACAGAAACCGAGGGGTTTTGAACGGTTTGGGGTTTAAAATTTTTTTTTTAAATATTTTTTACATATAAAAAGCAAAGCTAGAGATACCTTTTAAGTACTGTATGTATTTGTCTACGTGTAACAGGTGAGGCTGTGAGTTCAGGACCTCAGACACCCCCTACTCCCCTCCATATTTACAGAACCAAGGACAATAAATACAGAGCCCGCACTCCGAGAGGCAAAAGTCAGGGTAACAAAACAGCGACCTTGCTCTGGGACCCCCCCACCCGCTACAGCTGCTGGAAAAAAGGTATAGAAAAGTCCAACCGTAAAATATTGGGTTTGTTTACACCTTTTTTAAATACGGCAGGAGGGCTTTACAGGAAGCTAAAATGCAAAATCAGATTTTTACAGTTCAATAAAAATGTTTCTGCATGACCCTACCGCTGTATTAAGTATTTAAAGAAGCGGGTTATCCATTCTCACTGGCTAAAAGCAACAAGTCTCACTCAACGCTTTCGACCCTAAGGAGCAGCAGCAGACGGTGCTCGCGTGGCCTCACGGAGCCAAACAGAGGATTTTTAGGAAAGACCCCACGTTTCCAAACCACTGACGTGCACCCAAACCGACGGCCCAGGAGCCTGGGAGCTGCTGGAGGGCTCCCAGTGAAGGCGATCGTCGGCGTGAACCGGGATGATGCAAACGGAGAGAAGGCAGCCAGCGTTTGCAAGGAGCAGAGAAACAGAACGCCATAAACCCAGGATGCCACCCTAAAATCGGGGAATGAATAAAGAACCAGCTACAGCAGGTGCCAGGATCGAGGCTCTCACCGTGCTCCACCAAATCCTGACACCAAGTGGCTTAAATCCTTAAAGATTATTTGCTTTTCTGGGGTTTTATTGTACAATATATTTCTTATTTCCTTTGCTGGCTGGAACCGCGCTTTTTGTTAAGGACCACCAGACCTGCAAGAACACTCTCCACCCTGCAGGGATTGCCTGTCCCACCATGGGGGGAAAATAGCACCTTTAATCATTTGGCTTTCTGGTAACGGGTTGTCTTTTGTGGCAGGTTTCAAGATACCATCACCACAGACATCCTATAAAATTGCTCCACGACAAGGAAAGAGTGAGGTCTTCAGCTTTTTTTTTTTTTTTTTTAATCAATTTTAAAAAAAAGCACCAGAAGCAAATAGGTGAAGGGTAAAACAAGATTCTTCTCAGGAAGAAGACACTTCCAATGCACTTTGTTGCTGTTGTCATTTAGGTGTAGCTGGAAGAAGGCAACAGTGGCCGATATGAAGGAGGAGAATCCAACTACCTGGAGCAGCCCCACAGAGTCTGTTAGGAGACGCTGGGAGAGAAACCTGGTTCTTTTTATTAAAAAAAAGTTTATTTGAAAATTTACATGGAACCAGTACAGCTAAAGCTGAAGGTTTTCGTCATGAATTAAGTGTTATGCCTACGAGTGATGAATGAAAATTTTTAGATTGGCAAGGAAGAACAATATACCCAGGTGAAATCCTGGCCCTGCCAAAGTCTACGGGACAGGAACAGCAAGATTTCCACCCAGTGGGATCTCCTCACTTTGGCTTCTTGCACTTCCTAGTTCATCCTGCACTTTGCTAAATGCCTCATTTTTGCTACGGTTTGCATATATTTACGAAAAAGGCAGCTGAGCAAAGGGAGAAAAGTGAATATATTTGCAGAGGAGAACAACAGGTAGAGAACTACCTGTGTCCTTTATAGCAAAGGGTGCTTCTGGAAGCACCAACATGCATTTCAGCAACCACGGATAACCAAGGCTGGAAGACGGGATGCGGGTAATATGCCAGTAGGTCCAAGAAATGTCATCATCTTTCTTTTTTTGATAGTGATTCTTTCAGAAGCTAAGAATCTAAGAAATGAATTCGTAAGGCTGTAATCTGACTTGCCTTTTGATCTATTTGGCTCCATAAAAAATAATAAAAAATCTCTTTAAATAACTTTGCAAAAGGTCTGTATCATCAAGGGAAGCCCTCCAACACATACATCAAATTTGCTTTCACGTTAGCTTGTAATTCCACTGCTGCTGGGATTTTAGCACACAGACAAAGTGTTAAAAAAAACCAACAACCACCAAAAAAAAAAAAATCTGCTTTGGACACAAAAATCTCCCCAGTGTTCGGTTCAGGGTGGGAAGGGTACGAGGACTCATGCTTCAACCAGCCTCCCCATTGCGCAGCGCTCACGCCCACAGAAACTCTACCTCACTTGCGTGCAACCTGGCTGGCTCGGCCGGAGGGGCGGCCACGGTTGGGGCTGTTCCTGAAGGGAGAAGGGGGAAGGCGAAGTCAGTTGTGTCGCTGGAAGCGACATTGCTAAGACAGTATCTGAGTGGAACAGAGAAGGACTTGTTTAGAAAACACAAGAGTTATTTTGCACACATGGACGACAACAAGGCTACTTAGTTTTTCCAACATACTCCTTCCTCCCCCACCCTCCCTCCCCCTATAAACAACAGAGCGAAACAAAAAACAAAACAAAAAAAATCCCTAAGAAATCCAGGTAAAATCCTTGTCATTCTCCCCAGAGTTGTCCTGCTCCTGCGGAGAGTCGACATCTTTGTCATCATCTAAAATCACATCATCTTGTGACATTCCCACGTCATCCTTCCACTTGATGTCATCATCGTCTCCCATCTCCTCGTCTCCTTCCACTTTGATGTCATCTGGGTCTTCCATGTACTGGCCTTCCCCGGGGTAGCACTCGTCTGGAGACCCTTCTCCTCCGTTGTGGTCCAGGTGACCAGCTATGCCTCGACCAGAGCAATCGGCACAAACTCCGTGGCGGCGAGAGCCGTGCTTAATTCCCACGCTGGCCGCAGACATGAACACTCGGTTGCACACTTTGCAGACATATTTTTTGTCTTTGCTGTGGACCTGGAAAAGGAGAACGACCAGAAAAGTTAATGCCAACGGAGATGGATTGAGAGCTGCAGGGAAGGACGCACTCCCCTGTCCTCTGCAAAGACAAAACCACTGCAGCCCATGACTGCAACCTGAGGTTGTCATGGGCTTTCATCATGAACTCAAACCCACCATGATTAATTCAACCTTGTCATGGTGCCATACAATGGACAATCCTTTCAAGACTTTTGATCATCAGTCTAGTAGTTTTGAGAGGAACTTTAATATCACTTAATTTTTTTCTCCCCTTTTCTTTTTGTTTTGCTGGGCTGCAATGGCTGCATTGCAGCACCACCACAAGGAAAACTTTTAAAAGAACCAAAACCCCACCAGGCCCAAGCACCGGTTCTCTGCAGACCACAGCAGAACAACGCACAATCAAACCAGTGTTAACATCACCTTAATTTCATTATTTCTTTCCTGATCCCATTGCTGCCAAGAATCAGCGTAGGAGCACTGTTAATGCATCCTATATTTCTCAAAAAACACAGCTGAATGCACTTCTCACTGTATTTCTGAATACTTTGCTGGCTGAAAAATGTTTTGTCACAGATGTTTGTTCTATAGATCATGGTGCATTCTGTGTCTGAGAATAACAGGCATACAGAGCTATCACACTTACAGAATAAGCAGTAAGCGGGAAAAACGCTCTGCAGGATACCAGAAATCACGTCAAGATTCAAACTTCACTACGCAATGAGCAAAATGACATAGTTTGAGAAGCACAAAAACACCTCAGAGGATGTCGCTGGCTACTTTTGCCACGCATGGAAGGCAAGGAGCTTGCTCAAAACCTTCACCTGCTCCTCTCCCAAAGAAAACGGCCAACTGGTACAGTGATAACTCCTAGATTCCACCAAAAGGAACCTCATCGGGTACTTTCATGTATAAATATATATATGTATGTATATATATGTAAAATACATACATATTAATTTTATTTATATATAGAATAGTTCAATTGGAAGGACCTGCAGCAATCACCTAGTCCAACTGCCTGAGTACTTCAGGGTTGATCAATATATATTATACATATATATATTTTCTTTTTTATAAACTTTTTTTTTTTTTTTAATATATATTAACACCACACTAGGACAGCCCAGGAGCTCGCTTTGGTCACTGCCCTGGCACTGACACTGATCAGCAGGAGACACTTTGGGAAGCAGTGCAGAAGCACAGAAGGATCCAGCTCATAACTATGCTGCTCCGTGACCAGTGATTTGGAGTCATCCTGAGCAAGCCATTTCGTGTAGACCGCCAGCTACCACAACCTCTGGGTGACTATCACCCCTGCCTAATCCCTTTTTTAACTCCTTTATTCTTTTCATGCCCACAATGGCCTGCCGGAAAGGTTTTGCTGGTTAAACACACCTTGCATGGAAAAGTCCTTCCTTTTATTCTAAGCCAGCTCCTGCCACAGCACAGAATCACCGGGTCTCGCAACTGCATTCTCCGTAACCCCACGCTCATTGCTCATCCGGAATACCCAGCCGAGCTAAAGGTACTTGGGAAGAGGACAAATTGACCCATCTTACCCCCTTCAGCCCTAAGTACCGTAGGACACTCGTTCAGGCTTTGTATTGCCCCGGTCCCAACTGCGTTCAAAGCCTGTGAGCTCTTCTGATGTGCTCTGGCTTGAGGTTCTCCTTGCTCTGAGCTAGTCCCTGCGATGTATTCTTTAACTGGCATCAAGCAAAGTCATTGTGCTTTCTATTTTTTTAATGACTTATAAGCTTTTTTAAAAGCAGTTGGACAGAGCTGGTCGGAGTCATCTAACAGGATCTACAGGTATCACTCATTTTTAACTGTTACAAGAATGATTTTCAGGCATCAAAAGCTGAATAGGATTACAGGTGGTGGTCAAGGGTGCAGAGTAAGGGGTAAAAGAGCCATAGAAAAAAAAAAAATTATAAAACAGGTACTAAACGGATGCGTAATTGAAGTTTCTGTTAAAAACCTGATCACCTCTCTCCCTCTTTTCCAACACTGACAGTTTAGTCAGCATATTCAAAGTGAACCATATTACTGGATGCAGCTGAGCAGAAATTAATCTTCTTTCCCTTATGGCCAAATTAGTAAGTATTAAACACAGAAATGGCGTTTGGCCATCAGTATCTGAAAACGCCATTAGAAAGACCATATTCTAACTGACTAAACACCAATATTCCAAGGCAGAGAGGAGAAAATGTTGTGCTGACACCCTAAATTTCTGAAAAAATTAAAGAGAAAAAAAAAAAAAGGAAAGTTCTCAGAAATACAACGATGGAGACTACCAGCTGGCATGACAAGGTGTTCCCTGCTGTAAAACCAGTAACAGATCTTGAAATCCGCATGCTTGCAGCAGGACTAAGCTCACTGCTTGGATCTGCCTCCAGAACCCCAATACCCCAAGGAAATAAGGAAGGGACATCTCGGGGAGCAGGCAGTCCCCCGAGCAGATGGCTGGGCACTCATCCGAATGGACACGCACGCGTGGAAGGAAGTGGTAGGAGATGGTGGGGTTTTGAACGCCATAGCAACTCGTCATGTAAGTCCCCTGATCATCCTGGTGCCAGGGGCCGGGGCTAACCATCCACCCGGTGCAGGCAAGCCGTGCCGCGCTGCCGGCATCTGCCGCAAGCGGACGCCTGGCTGCCAGCTGAGCGAGCAGCGGCTCTTCCCAGGAAAAGGCACGCACACGCTTTTGCAACCCCAGCAGGGATGGAGCAAGCTGCCAAGGCGGGGTAATGCCTGCAATAATAACCAAGTTTGATATGGATTTTTAAAAAATAATTTAAAAAAATTATAATTTTTAAAAAAGCAACTGCAAAGAAACAGAAGCACAGTATGCAAACAAAACTGCTCTTTCCCATCTAAATTTATGCTGCCAGTTTAAGGAGTTTGCGGTCACCTGTGATGCCATGACAGACCAGGTCAGAAAGTTCACTGTATATAGAATCACAGGGGGACAAGTCACTTCAAACTACAATCAAGAAACTTTTGGTTAATTTTTTTTTTTTTTTTTTTTAACCTGAAAATCTTGAAGGTATTGCAGGGGTAGTGCTTCCTGCTGGACACAACCTGTTCACTGCAACGATGCAAGAAATCTCGGTTTATCCTCTGCCACCATACGGAAGTATTGCTTGACATGCAAAGATTTTACAAAGAATAGCTTGTATTTTCTTTAATATTCCGATTCAAAGAAAGCAAGTGTTTCTAGTCAATTTAAATTTTATGTAAGACTATAAAAATATGCTTTTTAATTTGAGCTAAACAAACTAAAATAGTCCCTTTTGTCTTTGGTTATCAGTTGAGGAACTAAGAGAAACAATGTTTTTGGTGTTAAACCTACTTCCTTTTCCTACACGTTATTTTTAGAACAGTATTTTTACTTGACGCATACCAGCATTCATCTTTACAGATTTACCTGAGAGTTGACGATTAAGCCCCAAAGCGTCAGAGGCACGGGAAATAAGATGACAAGACAACCAAAGTGCACGAATCCAGTAGTCATTCTTGCCACAAGCACTTCAGACAGCCTGCACGGCCGCTTGTGTAAATGAAGATCTCGGTGTTGTTTGCATATAAGAGAAATACCCCTTTTCGTAGTTTCATTTCAAAAGAAACCTCAGAGAAATAACGAAACTGGAATTTTTCTAGGGTCTTACAACAGTACCAAAAAACCCCCAAGACCTTTTTCTCTTTAGTACATCCATTCCAAGATACCTCTGAGTCAGTTATGGCTCTTTGGAAACAAAAACAAATCGATATTGTCAGGGCTGCACTTTTTTCAGGAACTGGCACTAAAAATTTGGAATCCAGCTGGTATTTTCTAAACTAGCTTCATTCCTGACATAAAAGAAGTCATACAGAGATATATCCTCTCCACTATGTGTTCACAAACAGCTGATTTCATCTCCCTGGGTGTATAATAGAACTTGAACTTCAGACTCCGCAGACTCAAGTCACTCACCTGGAATGATTCCAGCAGCAAAACCTGAGAACTAAAAATCAATTTGCAGATCACCTCAGTTTCACTCCTGGAGGGTATAACGTATTTTCCTGCCTTCCCCACAGTATGTAAAGATATGCTCACTCTCATTAGTATAGAAATTTATAGAGCAGGAAAAGGAACTGCAAATTTTGTTACACTTGAACCAAGTGGCATTACTGCTATTAAATTGCCTTTGGAGGAAGGTATGCATGCAAGGGGATGCACGCGCTTGCAGGAGGGGACAAGGGAATTAAAGTTCTTTGTGTTTTTTTCAGAATTACAACCAAGAAAACATTAATTACTATAAGCACACCTCCTCCGGTAAGATATTCTTTGCATTCAAAATTTAATAGATCATATAAATATAATATAAAAATATGGAAAAAGTTATTTAAATGACCTCAACAAATCAATTCTTAGTCACTGAAACTGTCAACAGGTTGTGATTTTTTTTTTTTTTTTTAAATTTCTCACTGTATTAGAACCTCACAGCTACCATCCCCAGTATTTAAAAAAAATTAAGTTTTCTCTACAAGCTTAATTTGAGGGGCAACAGAGCTTACTGGCGTGCATTACTGAAATAATTACATAGAAACCACTTGCTCTTCACCAGTATCATCTCTACGCCAAGCTTTGAGAAACCACTTCAGGATGGCAAATTAATTCTCCCCGGAGAAAAAGAAAAACTTGACTTAAAATTTTGTTTCTGAAGTTGTGAAAAGTCAGATAATGGCACCAGCCAGCCTCCTAGTCAGTTTTGAGCAGCCATCTTTAATAAGGTATAACATAACTTATTTTCAATAACTAAGCATTGCCAAACCAGAGTAGCTTTGCCTCGAATTCTTCTTGCTGAGTGACTTATTTTAAAGCTTTCTGCATGAAGTCATTCAACCTATTAAAAAAATAATATCCTTTTCCATCCTGAAGACAGCATTAGCTATCCATCTCCCGTCCCCAACGCCCAGGCTCTCCCCGGCAGTCAGTGTTGCAGGGGACAGAGAAGGCTGCACTGGGTTTGCAGTGCCGGCTGTTTCGAGGTGCAAGTTGGGAACCCTCCGGCTGAACCAGGAGGGCAGGTAGAGATTAGCTCCGGATGAACAGGCAGCAAAACACAGGGGCTTTGAAAGGTGTGTGGGGGGGGAAAGAGATACTGGAGAAGTCTTCAGATGAGTCCCAAAGGGGAAACCAAAATACCGACCTAAACCAGATGGAGCTCCTGTTATCTTTAACCTGAACAAATCGGCTGTATCCACCCAACGCCCGCGCTCTTACCAAGGTGTGCCGCTTCATGTGCTCCCGGCGGGTGAACTTCTTCCCACAGATCTCACAGGGATAAGGTCTTTCTCCTGTGTGGGATCGCATGTGTCTCTTCAGGATGCACTGATGCATGGCTGAAAAACTGCAGTACGGGCACTTGAATTTCTTCCTGATGACTGTGAACTCATTGACTATAAGAGAAGGAAAACACAGAGATTACTTTCAGAATGTCTCAAAATGGTCAGTCTTATCGCTTAGTACTTCACTATTAAGTTAGTTCACTGTGAAATCACACTCTCCCCTCTTAACCATCTACAATTTTTTTTAATCCTTACACTATATCATTGCACTTATATTATTAAAGCTAAAAATTTCAGGTACCTTAATCAGAGAAGCTTTCAAACAAGCTCATACACAAACATTTACCAACGGTCTGCAATGCACATTGCCTAATGCTTGATAAATGGCAAATAAAAGAGGGCTGACAATCTGCTATAATTCTGATTTATTATAATGAATTATCCTAAATATCAGGATGTAAAATTCTAACACTATTATTTGTGGAAGAAGTAGCTAGCCATGAACAGACGACCACAAACGTAACACCTCGACAGTGCCATGCGCTTCAGTTTTATTTATGGGGCGATGCAAGATCATCACACACTCCAGGAACACTTCAGTGAGGGTGCAGAGACTCAGGATTACCCAGCAGAAATGGGACAGTTACAACAAACGCACTCTACATTATCCAGTTCTCAACTAGTATTACCACTGCAGCATGGATCAGAAATAGAAAAGGATGCATAACGTTGAAATACAGCATGACCCTTGCAAGCTTCCTTACAAGACAACTGCCCTCGATGGACTTTTTTTCTGTCTGTCCCCCCCAGTCGTATTTTGCTGAACTAGAAAAGAGATGAATTCTTTGAAGCCGTTCTGACGCTGTTGATTTTTTTTCTTCTTGTCATCTCCTTAGAAGCACACTGAAAGCGGACCCAGGGGACACGGACAGTATTGACAGCCCAAGGGTCTAATTTGCCAGAAGAATGCACATGGCAGCTGCCTTGGTATGTCCTCCTCCAAACAAAGTGCAATACGCAAAATACAGCAGGTGAAAACAGAGTATTTGCTACTCCCTGAAGACATCCACCCACTATAAACTTGGAAGCCACTGTCCACCTGGATATGATTTTAAATCTCCACCTTCTAATAATTCTATAGCTTCCCATTAGTATGTTAATTTTAACCTACTTTTCTCATAATTATTGTCATTTTTCAAAGCAATATATTGTTTACATAACAATGAGGGGAAAAAAGAAAGTGAGTTCTAGTTAGTCACCTTAAGTAGACTATGGTGTATGTAAATGGCTCTTGGTAAATGAAAACAGCCTATGTAAGAGAGCTAAGGGAAAAGGAAAATGCCAGACCTACTATATAGCTTCTAACACACCGAGGACTTCGCAATATTTTTAGACGCTTATTGAAATGTTCTCTCCTACAAATGCCCTACTAGCTGAATGTACCATGCATGCCCTCAGTGTAACACAGATAGTGCCCTGGGAGTTACACCGTACAAGGAAAAACAGCTACTGAAAAACGACCTTTTTTAAGAAAGTCAGTAGCCCCATGTAAACCATGACATTTAATACCGAATTGGTGAGATTTTTTTTCCTTCTGTTTTCTAAATTTGCTTTGTCTTGTATTTGCAATACAGATAAAACAACGTCAAAAGTAACTACATTTGTCACTCACGTAGAAGAGCAAACTACGTGACGCTATTAAGAGACATCTTTAACTAAGGTAACACTAAGGTAACTAAGGTAACATAATCAGAACAAACATTTTGACACAAGCTCATCTTAGAAAAAGGTATTCTAATTAGTTTTTTATTGTTCTAATGCAGACTAAAAGCACGGTTCAAGATCTTAAAAGCTGCTGTGATGCAAATTTTGTCTTAGCATTTGTTTTGACTACTTGGAATTAAACATATCCTCCGCACAGGCAACTTTGTGGAAAAATCACTTCCTTTGATTAACAGTTGGAATTGGATCCAATATTCCTATATTCTTTTCTTATGCTCCTAACTTGCTGCTTTGGGTGCTCAGCAACTGTGGTGGGTCCGTCCTACAGGTGCTTTTTTTTTTGGTGGTTTGGTGGGGTTTTGCCAGCACATTTGTAAAGCTGTCAAGAGGATTTTCTAGCCCAAGGGGAAAAAAAAAAAAAAAAGTGCCTACTCACCTGGGCCATGGCTGCAATACTGACGACAGGGAAAGTGAATGCTACAAATATTTTATTTGCCCGACAGTGAACATTACTCACTGCCATCAGGCAGAATTCTGAAGTAACTATGCACTTGCAGTGCTTTGGGAACCTCCCAGAGGAGATACCTCAACACAGCCTGATGCCCGGAGCCTTGCGCAGGCTCTTGTTGATAACTGAGCAACCCAGTCCTCCTCCTACCCACCCCCATACCTAGCTTCTGATTTACAAGATTTTTTTAATGTTTGGGGTTTTTTTAACAACCAGAATATGAAAACTCTTTTATATTAAGAAAAATTATTTTTTGCTTTATCTTCTCCTTTGGATTTGACACCCCTTGTCTATACAATCAGAGACAAGGAGCCCACTTTCTTTTACGGCAAGCATCAATTTTATGATGCAAAGCTACTGATGATAAATACGTTTCCGGTCTGATCTTGTAACTGCTCAATGATTAGCGATAGGCCACACAAACACTTACATTCCCCAGGATCACTATACACCCATTACTATGGAGTCTAGACAAGGTAAGGAAGCTATAAGCTGATCAAGGGAACACGTAACCCTCCTTCCTCCAGTCCAAAGCCACGTCCAGTACTACTCAACAACTCAAAGGTGCTACACATGCCAAGCACAGCTAACAGGACAAGGTGCTCAGCAAGTCAGCTCTAACCGCCACACTCTGGAAAAAACTGACACGGAGATCCTGACCGCAACCAGATCCCAAGATTATGAAATAAAAGTGCTTTAGAGAAGGGAATGCCACAAAATCCGGTATTTCCTACACCACTAGATTGTACCTGATCCCGTCATCTCATAAATGACCAGGTGCCTGCTCTCATTTACTGTCCGTACCTGTCCCTTCACTTTATGGCTGAGCTACTGCAGAAGCTGAAAAGGCAACTCCAAACCTGATGTACGCAACCTGCACGACCGCCACGCTACTTTCACACACAAATAGCCACCTGTTTCCAACGCACAAATGTTTTTCCAAAAACATATTTTTTAACACTTTCTGATTTCAAAGATCCCTCATGCTTACTTTTGCCTGCATTCAGCTTAAATCACTCAATAATAATTTTTTCAGCTTCTAGTACACTTAAAAATAGTCACAGAACACTTTTTGCAGCTATGGTTTTATTGAAAACTATTTTTTCACCAAATAGTATCTACAAAAATAAACACCTGAAAAACAACAGCATTGTTAGAAAAATAACTGTATTGCAGAGTTAACATTTTCACAGTACTGTTAAATATATGCACCCCCAAGTACATATATTTATTGAACAACATACCAACTTTGGTATGAGCACAATCTTTTGTCTAAGTGACAATATTTTATAGAGCTCCCGTATAGCAGCATTAAGGTCCTAAGAAATAATCTTTAACAAGATCATCAAGGCCATTAACAGTAGCACCATAGATAACTAACTACTGGGCAGAACTACAGTGGATTAGCACCAGGAAACAGAGAAAGTAATACAAACAGTGCCACAGTAAAAATTTACGTACTTAATTTCACTAAAATATTTACAGAAGATGTGCATTTTTAAACCCAACACAATAATGCTTGGAAAAAAAGTCTTTGGTATTGTCATCTCAAGTAAATTTACTTACTTCAGTAGGGCTGTTAAATGAAATAGGCTCCTACGTCCCTGACTTGAGAAGGGAAAGCACTCGCAATTTATTGCCCGACAGAACTATTTTGTATTAACTCTGTACACCAAAACGTAGTTGTTAATCTCTGAAATACTACAGTCATTTCCTTATTACGAAGAATTCACAAACTTTAACATTAATTCTTGTCCACTTAATCCTCATATTTAAGGTAATAAATAGCATGATGCAATTTTTAAATGACAAAATTACAATTCCCATCATCTTCCCATGCCGTTTTTTAATGGGAAAATCCTGCTTTGAAAAAGTTTTCTACAGAAACTCTGTAAGCCTCTGCTACATTATACCCTATGGTTCTAACATTTAAAAAACCCCTACTCCTGATCCTGAAGGGAAGCACGGGAAAGTCTCAGCGCTGAAGTCAGGAAGCACTCTGATGTACAGGCCAAGTAAAATACTACTTAAACCTCTATTAGAAAGAATGAGTTGACCTGACTATAGGAAAATAATTCCATGTTGAATTAAATTCTAAAATATGAGAAAAATGAACAAACACGAAATGTCACTAACTATTACCACGTGAACAAAGCCCTTTAAAATTTGCTTAAATTACTTTTGCTGGTATCTTATTTTTCTGATTCAGAAAAATCCTACCATGCTGCTCTCAAATTTCCAGATAAGACTAATTTTGATCACAACCTTCTCTTCTGAGCTTTCTCCTTCCTCACTTGCTGGTTATTTAAGAGCAGAGTAAATTACGAGGCAATTAAACTGTCATCTGTAACAAGGGAAGATGACAGACTATACACTATAGACGTTCACAGACAGTGGTGATCCACAACGCCAAAGAAATCAACGGGAACAAGAGCGAAAAAAATGAATGTGACTTTGCAAATAAAAAAAAAATTAAAAAAAAAATAAAATTGAAGTATGGTGTACTATACTGATTATATAGGAACATATTCTCAACTCCGACTGCACTCCGCTCAAAGAAAGAGTAAGAACTAAGCCAAGCAGGGAAACTCTGGCTTCCCAATCCTCAGAAACCAGCCCTGATGCAGCAAGGAGCCGTCTCCCCAAAGCCTCGACTCAGCAAGCACAGGCAGAGCAACGTTGCACCAGACTATACCTGTTCCCTCTCTAGGAGCACAAGGGCAGCAGGAACCGGATGATCTCTCTCATCCAGCTTTCCACAGGAAACAGCTTTGCAAGAAACTCTCCACTGGACACCCCCCAAGGCTGCTCAAGTTCACTTTGTGCACAACCAAATATTTCTCATTTTTGTCTCCCTTAGATGAGACAACATTATGAGAATGGACTTTTCTGAAGAACTCTAAAGATCATTCGTAGAAGTTGCTTTCATCTCCTCAGCTGTCTCTCTCGCACATTAAGGAAAGCAACCCTACAATACGAGAGCTCAAGCTGCTGACAAGCTGTGTTGTGCAGAGAGCAGCTGGGAAGCACTACACTTAATTATGCTACTTTTGTTTCAGTTACTATGATCTGGCTTTGCATGTAAATATATAGCAAGAGACACAGAAATATTTAATCTTTTAAAAAAATAAATTAATTCCATGTAATAAAATAAGAATTACAGTAAGCCTTCTACCCTCCAGTAACAACCATTACTACGTGCACCCTAGATTACAATTAGATCTTCCATGTAAAGCCTCCTCTCCTCAGTTTCAACAACATACATTCAGTCTGGCTAACTTAACTACATTATATAAAAGAAATGAGCCAGAAAAATTTGCAGAATTCCTGAAAACCACAGCTATACTCCAGCATATCTTTTAAAAGGCCTTAAAAGTACTCAAACATAGTATCAGTAAAATATATAAGCCTTGCAACAACTTTCAAGGCCAAATACTACACCCTGATGCACATATGAACAAGCAGCATGTTTTCATGGAAGACCAGACTTTTATAAACAGCTTAAAGCACTGGCTTACTCAGCCCTGTCACAGCTCCTTATCTCAAGCTGAAAAACCCTGAAATGCCCAAATTGTCTAATGGACAAACCACTAGACCAGAACTCAGAAGACTGAATTCTATTATTAATTCTATTGCTAACATGCTCAACAAGCTGAGGTATGTTATTTTCCCAGGGAATACGAGGAAGACATCACCATTTCTTTTATAAAGCACTTTGAGATCTACTGATTAAAAAAAAGTTTAAGGTAGTATAAGCACACAGTATGATCACACCAATAAAATAGCCAAAGCGCCCATTACACGGACTGACAAAAGTTACCTTCGCACAAAAATTGCACTGTGGCTGCAGTTACACAGTATCTGGAACCAACACATTATCAACCTGACCAGCTTTGGGGAGTTACTCTATTATATTACACCTGCAGTACGTTTATTTGTAGCACGAGAACAATGGAACAATTTGCTTTTCCTAATTTAAAAGAAGTGTCTCATATACGCAACAGTAGCTACGCATCCTCAGGATCCTCATTTTGACCTACACTGTCCAAAAGCTCAAACCCGCCCAGCTGGGCAGAGCCCAGGTAACACGCTTTCACGTGGTTAGTGAGGTTCTTCTGTGTACCGAAGCCCTTGCCACAGAAGAGACACACAAAAGTACGCTCGTTCGAGTGCACAGACATAAGATGCCGGTTTAAGTCTGTCTTGTCTCGAAACAGCTTGGCACAGTTAGGACACTGCATCTTCTTACAGTTGAAGTGGATGGTCTTTTCATGCCGATCCATGTTCGATTTCAGAGTGAAGCTCGCGGGACATTTGGAGCACTGGAAGCGGGCGAGCTGGCCGGGAGGCACACTGTCAGCAAGGCCAGGCCGGGAGCAGTCAACCAAGTCGAAGGGGAGAAGCATGGAGAAAGCATGTTCGTGAATGTGCTCCTTCAGCTCTTCTGCACACTGGAAAACCCTCCTGCAGAAACCACAGGTCAGCCTCTTGGCTAGGGCTGAATCCAGGAACACGCCATCAGTGGTTACGTCCATGTCTTCAGATCTCGAGAAACTTGCATCTAAAATAGAAATACACATGCACACGTACAAATCAGTGTCTTCTGGTATAAAATAATGATAGTTTAAACAAATATTTTTCTCTCTACTTACCTGAATCAGAGTTATCAAACTGCCAAAGTGCTAAAAATCCATCATAAGTGGCCTGCAAATGAAAAGTGTACTAAGTTAAGGCAAGCATTTACAAGAACACATCTTTGCAGCTAGTGCTCAGACTCTCATCTTATCATCGCCTTTACCCCTTAAGGGAGGCTCATCGATTGACTTGGCAATCCTATTTGCCTTTACAAAGCTTTCACTGTCAAAGCAGCTAAGTTAACTGGGCCATATTTTGCAAGACTTGCTGTTTAGACAGTAATCAACATGCCTGTTTAGGTCCTGGTAACTGCTCAGTTTTCCGTCTCGCTAAACATCTGTAGCTCCCACTTGGGCCAATGGGAAATGCTGGATAGAAAATGTCTAGCAGATACAACAGAACTGGAAAATTTTCCTTTAGTCCTTCTAGCTTCTTTTTCTTTCCACATAGAAAAGCCCACAGAAAACAAACACCTTCTGGGCAGTTCCCTTTATGCAATACTCTCTGGCATTACTGATCCAAATTATAAATAAAAGCCGAATATTTTTTTTTTCCATAAAGCATTTGCAGTATGCCAGCGTGTGGCAGATGGCAACCCTCTATGAGGCAGAGGCATGATGCAGCCTGGGCAGGTCTGCTGGAGACCGGGCAGGCAGCTACCAGCCGTTCCTACCAGTTCACTTTGCTCTGAGGTGATGGCAAAGGAAAAAAATCTGTGTTTCCACCCGTTAATTTAATGGAACTAAAGTCTCATTAAAAAATATTAAGAAATGTCACAGGAAGCTATGGATTTTATGTCAAATTCCTGACTCCTGTAATACAGGAAGCCAGCCTGCTTCTATCTGAATTTAAGACAGTCACAAGAAATCCAAATGCAAAACACCAGAAGTGGGCACTGGGCAGCTGGGGTCTCAGCTATCTTTATGCCGTTATGGTACTCTTGTATGCAATGCTTTCCAAACAAAGCTATTTACAATAAAAAGGACATGTATAATTTAAAAAAACAAATACAGTTTTTTGAATGCAAATTCTGTTGAGGTAAGGCAGAAAGGATAAAATTAGGACAGCACCAGCCCTGACCTCATCAGACTTCCAGTTTTAAAATAACCTATATTTAAGGGGGAGGAAGAAAAAACCAAAAGCTAACAGATCAAAGTATAAGGTATTACAGTCTTTCAAAGTACTCCTAACTGGGGAGAATTTGATTAAACAGATACTTTTGCATTTAAATTTCTTTGCATTTTTCCCCACAATCTTACCTGGGTTGAGGAAGGCACCTCTCCTTTTATCATGGTTTCTGGTGACATTTCACCAGAAGAGCAGATCTCAGGGGGGCTCTGAGTGGCAAGGTGTGATGAAGGCAGCGGGGGAGATGGTGCTTCCACTTTGCCATCACATTCGCCCCTTGAACGATTCGAGTTGGTGCCAGGCCCTGGGGAACACAGGAAACGAATCTCACCCACGTGAACTAGCACCAGCTGGTGGTTTTAAAAAAGGCCTCGCAAAGGCAGCGCACCAGCACTCGCAGCTTATCTTCTGTCAGTGGGAGGGAATGCAGCAGGACAGTGATGCCAGGCTTTATTTTTTGTTTGCTTGTTTTTTTAAAACCAGCCTCCCCACCCAAAATGCCTTGTCTGTGCGTGATGTATGTCGTGGAGTTATATCGCACGGCACGGTCACTAAAGAGTCCGTCGGGAGAAAGCAGCACAAACATCCAGAGCAATTGCGTTTCTGAAAGACACCTCTCGGAGAAGCACCATTTCAAACACATACATTTCAATCTTTAAGTAACATACACACAAACTTCATTCTACTACTAATTTTCTTGAAAATGTATGTCAGAGCTTCAGATCTGACTGTGGTGTTTTATTTAATATAGTAGTGTCAGTCCTCGATCTCAAAGTGCTTTACAAAAGATGGGAAAAATTATTCCTTTCATTCTACAGCTAGCAAGCATGGAAGTTCAAATATTTGTACAAAACTATTTGATTATACCTGACAGTCGTTACATTCTAAAAAAATTACCGTAGTTAAGAAGGAAAACATTATTTGTCTGGCTGAAGCAGAATCGTACCCTCTCACCTACACTGCAGCAATAGCCAAATGGTAAACAATATTCCAGAAACTGCACTGATAATCAATGACCAATCTAAATACAAATACAGACTGTGTAATCAAGATCAGCATACATTACAAGTTGTTAAACAAACTTCAACAAACACCTTGACTGAATAGTGGAATGACATACTGAGCAGGTTGTTATTTTTGAAAAGCAAGCAGGCAAAATCAGAACCAAATATGGCATAAAAGTAAACAAATTCATATTTAAAGCACTCTGTGCCCTGAAGGCTTTTTTATTTCTAGCACAAAAGAGTCTGATTGAAACCTTTACGGATATAAAACACACACTCTTTAATGCAACTACAAATAACAAGTCAAAGTTTATACTATGTCCAAATACAATGCACTGTGATCTGGGTCACAACAAAGCATTCGAGTGAAACCACACAAAGGTTTCTAAACGCGAACAATCCCAAATCCAATTTTTTTTATCAGCTATCAAAGGAAATTCTGCTCTTGTGCCACAGGCTGGATGTTTGATTTACCTTCCTCTGCTTTGATCGCAGATTGAAATCTTTCACAACTTAGTTAACTCTATTCAAGTGCAATAACAGTACTTCAAGTTTTCATTCTGGTGGTGCTCATCTATTGCTGGCATAATTTAAAGGCAGGACAACAAAAATGCTAAAACCCTATAAATTCAAGGCAGGAAAAAACGGAGGGGGAAGTGAATTCGTCAGTACTTCCTGTTACAAAGTGTTACCAGGAATCCAGCTTTCCAGGTCCATAGCAGAACTCCTGCCTAGATAGCCACACGTTCCTTTCCCCCCCCCCGAACATCCCAAACCGATTCAAACCGCCCTGTTTACACTGAAGCTACACACTGCGACCATCCACCATTTAGAGGCTTCTCTGGGTTGCGCTTCCTTAAACAAATGGTATTTTAGCATACAGTAAAGATAAGCCAGTGGGGGCCGGCTTGATTAATTCTTTATTAGCACCTCTACAGAGTTACATGTGTTCCTAAGAAACTAGGCGCTTCTGAAGGCAAAAGTTAAGGCTAATGAACGAGCAATGAAATAGAGTAAGGAGAAACAATAAACTCAATCATCCAACACGAGCCACAGAGATGTGCAACACAACAAAGTACAAAGATGATTTTAAAACCAGTAATTAGTATTTATTTGGTTTCAGGAACTGCAAGTAACACAAGAAGAGAAATCCACAAAAATGACCCATACTTTGTACGTGAGAACGCAAACAGCACCTGAATTTACGTTTTGTGCCATTCTGACTAGTACTGCAAGAAAACTTTTTCCCTCCTAAATTTGTATTGAAATTAATTTTAATGTAAAGTATTTTAACTTCTAAATCAGAAATCAAAAGCACTTTCCTTCAGTCAGCTTTGCATACAGAAGATGATGCACTGGTTTAGCAGTATTTATAGGAATATAGTATTCTCTGACAGCTGCACAGTAAACTATTGTGGAAAAGAGAAAGGCAAAGGTTATTATATCTCATTTAAAATTGCATCCGTTCTCCCCTCAATATTCATTTACCATGTACGAAAATTCCACACCAAACTGAGTACCTTTAACTCCCTCTTGGGAAAGTTGACCACTGTGTAAAATGTATTCCTTTAACATCCAGTGCAAGTATAAATTATTGGCTCCAATGAACCACTAACTAAAAATAACATATTAGCTGGTTTGCCCCAAAGAAAAGGGCTCTGTGTACCATGTAATCACTTGGACAGGGAGCTTCATAGGAATTGCTTCTATAAACAGTTTCAGTTGCAACAGGGTAAACAGGAAAAGCCAAACTTAGACATATAAAAAAGTATGCAATGTACTATTCTGAAAATGTGGAAGAGTTGCCCTTTAAAGGTGGTCAGTCACCCCAAAATCTGAAAGTTTTCTGACTTTTTTTTTTTTAAATGAGAAAACAAGGATGTAAACTACCCAACTCATTTTCTAATGAATATTAAAATTCTAATTCTCTTGATTACACTTGACGAAACCAACTAAAACCATTCAACTAAAGCCTTTGAGACTTTTGTAGATGTGGTGTAACCGTATGGAACAACGCTACCAAAGTTCAGTATCGTAAATGAAATAAATCCCACATTATTAAACCAAAGAGCTCAGTAGAACAGCACTGCTGAAGCTGGAAATCGGCAAAGAATAACCCGCTTTAACAGACAAACCACGAAAACATATAAAGATGAGGAAAACTGAACCTCTTAATATTGTCTTATCTGACAGGCATCCCCAACACCACACTACCCAGGTTCAATAACTAATGGTACCCAAGGTGACCTCAAGGTTACCCATGAATAACTGACACTTTTTTCCTGCAAAACCCACAGGTCCTTTAGGTTTCTGACAAGCATATGAACACCGTAAATCTTGATCATGCACCATGAACGTCATAAATTCTAAGAGCCCTTCAGCTGCAGGTTATCTGGTGACTGAGTTACCCCAATGGCAAGATAGTTAAATTTTCCCTTCTGATTTTAAATTAGTTTAAACTGGTTAACTTAAAAAATGCTGTATCTATGTTTGACTACATTGTAGTGAAACAACATCCCCCTCCACATCCTGGACTTCATTTTCCATCAGCAGAACGTTAAGTAATTTCACACGTCATACAATCATTACAATCTACGATGAATTGGGACAAAAAGAACATGGGGTAAAATGAAAAGCTTGGAGTATCCTCTATTAACTTTTACAACAGTATGAACTATGCAGAAAATTAAAACTTGTAACATATGCAGTAACTTGAAGAGTAATATCCCCTTTAGAAATGGCTCATCAGAATTTTAAATATGCATAATATACTCTTTGGTTCTGTCTACCTCCATTAAGTCTTTTCCTCCAGAAAAGAAAAATAAACATGAACACTGCTCCTGGAGTCAGTTACTCACTGTATGACTTTGTAAGAGAATACGAAGACAATTCGGTGATAGCAGTTGATATTAAAAAAAGTGAAGTGTGTTTTTTAAACTCAAGAAAGATTGATCACTTAAAAATCTTGAAAATGGTGCAGTTCCTTTTCAAATCACATAGAAGAAAACTACAACACACTGTGATGGTTTTGGTTTTAAAAAATAAAAAAAAATAATATTCACTGTGCTCCTGCCTACTCCCCCACAAAGCTCTTTTTTTTTTTTTTTTAATATAACCCAGGACTTAAAATGACTCAACATCCTCAAATTGTGTTTGAAGAAAGATGTGAAAAACACCTACAAAGCTACCACCAACCTAGACCATGCTTTTAGATCTCCAGAATCTTAACACTTGCTTTACTGTCGTTTTATACGCCGAAAATTCTCATTAAATTTGATGTCCTATTGTATTCAGTAATGACCACTTAACAAGCAAGTGAGTCTTATATCAGAATATCTTTTTCAAGTGATTAAAATAAATCGATACCTGTGAATCTGAGTAAGATGAAAGAAAAATATGTCCCTTAACTCCCTGCTTCTGTAAAAATCCTCTTACCAGGCCATAGCCACATCCACCTACTGGTGTGAGAGCTGCAGACCAAGTGAGCCATCTTCTTTTTGTCTTAGGCAATTCACTTTGCTTCCACAAAGATGAGATAATTGAAGCTTAGCTGAATGAAATTCAAGTAATAGTGAGAGGATTGGAAAACAGGGGACCTCAAATACAGGCTGAAGGACCTCCTCAGTCATCGTACCCCTCAATGAGCTATGATTTACCCCCTTTTCTAAATCTATCAAGCTTTATTTTAAACCCATGCCTGTTCCCAAACCCCACTTCTCAGCTGGTTAGGCAATCTCTAATTTCTAGCCCAAATTTATGACTGCCTTATGCTCATTTGTCTTTACGCCAAGTGGTCCTTCAGCGTTCAAGTAAAATCTAAAATCCCCCAACCTAGAGAAGGATGATGGATAGAGGGAAGCCCCATCATTATTCCAATTTATCATGACAGAAGATGAAACCACTGATTTCACCTGTCACAAGTCACAGATTTAGACTCGCGGTGCATAAATCACCCCTGCAGCCATGCATTGATCCACACTCCCACCCGTGCTGGTGCCAGCTGAGGGCACTCTTCTCACTGCACACAAGCCCAGCGATTAAACTGCTACAGAGGATCTTTGCTATTTCATTGCAACGAAGGGATTTTCAACCCAGGAGCCTAGTTTGAACCATCTAAATCTGATTTAACTGGAGATCATTCAGTAAGCAAACTACTGTGGAAGAAATAAGAACATTGCACTGGCAATTCCCCCCAAACATTTAAGCTGCAGAATAAGGTAAAAAAAAATAATAATTTTTTTTCCTCTCTAAACTTACATTTTTTAAAAAATAATTCTTCTATTCAAACATGAGAAGCGAAAAGAGATACTAAGACTGACATTGCGTTGTGCAGTTATTTCCTTTTATCATACAACTCAAGTGACCATTAAAAGTTACCTATCTTTTGCCATTGAGGAAGGTAAAAATAAAGTAAAACAATAGATAGCTTAAGTGAACTTTTCATTCTATTTAATTGGTTGATTTTCACAGTATAGATTAAAATAAACCTTTTCTGCTGGAAACTAACATGTAGTATTCAGAAAGCCACTGCTTGCTCTATTTTATGTCACAAATGATATCCCCATCTTCTGAGAGTATTATTAAAACACAGCACTAATATTTTTTCTTTGTGCACTAGAAAAATCAAGCTATTTTGTACTTTCTTCATGGCAATCATAAAAGCATGCTGAAAAATAAGCTGTCTGCACATAATCATACACATCAGCAGTCTCCAACAGATCACCAGTAGGAAAACATTTGTTTCCATGCCGAGTATAATGAAACAATCAGTAGCTGCTCATTACTTAGAAAGAGGTCTAAAAGTAAACAGCAAGAAGTAGAGATCATGCGATCTACAAAATCACAACAGTTTCTACAGACACCGGAGCAACAGTCAAGCCTTTCAACATTAGTCAATTTTGGATTCAAAAACCTCTGCAGCTACTTCTTTTACCATAAGCACTCAAACACTTTGTATTCTGTTTGTAAGTACCACTTTGCAAACAAGTAGAAGAGAAGTTTGAGGACAAGTGCTACATATGCATACACTAAATACTTCCTGCCATGGCTTCAGCAGTTAACATTAAAGTTGGATCAATACCAGACACAGGTTTCCAAATTTTAGGGAAAGTGCGATTAGGCAGGACTTAAAACTGGATATAAACATATCAGTAGTAATAAACAAGACAGTGACCTGTACTTTCTTCTCACTAAAGATTTCACTTAAAGCGTCAGTAAACAAAAAAATATAAAAACACAAACTTACGAGAGAGAGAATGTGTGCCTTTGGGTAGGTACTCAAACAGCAGAGAACTATCCTCTCCCAGCATGTCGGCTTTCAGAGACAGCAAACTGTTCTTACTCATGAGAGCCGCGCGCAGGTTGGCGACGGTGGCAGCCTGGAGAGCATCCTCCTTCTCCGGAGTCAGGGGCTGAGAGATGTAGCTGGCTTCCCCACCGATGAGGGCTTCGTCAACGTTTGCGTAGGGGTCCGATCGCTCTACTCTGCTGTCAGAGCTGCTGGGCTCTGTTACTGTCACATCAGCACCTGCGTGACAAAAGATGCTGTCAGAGATGCAAACAAATTCCTGAGATGTGGCACACCGACTACGCATGCCCATCTAAACACGGGTCCAAATAACTGAGAATCAGGAATTTATCATGACCTATTTTGGCCTTATTGTCAACCTTTCACATGTCTTGATCCCCTTTTCCGAAAGTCTGAAGATGAACTTGGCCATTCAGAGGCTCGATGGAAAGCATGCCCACCTCACAGCTGGGGGATTTCTGTTCTTCCAGCCTGTGCCCCTCACTGCTGCCCCATCAACGAGTCTGAACTTCAGTACCATGCACTAAGAAGGCAGGGCAGAGAGATGTGTACAACCCCCCCCACAACCAGTAACTGGATAAAACTTTATTTTATTTACTTTAAATTAAGATTTCAGGATAGTCTGCTAGTACTGAAATTACTTTCAATCACTGAAGTTCTGTCTTTTTCCATACTTTAACTCCGGTAGTCCAAATTTTCCTTCTTTCATTTCTTCCTCATGATGAAGGTTTTGAAAAATCAAGTAACAAACAGCCTGTAATAGTGGACTGCTAATTAGTATAAATTCCTTGGGGTCGTTTATTTGAAAAATACACAGTAATCAGTGGTTCCCAGCATGTATCACAGGGTAGATTTTATATAAAGTGATACAGTTGAAAACAAACAAACAAACAAACCCCCACAGATTAGCCATCTTGCAACAGGTAGCTACTAAGAAACTGTATAGAAATGTAACAGACTATTAACAAAAACATCAGTCGACCCAAACAAAAATGAAAAAGTTATGGTAAGGTCAATTCCTCCCTGCCAAAACACCGTTTACTTTTGTGGTTTTGGGAGGTCTAGTTAAAGAGTGTCTCTGAACTTTGTCTCTCTTATAGTCTTAAATAATTTGTGTATTTTTTACGTAAACGAAAGTGACTCTTCTCTCTACTCTTCACACAAAACAAAAAATTATCTACAAATGTGGTGTTACTCCATTTATAAAGTGCTTAAAACTAATTGCAATTACCTAATCCAGAATCTGCAGCCGCAGAACACAGCTGATGTGCTCAAACCCCAGTTGAGTATCTGGCAAACAGGGCTAAAGCTTCTCAACAAACCGATGCCTTTGTAGCATTTCTACTATCAAGATGTAGAAGGAAAAAGTCCAAAGAGAAGACACTGATAGTGAGTGATCAGATGGAAAAAGAAGCTGGTTTTCAGATCCTGAACATTTTATTGCCTCCTAGTTCAAAATAGGTTGGAAACTACTTAATGCAAGAGGCAGCTATTTCAGTAATACCAACGGTGGTGTTACACGTACGAAATGAACACTTACAAATCTACCTCGTGCTTCTCAGAGCAAGGAATTCAGGTGGTGTCCATGTACCTCACAGCAACAAACTTACTTCCGTACAGAAGGTTTCAGAGCAGCAAAGCTCCCAAGGAGGGAAGAGGAGCGTGGCACACCCACACTTGGTTGTAGCATTCAACAGTTTCAAACCAGGGCAAGACATCAATCTACATAGCCTTATTAAAAAATGCTAACAAGGACATTGGTACAGTGCCTACCTTCTGTAACCTGGAAAAGTGCTAAAGGAAGATCATTATTTTTATCTCCATTTTACAGGTGGTACCCGTTGGAGAAAGACACAGTGACTTGCTCAAGGTGTCCAGCCTGTGGAGCCAGGATCAGGCAGTGAATGGTTCAGATGCACTTTATCAAGCTGTACCGTACTGCCAAGTACTTCTTGCTGTTAACTTTTTCCACTTCTTTTTAAAAAACCAAAAAGCCTCAAAGCAAACAATAAGGGAAAAACCAATCATCAGCAGAGCACTCCTACACCCCAGCGATGTAAGGAATCCCCAAGGCTGGGGGCTACAAACACAGCAACTACGTGAAAGAGCACAGATGCTCTCTTTAAATCAAACCATTTCCCCCTGCCTCTATCTGTGTTTTGCTTGTATAATCTCATATGATCAGTTTATTAAACCTTAGCCAAGCAGCATTCAATTGCTTTGAATTTTAACATATTTTGTTATCTGTTACTGAGCAAGCGGTTAACAGGTCTATACATTTTTCTAGATAATAATGAAGTTTGCTTTAAACATTGCTGCATAAAGGGAAATTACAAGAGTTTGTAACAGCTGTTTTTTTAAAAGGTGTCGAGGAAAGTAAATTTAAACTGGCAATGTAACAGACAGCTTTATCAAATCAAAGCCATGATAATGCTGCTATTCCTCTGCTCCTCACCGCCTACACAGCAAACCACAGCAAATAACTTGGGCCAGAGAGGGTGTTTGTCAACAAAACAGTGTTGCCAAATAACCGGGCAGGCAGTAAATCACCTTGTCTTTTCTCCCATCCTTTTTCATAGCCAATTACAGATGCTGATTGACAGCTGCCAGAATCTGTTGCTGCCTACTGCACATAAACACTAATTGCTAAAACACACGCAGATTAATTGTAACCACAACAAGACATTAAATGTTCCTCAAAAGCCAAGATTGGAGACAGACAGCGAAATAGAAGCTTTGGAGCTTCCAGTATTTATAGCTGATGTAACCTAATCAAATACACATTAAGGCAAAATAAATATCCACTTAGTCACATAAGTACTAAAATACTCTCAATACACCAAAACCCAAAAATACATGAAGTTCCTCTTCACGGTGCCTCCAAAACCACTTCTCTCTCTTCTCTAGTATACAGCTTCTTTTAACAAGATTTACCCAAAGAATTATATGAATCAAAAGTATCCGTCACTGCCCAGTAATCTAAACTGTTTACTACAGTGCTTCACCCGGACGTAAACCAAGCTTTAGTAAATGAGTTTCTATTTTGCAATTATTCGAGGCAGCAGGTCACGTGGCGGCCTGAGAGCTCCATCCAACTCCTCCATATCTCATTTTTCACACTGCTGAGACAGTCCCTGCAACTGCAGATTCCAGGCACCGTGCGCAGGAAATCCCAATCGGAGCAGGAAGCTAAACACGGGATTACTGCTGCTCTAAAAAACTGAGCTCGTTAGTCTCTTCAGCAAATAATTATTTTGCAGTTATTCTATTACACCAGCCTACTTTCCAAAACACAGAAGCTTTAGAAAAGCTTTATTAGTTTGTTGGCTTGGATGAATATTTTTAGTGTTATTTTTTTATTTTCAAATAAAACACAGGGCCTTTTTTTTTTTTTTTTTTTTTTTTTTTTTTTACAATTTGGGCAACAGTATTTCCATGCGTCTCAAACTCTGAAAGCAACATTTAACTGGTAAAGTTCTTATTTACACATGAAAGCCTAATGTAAAAGGAATATAGAAAGCCTGATGATGAGCACCTTCTCACAGAGATCACACAACCCAGCTGAGCATGGCACAAGAAAACACACTTCACTCCCAACCACGCTGACCAGGCAGGCTGTAACAGATCTACAAACAGGAGTAAAGCTCATACCAGTATAACATCCCCAGCGCACACAGGGTGGCTACTGTGCAGACCTTTACACTCGGGCAGAACAAAACTGAACTGTATGCTTGCTCTGCAAGGGAAGGACGGCCGCAGGAAACTCCCTTGCTTTGCTACACTATGCAGAGTCCAAATCCAGATCAGAAATCTCATTTATCAGCAGGCATGCCACTACTACCATAAAAAAAACCAAGTTACTTGAAAGTCATATAAACTGAGCTCCTGTCACAAACCCAGCCATGAGAAAACCAAGTTGTACTAGTCAAAAAAAAGTATCAAGTACTACAGACATCTGCCAGCCCCTTGGAAAGGGCTATCGCAGAAATAAAGGTGATGCAACTTACTATTCGAATGAAATGTTAACGTGATTGATTGTTTTCCAAGATCTAGGAGAAAATTGACAGTAAAAAGCATTAAACCTAGTCCAACAACTGAAAAATACACATGCCATCTCAGAAAAACCAAGGAAAACCTTCTCCATTTTAAAAAATTCATTTGAGTACCTTAACTAATTACTTTCATACACAATTTTTTTCTTGTATTTCTCCTCCCTGCTTCAGTGATTTTTCCTCGTTACAGCTTAAACTCAGCTGTTACCACACTATCACCTCAGCGTCTGCTTCTCTCACACCGCTTATTTCTTGTTTGTATTCTCAATGAACCCCCAGTGGTACTTTCTGTTGTTTCCCAGACTCCGAATGCTATTATTCTCTTTCATGATTTTTTTTTTTTAATAATTTTTTCCTCTTTCAACTTTTATTCCTCCTCTCTCATACATATAGTTGAACATCATCTAGAAATCTGTAGCTGGAGGACTAAACCCATGAGAGAGAAAGGTGTGAATAAAAGCCATACGAGATTAGATCTGCTGCTGGAAAATTCAAAAGCAGAAACAAACTCTTCCCCAAGGACTAAAGACAACATTTTGCCACTTTGCTATTCCTCAATATTGCTCTTTTCATTACAGTCTCAAGGTAAGAGGAGATCCAAGAAGTCTGTCATCTTCTCTTCAAAGTCCCCTTCCGTTTGGCAGAAACACAAAGCAGTAGTGCTTCTCCCTCGGTCTTAAGAGTTTCCAGGATGATGAGGTCGCATGACACCATCGTCAAGCGACTGCCTACCTAATAAAGGTGACCCAACCACCAGCGAGGTGGGGAAGTCAGCCAGCAAACAGGACAGTCCTTGAATGGAGTGCAACAGTATTTGGCTTATCATTTACATTCAAATCTTTAAGCCAGTTTCTGTTAAGTTTTCTCTGTCACTCAGGCAAATTTCAGGAAGCTTTCGGGAGCCCCTCCAACCTCTCCTCAAGTCCCCCCAAAATTAGTGCTTTTTCACACAGCATGAGTCATTCCTCCAAGCACACCCTTTTGAACAGGAGGTTACCACCTAGAGTAAACTCACTGGATCTTTTATAAGCCCCCACAACCTCCAGAGACAACAGCAAGTCAAGCCACCTCTCATCACAAAAAGTATCCTTACCCCTTCTGCATAGCTCATCCCATTGCATGGCTCCAGTATCTGTTTTGGCAGAACTTAAGACTGTCAGTGCATCAGCAGAACGAACGCCATCGTCCTGCTGGTTTCACCAGCATCCTTTCAACCCGACATCAGTAACACCGTCAACTAAACCCAGCCAAAGTCTTTGGCTGCCTGCATTTTGTGGACACTTGCCAAAGCTAGGGGTGACAGCAAGATCCCACAACTATCTGGAGCTAATTAAAGAAACACTGGATAATCTTATATCCTACTCTTATTTATAAAGCACACTTGACTGTCATAAACAACAGAATCCCCAGCTAAGTCCACCAAATACTTTCCCTCCTGTAGGCAAACATGAAGCAGGGCTGGCAGGTCACACCGCTCATCTTCTCTTCAACACATGTAAGAAAAAAGCACACAAAAACCCGCAGCAAAGTTTATAGAGGGAGAGAATATTCTCTCTTCACATAAGTTAAGGTGGAAAGGCGAAGGGGAGGGAAGACAAAGTTTCAGGTACATGAGCCCTGCTGTCAGAAACAGAAAGGCAAGCATCAACGAAAATACAGTTCGAAAAAAACAGCAGCTGAAGTTATGTCTTAAGTGGTGTCACCGACAGCCAGCCAGCGAGTAGTTATCCCAACTTGTGGCAGCGTTACTGCTGTATTACCTGGATCCATTTTTAAGAATCGTAGAATAAATTAGGTTGAAAGTGACTTCAGGGCTACTTTTAGAGTTAGATCCCATTGCTCAGGTATTTGTACAGCCAAAAATATCTGCAGAGAGAGAGATAAAGCAACTTCTCCGGGCCCCTCCTCCATCATTTGACCACTCTGTGAAGAATTTCCTCCTTTTACCCCGTAAGAATTTCCCTTGCTGTAACTGGTCTCTGTTACCTCTCATCCTTTCTCCATACACATATGAGAGGGGACTGGCTCTGGACAATCCATCCACCTTCTTCCTCTTCTTCAAGATTAAACTAAGCTGTCTCAGCCTCTCCTCATACACAACATCTTGATGGCCTCGTTTGGGCTTGCTCAGGCTTGCCAAAGTCTTTCTTGTCCTGGAGATCCTCAAACTCCATCTTGTAATCCAAACGCGGTCTCACCTTCCTTGACACGCTGGGTACACTCTTCATAAGTCAATCGAGCACGCAGCCAGCCTTCGCTGCTGCAAGGGCACGCAGACCCCTCTTCAGCTCGTTACTCACCAGAACACATTTTCTGCAAAGCTGTTTTCTCACTCCTCGGCTGCCAACCCATACCGGTGCTTGGAGTTATTCTGTCCCACACACAGGACTTCACATTTGTCTTTGTTGAATTCATGCTGTTTCTGGCACTGCTGTCTTCCAGCAAATCATTCCTCCCAGTCTGGTGTCATCTAATAACTTGCTGAGGGTTCACTCCATCCCATGTCCAAGTTGTTAATGACCAAAGTAAACAGCCTTGGTCCTGGAAGCTGCCTGTGATGGATACAGGCATTGCGCTTTCTGGGGCAGTTGTTTAGGATCTCCTGCAAGCAGCTGGGTAACTTTTAGCGTGGTGGAAAATGTAATTTTTTTTGTTTATAACATGACAAGAACAAAGGGCAGAGGGCTGTGAGGGAAGAGGTCCCAACATTAGCAACTTCTCCCACCCCAAATGCTCATTCCTGCATCCTCCCCTGCTACTCCTTCAGTTGTACCAAGACTACATGTATAGTTATGAGGTGAACTTGAGACAGGAACTAATATGTTAAAAATAAAACCGCTTTATTAAAAAAAGTTATTTTTAAACCCAGATCAGTTCCCCAATCCGGTTCACTACATGGTTGTACAGACATTTTCACCGGAACAACTGCAGCAGAACGTGGGGGTGCAATTAAGTACCAAGGGAAAGTGGGAGCCACTTAAACGCAGTTTTTCTTTCAAGAACACCATCAAATTGTGACCTGAGCCGAATTCTTCTGGAAAAAACTTGGTGAAGTCAAAGACTTAATTTTCTGAGGTTCTTCTGCCTATACATGTCAAGTATCTACACAGATCTGCATGGCAGTAGTTTTCATCTAAAATTTCAGGGATGATGTTTCTTGTACAAGTTTAGGAAGATTTGGCTTGATCTCCTTATGTGCAAAATCTGTAACTCATTTTTAAACTCACAGGAAAAAAAAAGTTTTCATTTCCTAGTGTTTTTTCTTGGGAATAAAGAAAAAAAAAAAAAAGGAGCGCCCGGGCTGGTAGAAAAATGACAATCTTTTACGAGCTGCTAAAAATATCCCTGAAGTTTGTATTTCAGATACCCCCCTCCTTTCTAACGGAAATCCTTCAAAAGCGTTTCACAACTTACTATTTGTCAAGCAAATCCCAGCATTCTCACATACTGTAATATTTACACAGAGAAGTGATGCCATGAACTATATTGGTTTTGATTAACACTATTTTATAAACATAATAGTATACACATGGATATAATAAATGTGCGTGGCATCCAAAATAAACTCCAATTTCATAACTCAGGAAACTATCAGGTAAACATATTTAACCACAACATATATGATCATTAAAAACCTTTAAGTTAGACTGCAAGATATCTTAAGCGAATTCTTATGGAACCAAAATCGTAGTCTCCTTCAGGCTGTGCTTTCCTACCCCTCTTCTTCCAGGTTTGAGTCCTACTACAGCTTTTCAATTGTGATTTAAAGCAGGGTGACCTGGGACACTGTCTTGCACTGTCACGATTTGAGTCGTTGGGAAAAACCACCCCGCACAAAACTGCACATTTCCAAAGCCGTTTGTTTCTGGAGGGTTCAGGAGGAGTCCATGCCAACTGAAAGTCAGCATTCATCATACAGGCTTGAATATAATTTTCAAGCCTACAGCCACAGGATGTTCACCATATATGTATTAGCAACACTAACAGAAACCTTCTCCTCCATACTACTAGGATGGTATTTCTAAAATAAGACAGGTTTGTTCTACACAAACATGACCTCATTTTATCTTAATACTTCTGCAGTGGTATTCTAAAAGCACAAGCATATCTGCATCTTTGATTTCCTCAAAACACTAGTAAGTGTACAAATATCAATTGGAAAATTCCCTCCATTCCGCCAGGTATCTGGAAAAAAAAAATTAATCAATTTTATCTCTTTCCTGTAATATTTGTTTTTCTAACATTGAATCAAATTCTGACGGTATTTTTCTGTGGTCTGTGTCAGCAAAAGAAGTTCCTGGCCCCAAACCCAGTTGCTTGTTGCCACTCTCCCACCGCCTGTTAGTGACCTCAAATGTTCGTAGGGCTAGAGAGTAAACCCAGTCAACCAACCGATGTTCCCCCAAACAAGATACAACAAAAGACCCAAATCCAGGGCGTTAAAATCCCAAATCCAGGGAAACAGTTAAAACTATTGTAAATTGGAATCATAAAGTGGTCCTTGCAGGGGCAGGAATGACAGCCACACTGGTTTTTTTTCACTAAATATGCACAGTAACTGCAAACAGACTATCACTTTAAAAATACTAAGGTTGACTGTAAGCTTTACCTCTTTTTCTAAGTCTCCAAGCTCACACAGAAAAAGGATTGATACTATTCTCTGCTGCTCCTCAGTACAGAGGCAGCCTCTTGCTGCACATCTGCACATGAACAGACACAAACATGAAGGGACAGAAATATAACATTCAAGTATCACATTAAATATGAACACTAGTATTCATGATATGACAGGATACTCAGTTATAACCTTTGAAAATCCTTGAGAACAAACATTTACCTTTTGAAACAACTGCCTGTAAAAAATGTTAAAACATTAAAAAACCCGAACTAAACAAACAAACAACTGAGACCAATACAGCAAAGTCAGTTTTTGGGTTTGATTCCTAAACACGACATGTAAAGAATTAATTCCTACTATGTTTTAATGCAAAAGCAACACTTCAAATAGGAAAGTGAAAGTCCTGAATAGTGATGATTGCCAAGTAGGATCAGAATTTTTTTATAATTCTAAAACCTTCTTGATTTCTCACTTGTAATTTCAGTAAAGATACAAAAAAGGGTAAAAAAACCCCTGTTTGTAAAAGTTGAAATCTCTCTAAAGATGAGCCCAGTGTAACCTTGGCACAAGGAATAAATAAAATAGTGAGAAGGGCACTCAAGAGAGGGGAAGTGCCTCTGATGTCTGGAGTTAAAGCAGATTAACAGAATCAAGGCTGTTACCATAGGGAGGAGGAAGAGGAGAAGGAGGAGGGTGGCTTTGGAGCCTGGGGAAAATGGAATGCAGGGTGGGGAAAGGAAACAGACACTGAGCTTTGAGCTAAAGCTGGTTTAGGGTGGAACCATTTTAAAGCCAGGGTGTAGCCAGGGAGTAAGTGTCTGGGTTAAAAGCAATGATTTTCATTTCCAGACTTGAAAACAACCTGACCTAACCCTTTAATAACAGAAACTCAAAAAAGTTATTCCTGCAAAGATTGCCCCCTAATAATTTCATTAGCCTGAAACTGTGGCGATATGGAGAACCTGAATTATTCACTGAGCACTGTGACATTTCTGCAAAATTCAGCATATGGACACAGAGGTCAGGGTATTGTGTTTTGGGTTTTTTGTTTGCTTGGGTTTGCATTTTGCTGCAACTAGCAGCTATCTCCATGCAGTAAACTTCATGCACATGAAGAGAGCATCAAAGATGGTCTAGAAACCTGGGCAGCTCTGTAAGACAGAGGAATGCAGAACATGGGCTAAGCTGATTTCAGCGCTAAGAAAGAATTCTGGGGGTGGCATTAGAGCACAAATCTGTAACCCCTCCAGGTCTGGCTGAGAAAGAAAGCCTGGCATCGCCAACTACCACTGCTTAAGGCGCCAAAATATCTCCCCAATAAAAACATCATTAAAACCCCCTCAATCATAGAAAAGAAAAATTTAATACCTTGCACCTAACTACAACTTCATGGAAAGTAGATGGAAAAATGCAGTAATTAACTTAATTTTCCAAGTGGCAGGCAATTTATTATTTATTACCTACTCCCAAAAATACTCCAACATCTTTCCAATAAGCTGAACATTTTGATCCAAAAATGTCTATCCTCCTTAAAAAGTGATCTTTCCAAAATTGAGCATAAAAGAATGATCTAAATAATAAACTAACAGTAGGAAACTATGAAAATTTGAGCCCTTGTTGTTTTAGGACATCAGATATTAATTTGACAACTGAAATTTTAACCAGCCTAGTTTTCATTCATGGCTGTAACAAATACTTAGACATCTGCCTTAAGTTTTTACATTGCAACCAGAACTCAGACTACGGCAGATGGATTGGAGACTCCATCTCTTCAAAGCAAAATCCATTTAAAGGAAGTGTAAATGACTCTATTCTGTCCCACTGATTTTTTTCAGCTGCCACGCCACGCAGATCATTTCAACGCTGCATGCTTTCAGTCTACTTACTAAGACTTCCCTTAGCATCTCCTTCAATAAATTTATTTTTGTCCCATAAAAATAGACAATTTACCAATGTATCTTTATTTTAGATAAGATGAATAGTGAATATCAAGTATGTGATACTACATCTCACAAAAAATACACTTTTCATGCACTTTCTGAGCAGCAGAGAAAGAAGTTTTGTAAAGGTCGGAGTAGATGGCTCAACCTGCCACTAACGGGAGCCAGGCAAGGCAGAACAGCACGTGGGAGCACCAGTACTGACTGTGCAGCTGCAATTCAACCTGGAGCAAGAGGTTTTTAATACTGGGCTGCAAAAGTTAAAAAGAAGAGTGAAGAATGACTGTACAGGGGAGAGTTAGTCTCAGTAAGGTTTATCCATCTCTAGTGGGAATAGGTGGGCAGAAAATCCTAAAAAAATCAATTAATTCATTGTGCTTTAATGCTCAACAGGTATTCCTGGTACAGACACATTCTGGTTTAACCTTGCTCCCTCATCTCTTCAGCCTGTCTCAGATACTGCCTTTACTACACCAAACTCAGGCTCTTTGTTCTCAGAACTCATTCTCAGTTCTCTTTTTCCATTATCCCTCTTCCTGCTCTTATACTCTTCTCTCCTATACCACGCTACCCCTCGTTTGCTTTCCCTCTCTCTATTCCATGTTGGTATAACCCTTCACACCAAATAGCGCCTGTCGCCGATTGCAAAGCCCCATTCTTTCTGAACTCATTTGCACTGCATTTTCTCTAATTCTTCATTAATATTAATCTTCAGTGCTAGCCTGCAGATCTTTTTTTTTTCTCTCTCACTCTCTCTTTTAAACACAAGCTGTTCAGGACAGGTAAATTGATTATTTATAAATCATTACATGAAGCTGGAAGTATTATAGAGGTTTTGCAGAAACAAAAAAATCTTAGAGTTCCTTAAACACCTGAATCCTGAATACAAACACCATGCTCAATTTTTTCCTCTTCTCATTATGCCACACCTCTAATTCCACTACTTGGACTAATATGTATGCCAAAATCACAACAGAGACAATGGAATTTTCACTGTTTTTTAAAAAATAATAATAATTTTTAAAAAATCAAGAAAAGATTTGAAGATTTGCATTGAAAAGGTGAAAGAGTTACAGGAAGCTTGCTGAGGAAAAGACTTTTTTTCAAGAATAAAATCATCCTATATTAACTCAATCTACACATTCACCCACCTGTACTCAGGTCCAGAGACCTCACCTGCACAAAATGAGCCAAGAGTTCATGTAGACAGAGCTCTTTCTTGCCTCCCTCCAAAGCCTTCCGAAACGTAAGCTCACTATATGATCCAACTGTTAAGCATCTGTGCTCGCCAACAACTCCTGTGATCATAATTTGCTCTCTAGAAACCAAGACAGAAAAAGGGATAGAAAAAGGCTGACGACACCGGCTGTCTCCAGTTATCGCAGCCAGCCAGTAGCACAACTGCCTACAGCAAGCACTGAAATCAGATTGTGTCATTGGAAAATTATGAGCTTGAACGTCTCCTCACTGCGAGGGAGGAAACTTGTGCAAAATTAAAGATTTGGATAGGAAAATATTAGAGGAACTTGGAACTCTGCAAAGTCAGAAGGATATAGTGAAGTCCTGTCCATCCTTCCCACAAAGGTCACTACTCTGGGCTTACTTAAGTCCTGAAGCCTTTATTACAGAATGCAATAATTTCACTACATGTAACCACAGTGAAGCAAAAAGTTCCCAAACTGTAGCATCTTTAAAAATGACTGTTCTGTTTGGAAAATAATTAGCTTAATTTCACAGTCAATTGGCACACAAGAATTCACTCACAGTTTTATGGTGCAAACGCTCAGAAGATGTGTGGGAGTATTTCCTTAGAAATAAATTCCTGAATCATAACTACTATGCTTGAACTAACACATTAATAAAACCATCAATAAATTCTTCAAAAGACATCCTCCAAGTGACAGTTTTCCATTATATGAAGAGGCAAAACAAGCAACACTTTGCTAGCTTAACAGCTCTTCTAGTGAAGATAACCATCCTCTTCGGCGAGAACTCTTTAAATACCACCCGATCCCGTAGTCCATGCACTCAGGACATGCAATCCTGTAAAAACTTTACAGCAATGTTACAGGAACAGAAACCTAAGGAAAATGAAGATGCTCAAGGCACAAGACTACTTCTGAATTTTGTAAGGGTCTAGATATTAATACTAACAAATAGCAATATGTTTCTTTAGAAAATCTGCAAAATTCAAGAAAAAAAAGCTTAAAATAAAAGGCAGACCTGGTATTTTGGCAAGTCTGTGGAGGAAATTCTTCTTGGCTCAGTCACGAAGAAAGTTGTTATTTATAAAAGCTCATCCTTCAGTTTACTTTGGAGAATTGCTGTTCCAAGTTAATGTGGCTTGGGGAGGAAAATGTATAAGAAAGTTTCATGCAAGGAATGACAGACTGACATCCTGAACAACCCAAACAGGATGAGAAAGAAAAAAACCTACTGTGTTTTATGCTAAACAGAGAATCCAAATTAATAAATGGAAACTACCATGAAAAAATGGTCGTCTTCAAGCTTTGTGCTTGACTACACTACCCTGTAGAAACTGAGAGCTTAATCACATTCACAGTCTAGCATCTCAACTTAGTTTGCATTCTTTTGCACATCCTATTTGATTATTCTTTCTTCAATGAAGAAGATGCACTCTTCATGGCAGACATTATGAATCTCTTGCTTCTGTTGCTATTTCCATGATGTTAGATTACCATTAATAAGAATACTCCAGACACTCCTTTTTATTTTAATCCATAGCACAATCAAATTGAAAGACTCTCAGCAACACCCCACCAGCATCCGGAAAAGAATCAACTAATTTGGAAAGAGTTTTCTTACCCTTTCAATTAAAAAGAAAACCCACCCCAAATTGTATCTTTTTGAGGCCCCATTGATTCACATTAAAGTACAGTCTATTTGTGTATTTGGGACACTGTAGCACACCCTGCCTATATTGGTAAGAACGTCTTTCCCACAGAAAGAAGCACCACTACCAAGTGTGAACGAGCAGTTAGTTGTTTTAAAAGTAAAGTTTCAGTGACTGCAATGTGCTTCTTTGTAATATAACAAAGTAAGCAATCCGGTATAATACAGGAGTAGGAGAGTATTTTTAATCTGTGATGTATACTGCCCCAAATAATCAAGGAATTAAGAGTGATGCAATGGTTACTTGTAAAATCCACCTTCCAAAATGTTGCTTGCATGTTGCTGAAACGCAACGCTGCTTGCAAGCAAGACCAACTGAATATCTTGCACAATTTCAGGAGAAAGATACTAACACTGAACTTTTTAGATGGACTCTCCTACATCAGCTTTTGCATTGCCAGAAGTATAGAGGCATTTGCAAATGGTACCCAAATTATCTCGCAGTGAGGGCTTTTAGACTTAACAAGCAGCATCTTAAAATAACTGAATAGATCAGAAAAGTGAATGAGCCTCAAAGAACAGAGAGTTCTATGTAACTTTTTTCTTCTTAGCTACTTATGAAAGAACATTCAACACCCATTTCCTCAGCAAAGGAGTACCTTTTCATCTTAGCTATGAACAATACAGATAGGGACATTTCTAAATAAATGAGGTAAAGAAAGAGCCCTAGACTATGAAGTCTGTGTTAAAGAATGAAGCCTGACACTACTAAATCAAAGACAACTTCAAGCTGAAATTTAAACACATCCCAAATACTCATTACAGAGTGCAGACACCCGCCATTATCCATTTTCACGCAAGAGAATAAATTTTTTTTCATGCACAGGAGCTAAGTTTGCAACACCTCTAGACTACTTCTGAATTCTAGCAGGAAAGTGAAGAACATCCAACCTAAGCAGAACCCTGTAGTTCAGCAACTTGGGAGATGGAGCAGTTCGCAAGAGGGTTGCTTCCACCTGCTGGAGATGGGAAATATTAATGTGCGACCAAAAGACCCTACTGCTTGTAGGGACCAAGACAGCAATGGTTTGGGGGAGCAGGGACGCTTTCACTTCACACTGAAAGAGAAGCAACCTCACCAACCCGTGACCAACTCTGATTTCACCCAAACCACGCATCTACACACAAGCATGCAAGAGGCTTGCTGCTGACCAGATGCCCAAGCGTTAAATGAAACCAACCATGCAACGGTCTCAAACCCGTTGAAATCATACCAAAAAAATCTCACAGAAGATAAGAAAATTTGACCTAAAATACATTCAGGGCTCCTCCTGCTTAGGGGAATCATGCAGAGACACTCCCTGCTGTTGAAGTCCATATACACCCATCCCACCATTTCAGGCCCCACAGTGCAGAGAAATGTCCCTTTCCAGCAGCATAGACAGAAGAATTTCATCTCTGCTCGCCTCTCCAGATGGCCAATATTGGGAAACCATGAGCAGTGCAATCTCCAGACATCCTCCTTGCTCAGCATGGATACTTTTACTTTGCACACATTGCTCTCGGAGCAGCAGCCAGACCGGCTGGTCACTGCCAACATATGTAGCCCCTGTGCCTGTTCAGTCCAGGCATTCCTCTCATTTTAGACAGAGGAGTGTTGCTATTCAGTTCTTCCTTTTGCTTTACTAGCACTAGTGGAATATTGAAACTACTCCCCCCAGTTGCTGCCATTCAGCTTCCCCTTTCCCATCATTAGAAACACCTCCTTTATTGGAAATTGCATTTAAGACAAGATTTGGAACAAATAATTTGATTGTGCCTGCTGATGCGCTGCCTCAGCACTGTGCTGAGTCAACACCCGAAGCCATCTTCCTCTCATCTGCAAACAGCTGTAAAGAAAAAGGCCACTTCTATATAATCCCTTAACAAGTAGGAGTTAAATAATCTAAACACCATTCAGCTGTCAGTAATACAATCTCTTATATTTTGCACTATTTTCAATAATTTAAAGACATTCAATCTATAGCCAGTTTGTTGAGACGGTCAGAGTTACAGTTCTGTTTCTGCAGTCATTCCAATACATGTTACTTGCTTCATTTACCTGCCCAAACCCCACACACCTCACAGTCAGTACAAGTGATTGAGTTGTTTTTATGACATGCTGTGACAGTGAAAAATATTTGCGTGTGAATAGCATTCTAGGCAATCCATGCTGAATCTTCATTCAAAACAATCCTAAAATGCATGCATTATAAAAACAGGATCCGTCATAAATCACTGTTCTCTTAAGTTATCTCGCATTTTTCTTCTAACTGACACTGTTTAGATTTTATCATCAGCCAATTACAATAATTACATACAGGCTTGCTGCAGCAGATAACTGTAAAACATAATAAATCTAAAGACATTTGTAGAGAGTTACCCATTCAATGAAAACCACATTTAAACTTCAGTATGTAAGCAACTTAAACATCCTCTTTCAGCCCATAAAGACTCTTCAGACTTTCAGTACTATTTATATTGCTTTTTTTCATCTGAATTTGGCAACGTAAGCGTATATAATCTCACACACCCTTATCCTAGCCAACTTGGATTCTGGTATGCAATGAAGCACGGGCTAACTCACACTAAGTTCTTCAAGTCAGCTTAAGGGAGTTTAATGCCACACTCCCTTAAAGTCCTTAGGAAAAAAACCACTCAAAACTCCTAGAATGGCAGCATTCCCGGATCTATTAATTGCCAGTGATTAATGAATCAAATAGGACAGTTATCTTGAGACAGAAAAATAACTACTGAAGATTCAAAAGAAGTCAAGAAAACATTTTTCTCCCTGGCTCTACACTTTAAAAGCAGCCCCTCATCTCAGACTACAAATAGTCACACGTCAAAATACATTTTAAGCCTTAGTAGTACCTCAAAACCCTACATTATTCTTACGAATAATGCCATTACCAGCAACATGCTCTGGTGTTCTTCTTGCACATGAGAATGTGACACCTGAATATCAGGAAGTACTGAAGATAGTATCATTGAGACTAAATTACACCTGTGTGTGGTGTAATTACACCATCGATATACTGTGCAAGGAAAATTCTTCAACTTTGACATCACTTTGCATACCTGGTAGAATAAATTCCAACCTTTTCTCTCATTAATTACAACAATTACAATGGTGTTTTGGGGGTGATTTAGGCCATTGTATGTTCAAGACCAAAATAAAACTACCAACTTCTTTCACAGGAGAACCAGTCTGTATTGCTGTGACACTGAGGAGCAGTGCTTGGTTCTTTTGAATTGGTGGAAACACAGGTTTCTATGTTTTTCAGTTTCGGGCAAGCTAATATAGTTCAGAGACTGATAAGATCATACCATAAACAGATCTAATTAACATTTTTAATTTCAGCCACAGAAATCAGAAGCATGACTTACTTGGGTCTCGACTGCTGTACGGCCATCCTGAGGCAGGTAAAAAAGATGGCATTGGAGAACTTGCCCTGCTGTCATCCTCCACTTGCTGCGTAATATGCCGCACAGTTTCTTTATTTTTCCGGTTCTTCCTGCGCCCAGTGGGTTGCCAGCCATCCCCTACTCCTTGTTCTGAGAAGGCGTTCTGTATTGCACTATCCTTGGCAGAATGTAGTTCACTCCCTCCATAGTGTGACGGTGAAACCTGTTCCTCTTTGATACGTAAAGACCCATAGCCCATGTCACTAGACCAAAGAGACTGGGATGAAATGTCTTCGTGGCTGTCTGTTTTTGGTTCTTGATCCTCTTTTCCATAACTACTCCCTCCTTCATGGCAACTGGCAATAGCTGAATCTCCAGAAGAGTTTGCTGGACTCGTTCGCCGAGCTAACCAGGGAGATATACTCCTGCCAGCCACGACTGCTGAAATCAAAGCATCCGTACTACTGCTGGAAGGGGCCCCGAGTTCATAATCAACAAGGTCATCTGAGGCATCAGACTTTATGCTTATGTCGAGAGCTGCTTTTATGAAGCTGTGACAGGCTTGTACAATATCTGTCATTTGCAGATAGCTAGCAGCTGACATCACCTCAATGACGTTTCTGCTGGTCAGTGCTAGGTGTGCAGAATACATGAAGTCAATGATTGCTTTAAAGCCTTGTGCAGTTACAATGTCTAAATGGGTGACTGTGGCCTGGTCGGACGTTTTCTGTACCTGGCAGTACAGCGTTTTGAAGTAGCGACTACTCCCAAGCAGAACGTTTTTGTGAGCCTTAAATATCTTCCCCTCCACTATAATGCAAACATCACAGAGGATGCCGTGTTGTCTCTGCTCGTTAAGCTCACGCAGCAGATGACGGTAGTGGGAAGCAATCTCCATATCTTCCTTTCGGTTATTCATTTGGAAATCTTTGTGTTTCCTCTTCCACAAGTCCTGTAAGGAGAAGGAAATGACAGTATTACAAAATTCAATACAAGCTTACAGACGTGTTTTTCAAAGACCGAGACAAACCCCACGTTGTACCAAATTAAGTAACAGGTTCATCTTGAAAGAATGCCACAAAACACAACTACTGCCTAGAAAGACCGCACATTCATCACACGATGCAGCTTATTTTTACCAGACTTCAAATAATTTACATTAAAAGGGACTAGACTTGAAGGTCAATCCTCCAGTGGCTCATAACATCGCAGAGAAACATTTCTTTAAATTACTACAGGCTTGTAAGAAAACCTGTCTTAAGTTACTTGGGTAAAACAGCTGTCAGTTTTTACTGTTTGGGTTCAGTAAAGTTTGGTTTTGAAAGAGGTACTGCACTTGAAACCATGCTGATGGAGACAAACTATTGAAGAGCACTCTGTAACACAATTTCCTCAAGGGAACAAGCATTATGTGTAGCACACTGAATAGATGAAATTCTCAAACAGCAAAAGCCCATTGAAACCAGCTATTTCCCTTGCTATATCACCGTTGAGGGGCTATAAATACTGTTTTCAAGTCAGAAGAGCAACAGGCAAATCCAAGACCACAGATCACAAAATTTTAAGTCCCCACCCAAACTAAACGGGCAATAGATCAGAACTATGAAATTAATGTTATCTGAAGCTTAACTACTAATAAGCACAGTACTTTTGACTTTACAATAAAATGGTTTATTTCCTTGGCTTTACATCTCTAAGTTTACCCCACAACCATCCTAAAATACTGGGCAGACAAATTCTAATAATCACCTAAACACTCATGTTTAGAAAGGATGCTTATGACCAAAATAACAAAGCATCCATCAGGCTGCTAAGAACTCACAGGACTTTTGATCACCTTTCATTAAATTTGACAGTATGTCCCCCAAAAAAGCTAGATAGTGCCAGCAGCACAGCAGAGACCTGTGTCTTAAGTTATGTTCCAAACTATCCTCCTCTTACACCCCAAACCAGAAAAAGATGATCTTAAACGTAGTAGATATGTCAACAGTAATCAGTGGTGCTAATATTTTCAGATTGAATTTTATCCCACCTGCAAAATACAAATACATGAAAAGTAATACATCAATATGGACGAGCGCATACATACATTTCTCACAGCATTCAGTAAGACACTCCTACCACACAGTTCAGTCTGTTGTCCATTCAGCATCATCAGAAACTGCCTGCCCTTCAACTTCACTGGGATCAGGCATATCAACACATTTCATCTCTCAAGTGACATGACTTCAAGTTCACAACATTCCAGGCATTAAGGATGGATGCTGCCAGCACCAGAACAGGCCAATGAAGTACTCTCCACAACACCATACCTCAGCAGTTACTACCTTTGTAACTCCATACTCGCCTTTACTGCCACAGCTTTACATTAATTTCTGCCATTTTATCTAGCTTATACCACTTATTTCAAACTATCAAGATTTATATACTGTGTTTACAACAGTGGTTTAATGGTCCAACTAATTAAGAGTGCTGAGCTGCCATACAATGTGAAGGATACCTACTCCCTTCTTTCAAAAACTTCAATTTGTTCTCATATAAGAAGTTCCAACTGTAAAATTGTTATGTGGGTCCACATGTCAACATACAACTGTAAAATTGTTATGTGCTGACAAGACCAAATTCCAACTGTAATTACGGGCAGGCGCACACAGCAGAAGCCTGGATTTAGGCTATTGGTGGTTGTTGATAAAACCAAAAATCACTGTACTTCTGAGGTCTTACGATCTTGAAGCATACACGGTTAAATATAAGCACTGTCAGTATGGAGGCTGATGTGAACTTGAATCAAGTTTCTAACATACATCGAGTTCAAACACAAATTCAGTCCCATCTGTTCAAATCAGCTCACAGCAGCGGGCAGTCCTAGGACAGCCACTTCCTGACACATGGAAGTGGGTTTCCGGTACTGCGGAATACAGATCCTTAAGACCTCTGCCCCCTTCCCCTAGTCTGTGCTATTATTATCATCTACAGGAGCAAAATAGCTACAGTTTAGCCAACACTATTGGTTAGAAAACAACCTCTCAGCCCACAGAACGTACGTGACGCAGGATCTCTCCTCTAGAGAGCCACCTGATGATTCAAAAGTTCAAGTTATGCAAGATTGCCTGCATAAGCTTCTTCAGTTCCACAAGAATGGAACTGTCTTCAGCAGTGTCAGAAATACTAATTTGCAAGACCAGCTGGTCCCTGACACATTGAGAAGCATTTGCTTCCCTCAAGAGAGGAAGGACCATCTTTCTGCAACACAAACAGGCTGAACTGGTGTTCCTCCACTTCAAATCCATACAGCTTTTCTACAGAATTAAGCACAGAATACACAAAGAAACTAATTTTTTTTTTTTTAAATTTGAACTGGAAAAGGTCAATAATAGTGTAGCTCTACACTATCTTAATGACACTACCTATTTACCATTGAAATCTGCCTGGAGATCTCAAATCAAGCTCTCACACAGAAGCCATCTCCATCTCAAATAAATACATGAAATAAAGAAATAAAAATCAAACCAAGAATCAGAGTCAGGGAGTAAAAAAAAGAAAACAAAACCAAACCAAACAAAACCCCCCCCCCAAAAACACCAAACCCGATTTTTCAGGTGTTTGGCCAGAAATGGCTGTGCTAGAACCAGCCAGCACAGCAGCTCTAACCCAGGCTCTGAAGGTGGCAGCCACCGCTTCCCAACATCTCCACGTTTGAGAGAACCACCTCTTAAGGCAGAATGACAGTTCAGTTTTGTCTTTATTCCAGAAACCACTACCGCATCTACTTTTAGGAGTTGAAGAGTCAGCTTAGTCCCCTCAGGAAATATGAATTGCCACATAGGATAAAGTGAGTTGTCCATCACCAATCCCATCTTCAACAGCTGCCATATCCACACAATTCAGAAGACGATGCAAGAAAACCTCACAGCATACAAAGTGATCAGATGGTTTCAGATATGGCATTCTTTTCCTGTTCCTTCACAGGTACCAAAATCCATATTCCAAGGCAGCATCTCCCTGGAATTGGTTGGGGAAAAAATACAGACTCCTGCAAGGGTAAATTTTTTTTCCCTCAATTTAATACAGATTAGCATCAGGAGTATTTGTCAATGTCTTCACCTGCTTTTGTGAATTTATGCAACAACAGCTTTTCTTTTTGAATGTTTTTCACCTAGAAATTATAGATTCCTTGAGATTTTATTTCTTTACTATTTCATATATTTATGCAGCTTAGTTCAGTGGGTTGGGTTTCCCCTCACTGTTGATAACTCTATTTTAGATACACCTTGTCCTTTGTTTAAGCTGCCTATGGCAGAAACCCAGCTTAAAATATATTTCTCTTGTTACCTTTGGTTTAGACTGGACCAGTTTGAGGTTCAGGCATTGACTAATCTGGTGCTTTTTACGGATGAAGCACTTGCTAGCCTCTTTAAGAAATAGCTTTATTCTGACTTTATTTCCTATCAAGGATTTTTACTAAACATGCACACAGAAGGAAAAAAAAAACAAAAAACAAACCAAACCTATGCAAGATTCCTTACTGGCCTCCCTCCCACCCGCCAAGCTCTTGACAGAAGACACCCTCCAGGCAAGCCATAGATGAACAAGAGCGTGTCATTACAGTAAGATCATACAGTCCTTGTGTCTTACTTGCCCACATTGCCAAGGACACCGGGGACAAGAGCAGGAGGTGGGTAGGTACCTTTTGGACAAGAAAGTAAAAATACTTGACATTCTAAGATACAATGAATATAAGAAAACAAGTAAAAATAATGACAATATACATTCCTCTACGCAAAGAGAGGACAACTTGTCCTTGTTCCAAAATACCTTAAGTATGAAGAGATACAGAGATGAATGGGGAAGATGCCCACCAAAGAACAGCATCCTTTCCACTAGCAGGTGGGCATGTTAGAGCACTTTCAAGTATGTAAGCAATGATGTGGATACTCCCATGTTCAGTCTAATCAATAAAATTTAACATCTTCCAAATCCTCTGTCTAAAGGTCTGCTACCTTATACACATTGTTCCACATTCAACATTCGTCAGCATTGTACCTTTCAAATGAGAGGTCTTTGGGGGAGAAAATTAAATATGCCTCAAATTCAGAGGAATTAATTAGTTTTCTGTCTACCTATGTCAAACCAGAACATCCGTTTAATGTCAAGGATCACTAGGGAATTAATCCAAGTTAAATTTAAGGCAATTTGCTAGTAGTTAAAAATTCAGGAAGCTTCAAACCCCTGTGCTCTTGTGTTCCAATTTCACATGCTGTTTTGTGGCTTGTTGTTGGGGTTTTTTTTGTTTTCCCCTTTTCCTGGTAACGATATTTATCTCCACTTAAAAGATGTTGTGGAAAGATTTCTTCAGAAAAGCAGTACCTTTCAAACTTCTAGTAGAAGCATGGTAGAGACAGAATAAACCACAGAGATTTTTTTTTTTAGAAACAGACTCGAAGATCAATGATATATTTTTTGTTTTATCTCAAGTCTTTTTAGTACACTGAAGGATTTCAAAGTTGAGGACCTACTAAAATCCTTTAGGCCTGGGCCTGCAATGACAGCACATGGCCACAACACAGCCTTCCAAGAAGCCAACGAACCATGAAAGCTCATCTGTAGATTTTCCACAAAATAAACTGTAGCAGTCAGGCTTTCTTCATAAGTCAATTCACAGACAGTACAGTAATTCAAGTCTATTACTTTTCCAAAAATAATGAAAAAAAAAAAGTAGTCCCTAAACAAACATACTTGCATATAACAGTAACAAGAACAAAACACGAGCAGATTTAATAATCACTTTCATGCAAACTTCTGTCAAAATACAGGTCAGCTTTTTATTTTTCATGTTGTTAATAACCTAGTCTTAAAGTAAGCATTAATAATTTATATAATCCTTAACCCTAGCTAGAAAGAACCTTGTTCTACAAATATAGCATCTATGAAAACTGTTTATTTTGCACTATCAGTACAGTTATTTGAACATGAAAATATCACCTGGTGACATAGTAAGAGTCTAAACAAACACAATCTTCACCTAACGTTGGAAGGGTTTTGAAAAGAGTAACCAGCAATACTTACAAAGCCAACCTTTCAGCATACATACCCATAATAAGTCTCCTGACCAAAATCTTAACACCAGTAAAATTAAGGAGTACAAATCTGTTGCATCTAAAACTCAGTGCATTATTTCAATTTTGACAAAAAGCCACAGACAAGAGTACACAGATGAAAGCCTCTACAGTACAGTCCTCTGGGAAATAGTGGGGACAAAAAATAAACTCCCTTCACTCAGAAGGAAAACAGGAAAAAAAGAAGGAAAAAAACAAGAAGAGGTTTTTGTTGTTGGTAGGTTGTTTGTTTGTTTACTTTTTGCTCTCACAGAATATAAGCAAACCAAAAATTTAAACTGTATGACATTTAGTCTATTACAATTTTCTAAACACGTTTCTACACTTAATACTAAGGACACAAGTTCTAGATATTCACTAGTCCACTCCTCCACCAACCACTCTCTGTTCCCTAGAGAAAACATGCCAACTGGAATTTAACCAAAAATGTGTTGTTTCCTCCCCCCTCTCCCTTCAGAGAAAAGTAAAAACAGATTAAGGAAGAACTCAAATTCACTCCAATGGTTTATTATACAAAACCCCAACAAACACACCCCACTTCTCTGCTTCCCCTGTGTCCTGTCCATGTCTCCACTCCCAAGACATTCCAACATTTTTTAAATTCCTCTGCAAAGGAGCTCTGTAAGGTGAGATTGGGCTTGAAAAGCCTCCTTGCACAACAAGACACAGCGTGTATACGAGTTTTATTTTTATCCAATTAAAGACAACAGAAGTGCATAGGATTCCTCCTACCCATGTGCCCTGTGCTGAAAAAAATGGGGAACAAAACACCCCAACATAACCTTAGCAACTGAAAAGGACAGTACCTATACTTATTCTCCTAAATGAGAGAGCTAGCAGAAGACTCAGGATATTAACAGATGCTAACTCCTGGCAAAGAGCTTTACAAGTACCAATCTCCACAAGTAAAGTGTTTTCTCATAAGCACGCTTGAAGAAGAGCACTCAATTCTAGAAGAGTTTTAACTTCTTGATACTAGATACTCCAAAATTACATTTGTACATTCAGCTTTGTTCAAAGTAGATGCAAGTAACAGCTTATGAAAATTAACAGTTGCCAAAAAAAGAAACTCTTCTACCCTATTTTGATTCACAAAACTGATTGTTCGTTGTTTAAGTTGGGTCATTCCAACCACAATCCTGAATTCAAAGAGAAACAGGCAGATGTTTGTAAACAGACCAAACCAGACCCTTGGGCCAAAGAGGTTATTCACAACTCACAGTTTCATGAAAACAACAGTGTACCACTTTTCCCTTATGACTAGGAATGAGAATGTTTAATTACAGCCCAACGGTGCATGTTCATCCTTACGGGTTAGGAGTCACAGGAAGAAAATAAAAGTTTCATCATTCATTCATTTGAGACATACTACAGAATTACAGAAAAGGTAAGAATTTGGGAGGCAAAGAATTTTCACTGAACATAAAAAAATCCCAAACTAGTTATATTTTTATTATGACACTTGAGAGGTCCACTCAATTCTCAATGACTGTAGGGAAAAAAAACCAAAACAAAACAAAACCCCACAAGTTCCTTCCAGTATTTAACTAAAATCCACCTGATGAGGATTCACTAAGATTTCTCCAATTTGAAGCCAATGCTACCCCATCATCAACAGCATTAACACATCTCCGCTTAGCATCTCTGTAGTAGTTACAGTCCAAAAGCCCCCAAGTTCAAACAGCAGCAAGGCAAGCATAACACCTTCAATAGCTGTAACACTCCGGCAAAGAAATCATTTGCTCAATCTGCCAGTTCTCAGGGCAAAGAGACTTCAACTCCCCATCTGTCCAGGTTAGATTTAGTCAGGAAATACAATACATTTAAGACCTCATCAGTTTGCAGTTGCTTCTACCATGAAAATACATAGATCTGAATGCAATTAGGAATTAAAAGGAGGCCAATTTCAGCAAAGAGAATAAGAACAGGTAAAACACTACACGCTTCTAGCCAT